>NW_006763299.1:1383493-1792690 GCF_000218685.1 Serpula lacrymans var. lacrymans S7.9
CAAAAAATAGTAAACAAATTAGTCGAGCTATCCCAAATTGTAATTTAATAATATCTGAAGTAATCCAGCCAGGTCACCTCAGTGGCTGGAATTTTAGTGTTTTTGTGTGAATTGTGCTCCAACAAGCTTGTCCATTGTCCGGTCCTGCCTGTGGTGCATATTTTCCGGATAGCCTACACATGCACAGCCATGCAAACACTCACAACATGCCACTTACAGCCACATAGCATGTGACCAAAAGACAATCACAGCCCGCTGGAATTATTCATCAGTATGGTGACATTACACTATATACAACAAGACTCAAAGATACTTTTGCATGATACATATTGAAATAAGATATAACAGTATAGTGACATTCCACTATATAGGACATTCCACAGAGGTACTGTCACATGATATCATATCAAAATTACAATGGAAAGCCATACAGAATAATGCTTCCCATGAAGTTGGTATTTTTGTGGTTGTTTTGGTATTATGTGACCATATTGTGCAGTATGGTCAAACACAACTGTACCGTTGCCAGGTGATATGGTTCAGAGGAATTATCCTGGGTAGTATGGCTGCAGTGCACCATATCTTTGTGATTGATTTGGTATTATGTGACCATATTATGCAATATGGTAAGGCACAACTGTACTGTTGCCAGGTGGTATGGTTCACCAAAATCATCCTGAACACATGTTTTTGTTTTACCACAAATTTCATATTCATTTGGTGTTTGTGAACTATGTGTCTTTAGTTGTTATTGTTCTGTGAAGAAATCTATGAAAGTTATGTGGCACCACATATGTTGCCACCAAATGCTGTTGAGTGATGGCAACCAATACCAGGTGTAGTTGCAGCACGGTGCACTTACTGAAATATAATATGCTGGTTCAAATTCTCCTGGTCGTTCAGAATTATTGTACAATTTTATTTACTCACATAATATTCTGATATTAACTACTAGCAAGGTCCTGGGTTCAAATCAGTCTTTCACACATTTATTTTATGGGTGAAGTTGTAAATATTTGTATTTACTGATATTTTAGTCACACTTATCACACCACAATGAGTTGACCAAGTAAGTCTATTTCACTGTAGAGTATGATGGTTGTGTGTGTGTAAGATCTGATGATCTTACCTAATCACAACCATGTAGCTATACATATAGGTACTGTACAATATTATGTAAGTACCTCTCACATACTCCCCCAATGAGGCCAAGGCCTCACTCTTGGTATGGCAAAGAGTAGAAAGTTTAAGTGATAGAAGTTTAAGCAATAGAATATATATGTTCATGCAAGGAAGATGAAATGAAGAAAGCTTGTTAGTAATTGAGGGTACTTGTAAGTAAAACATAAGAAAATTTCTATAAGAACATATGAAAATGAAAAGAAATATGTACTGTAGTAATCCATGATGTATGTACAGTATACAAGATTATATACAGAGGAGATAATGTCTAGACATGGGCAAACAATGATTGGACTGTAACATCCCTAAGTGAACGGTGTCATGCACCAAAGTTGATTGGTAGCATGGACAGCTGTCAATAACGAAGCGAATATTCAAAAAGACTCGCCTTTGCGCCACACAGGCACAGTGCCACGTGGAATAGTAATTAATATTGCCCTTTTTGAACTTGTGGCTGATCAGCACCACCTCTATTAGGCAATCCAGTCACGCTCACCTTTGCTTTTCCATCCGGTACTTTCCGCATTTCGGCATTTCGGCAAATTTTCGCGTCGCCACTGGCTACACATTGCATTGCGCCCTCGCTTTTGTCGTTTCCCTTACTCCCCTTCCTTTGCCTAGCCCCACCATGGGCCCCTTCCTCTCCTTTTTATTCTCACCCGACGGTCGTTTCTGGGTCCCCATTTTAGTTCACCTCCTCGTCACCTCCACCCTCCTCCTCCTCATCTTCTTTGCACCCCCACCATTTCTGATGTCACCACTTCCTATCCGCTTCCGTCGCCGATCCGTTGACTACCACGTGCCACTGCTGATATCAGCAAAGCCCCGGCGGCCGGTCCAAATAGGGCAACAGGTCCATCTTCATGACGTCGATCTGCCATCATATACTATCAAAACATCGGTCGCTCGTCTTGCCTGGTTGGAGCGTGGGTGGGTAATTTTTGAGCTGGAGAAGGTTCATCCCCTTGCGTCGCCCATGTTCATCGCTGTCCCATTCACTTGGGTACACTTATCATTTGTCCATCGTCTTCGCTACAGCTACACCTACCACACGCTGCCTGGGACTCACTTGTTCCAAATTGGAACTACTCCTCTCCCTCCCTCGTTTGATCAGGTGGTCCAACACAACCAGTCCATTGGTAAGGCCATGGAACTGTCAGATTTGGACTAGGTGGTGGACCGGTGGCTCCAGTTTCTTTTTTTTCAGCAGAACATTCATTTACAGTGCAATTATTTTTGATTTTTGAATCATTTTTATGGACACATATTTTTTTAGAATGCCTGACTGACAATAAAGGAACTGTGTTGATACTGATAGTGTTTTGCTTTGCCTTTTTTTTACTGCATCTTCCCATGACATCATGATTTTCCTGCTCTCTTTTTGCTATTGGACTTTACTTTATGGCTGTACAAACCTGTGACATTACTCACAGCATTTATTGTTCTATCCCTTTCTTTTCTTTTTTTGACAATCTTATCCTGTACTACCTACGCAGGATTTGTCAGCGTACATTCCTTCCTTCATATTCTTTCTCATTCTTTTTGCACAGCTATACTGTGCATAGCCTACTTCTCTTTTACTATATAAACCCCTGTATTTTACCTTGTAAAAACAACAAGAACTCGAATCCAGACTTCTTCTCTACTCTCAAGTTCACTACTCTGCTACTTGTGATCCAGTGTGGTCACAACACTTCCCACTTCTACCACTGTTAACTGCTGTCATCGTCACTCGTCACTTTTTGAAAGTGATTGTCATCCCCTTCGATTAGAGTTCTTCTGAGCACTACAGTTTGTGCGTCAGGAGCCTGCTATCACTGGGAACCTCGTCACCTCGTCATCCTTGTTGTTCTCAAACCTACCTTGTGCTACGATTAGCAAGGTAGTGCTCGTCTATACTCGTCACCAAGCCCCTTATCCTTCTATAAATTCAACTATCCCTCCTCCTCAAAACCCACACTCATACACCTCTGGGTTTTACTTTGAAGGATCTTTATACGTACCACCCCACGAACAACCAGACCACTCCACTGTTCTAGGAGGCAAAGCCCATAAACAAGTTCCGTGGAATCTGGGAGGATTGTGTGTTAGTTTGTTTTGTGTGTGGTTTTCTAACTGCAGTTCTCATCATCGACAATTGGAGCCCACCGCGAGGGGTGGTTTCCTTCAAGCTAAATACCAACCATTTCATCGCCATCACTGTCTAATTTATCATCTACACCTTCTCTCTCACCCACCGCTTTATCTGTCCCATCCCTCTCTTCCAGTAACTCAATTTCTGTACCAGCTTCTACTCAGCAAGCTTCGCATTTACCCCCTATACTTTTCACTATGAATCAACCTACTACTCTCTCAGTCATCACTATGCCAATTCCTGGCACTCGTTATGCTCCTAAGAAGTTCAAGGGAGACTATACTCGTGTCAGGGATTTTGTTCTCCACTATGAGCGCATCTGTCATGCAAACAATGTCACTGCTGACGATGAAAAATGCTCAAGCATTCTCCAATACTGCTCCACATATGTTCGTGAAATTATTGAAGGAATGAAGCACTTCATTACGCCCTCATGGAACAGTCTCAAAGACGAAATTCTCCAGTACTTTGATGCTGCAAAAGCAGAGGCCAAATTTAAAGAGCATCATCTTAAACAGCTGGTCGATGCTTCGCACAAGAAGAAAATGGGCTCTCTGGACGATTTCAAGAGCTACATGAGGAAGTATGTTCGTGTTGGAGGATGGCTTCTTGCCAAATCCAAAATCACTCAGGATGTATTCAATTGCTTCTTCTGGAAAGGACTTCCCAAAACCCTTCGTCATCGCGTTGAAAACAGACTTCTACAGAGGGATCCTACCCTTGATCTCTCTCAGCCTTTTGTCTTTGATGATGTTGTCAAGGCTGTAGAGCATGTCCTTCGCAGAGATCGCTTTGATGATGAAGATTTTGACTCTGATGATTCGGATTCAGACTCGGATTCAGAAAACTCTTCCAGTTCTTCGGACGATTCTTCTGACTCTGACAAAGAGGAAGAACCACCTCGTTATATCAGGAAAACCACCAAGCAGAAGAAAGACAAAAAGCGCACCTCTGAGACAGAGAAAGAGAGAAAGTTGTTGAGTCCTTCCAAGTCGAAGAAAACCCTTCACTCTTTAGACGAAGAAGAGCACACTGCTGTCAAACAGGATGAAGTAGAAACCCTTATCAAGAAGTTGGGTTCTATGACAATTGAAGATCCTAACTATCCTCTGCTCTACTATCGTGCTATCAAGCTTGACACTGATGCTCGACTTATACTTCGCCCTCCCACTTTCATGAACCAGTCAGCTAGACCATCTCGATCCTCTCAAGGAAGCAGCAACTTACCCACTCAGCCTACTGCTCCACCCACTGCCACTCTGCCTACAGCACCTCGTGTTCCCTTCCTTTGCTATGGATGCGGAAAAACTGGTCATGGAGTCAATGAATGTGCAGATATGCTTGACTTACTGTCAAAGGGAATTGTCAAGAAGGATGACACTGGTCGCTTTGTCATGTCTGATGGGTCTAGAATCATGCGATCAAGAGAGGAACCTATAGCAACTGCTGTACATCGCACTATCCCCAAGTCTAACCTCCTCACTACGACTTCTTTTATGTCCATTGCTGAAGTAGCTGACTCTGATTCTGATTCAGATGAAGAGCCTGTCTATGCAGTGGATCGTCCAGACAGAGTGTCTAAGGAGAAGCGCAAGCAAGTCTTTGATGGTGTCTACATTCCTCCTAAACCAGATTGGGCCAAAGCTGTAAAAGGAAAGAAGAAAGAAGAAGAGAAGCCTGCCGTTCCAACCATAGCACCTGCCCCCATCAAAGCCACACATCTTTGATATTGCACAGCCTATCTTTGATCCCACTAATGACGATGTAATCATGGAAGATGCTTCCCAAAACACCAAGAAGAATCCCCCTGCCGATAAACAGAAGAAACAGCTCAAGACTTCATCTACTCTTTCACAGAATCTTGACTCCAAAGCCATCATTGATCAAATTCTCAGCACCCCTATCCCACTATCTATTGGTAATGTCATTGGTCTATCAAAAGAAGTTTCCCAGAATCTCCAAGAAATGATGAAACCCAAGCGCGTTAATTTTGGAATAGACAACAAGCCCCAAAGCTTGACAGCTGAATCACTTCTTGCCATCACCCATGCCGACCTCATTCGTGTCCCTGTTACCTCTAATGGCGAAACTATTTCAGCAATTGTTGATTCAGGGTCTGCTCTCAATATAGTCAGTCGCACTATTTGGGAAAATCTCATTCGCCTTCCCATGGATACTAGTATTCGACCTGTAGTCAAAGATGCCAATGGAGGATTTGGTAGACTTGATGGTCTAGTCAACAATGTGGCTTTATACTGCGGAGAAGTCAAAACTTATGCCAATATCTTTGTTGGAAAAGACACTGGATATGATCTACTTCTTGGACGACCATGGACGCATGGGAACTATGTCAGCATTGAAGAGAGACTTAATGGCACTTATCTCGTCTTCAGAAAGGATGGCAAAATTGAAAACCCTGCTCTGGAAGTCAAGGTATCATCAGATCATCGTCCTATTCACTATGTCAAACCAGTATCTGGAGTATCCGATACAGTATCCAGCTTCTTAGTCACGGACTATGACTTCAATGGAGAAGATCTAGATGGAAATACCGATGAATCGGAAACTGCTGCTGAAAGTGTCACCCCAGAAGAAGAAACTGTGCCTGTTCCAAATAATTTCCCAATTGGTTCAATCGAAAATTCTAGTACTCTCAGAGCACTGGAAGACCTGGAGACTCGTCTAGAAGAAACTATTGAAGCCTCCATCCCTATCCCCAATGCCAGTACCTTCGAAACATTCTTTGACCATATTCGCTCAATCAGGGAAGATGAAAGGTCTGCTATTTTTGGTCTACTGAACAACCTTCAATATCGTCACAACATGAGCTCACTCTCAATAACTTCAGACTATGTCATGAGAGGACACCATGGCTTCGATGAAAACCACAACCTTTATGCGGATTATGTCCTGCTCCATGCTCATTTGCGATTTGACCAGAATCATGGACCTGGAAGAGCACAATCTATTATCAGTCGCTCAGGAACTGCACATATTCGCTTCTTTCCTCAAACAGAGTCATTTCCAATTCCCACTGATGAAGATATAAATGGACCTCCATCACGTGATATGAATGGTCAAGTCAATGTGACGGTGGAGGTAATACAAGAATCCGATTCGGAGCCGATACACAATCATATAAATGGATTAATTAATGATGACTCATCCACTGATTCTGAATCACCACCCCCATATTCGCGTCAACAGTTACCATCAAATATCAGTGACTCACCCCCATCACCATCCTCTACCAATGCTACTATTGCTTCGTCAGTTTCTCCTGATAATCGCACACTCATGCACCATAATCGCACACTCATGCATACTATTTGCAATGATAGTCAAGAGGATGAAAGGGAGATTGAATCCTCACCACCCCTTCACTTATCCTTCTCCACAACAATAGGAGTGGAGCATCAACCTTCCATCAATATATCATCCGATATTACTCCTTATCTTCAAACTTCCATGCATCACTATCATCATTTTCCCACGTCACCATCAGCTCAGCCATTATCAATTATTCACACCAGTGCCAGAAATTCTACTCCGATTCTAACACATCTTCACTCCATCCTAAACGCTTACATCGAGCATTACAAGCACCTAACATGTCCTGGCTCAAAGGGTTTCATATTACTAAAGAAGCTCTCATCATCGAGATTATGGTGGGAGTGTTACTTGTCCTCGCCCTTTTCTACGGTTTTGTCTTCCCTCGTATTCGCGCTTATTGTCGACGAGAACGTGTTGAGGTTATTCACCTCCACAACAGGACAACTCATCCATCCAGTGCATCCACATTCACCACCAGCACTGAGGTACTTGCTAGTGCCACAGTTGAAGTTTGAGGTAGATGCTGGTGATACATTTCTATATTCCTTTCTTACTTAACACTCCATTCAGCGCTCTTGGACCATATGCCACCTTTTCCCTTTTTCTTCTTTCTTGTTATATATCTATTACTTGTACAAAATGGCCTCTTGGATTTCTATGTTATCCGGTTTTTCCTTCCTTTACTCTTGTACCAACTTCTTTTTCTATTGTCTATGTTCCCCTTTCGTTCTTATCTGATCTTTTTCCTTCCCCCCTTGTAAAACTTCCGACCTCATCCCTATCCTATACGGTCCGAGATGACGCAAAACTACCACGGCACTTTCCTTCTTTGAACACTTTTTGTTTTAACCCTAGTTACATGATAGACATTGTGGACCCTATACCTGTACCAGCACCCGATTGGTCGAGTTTTGGAGCTTACAAACGTGTTGATCGCAAAGTCAAACCTGTTCCTGGAGTATTCCCAGAAGACGCACGTGTCACTCGGTCATTTCCAGAAGACCCACTCCTTTCGCTCCCACCCCTTCCTGTTCTTCCCCCAGAATTCATTCCCACGCCGAAGCTCACCAAGGAGCGCCTTTATGACGAAATGAAGCTAAACTCTGATGGATTCTTATGGCCAGAAGAGGAAAAGCTTTTCGCTCACATCATGATACTCAATCAGCGCAGTCTTGCCTTTGAGGAAACTGACAGAGGAACGTTCAGAGAAGACTACTTCTCTCCCTACGTCATACCTGTTCTCCCACATGTCCCTTGGGAATATAAGAACATTCCTATTCCTCCTGGAATCAAGAATGAAGTCATAGAATTGCTCAGAGACAAAATCAAAGCTGGAGTCTATGAGCCTAGCCAGTCGTCTTATCGCTCTAAGTGGTTTTGCGTTCAGAAGAAGAATGGCAAGATTCGCATCGTCCATGATCTTCAGCCACTAAATGCAGTCACTATCAAAGACTCAGGAGTACCACCTATCCTTGACGACTTTGTGGAGCCATTTGCTGGTTCTCAATGCTATACTGTATTTGATCTTTTTTGGGGATTTGATGCTCGAAAAGTGCATCCTGACAGTCGTGACCTTACCTCTTTTCTATCGCCACTAGGACTTCTGAGGATTACTTCTATGCCTATGGGATTCACCAATTCCGTTCCAGAATTCCAGAATTGCATGACTTTCATCTTGCAAGACGAAATTCCGCATATTGCCAATATCTTTGTTGATGACCTCCCAATCAAAGGACCTACTTCTCGTTATAAAGATGCAGATGGCAACCCAGAGACTATTCCTGGCAACCCTGGCATTCGTAGATTTATATGGGAACATGCCATTGACGTTCATCGCATTATGCATAGAGTTGGTCATGCTGGCGGAACTTTCTCTGGAAAGAAGACTCAGTTATGTCGTCCTCAAGTTGTGATTGTCGGACAAGTATGCTGCCCAGAAGGTCGTCTCCCTGACAGTACCAAGGTGGACAAGATTCTTAAATGGCCAATTCTCCAGACTCCCAAAGACGTTCGCAGTTTTCTTGGTCTATGTGGGACAGTTCGCATTTGGATCCGCAATTACTCTGCTCTTGCACGCCCCTTGACAGAATTGTATCGCAAAGGAGCTGAATTTCAATGGGATGAACGCAGACAAGAAGCATTTGATGCTCTGAAGCATGCAGTATCTTCTGCACCAGCACTTCACCCTATAAATTATTCGTCACACAACCCAGTCGTTCTTTCAGTTGATACCAGCAAGATTGCTGTTGGTTTTATCCTCTCCCAGCTTGATGAAAATGGAAGGAAGCGTCCAGCTCGCTATGGGTCTATTCCCATGAATGATAGAGAGGCAAATTACAGTCAACCCAAGCTAGAATTATATGGTTTGTTCAGAGCACTTCGTCATTTTCGCCTTTACATTGCAGGAGTAAAACACTTGCATGTGGAGGTGGATGCCAAGTATATCAAAGGCATGCTCAACGATCCAGATCTTCAGCCTAATGCCACTATCAATCGTTGGATTCAGGGCATCCTTCTCTTTGATTTCAAGCTCATTCACATACCTGCTGATCGTCATCGTGGTCCTGATGCATTATCTCGTCGTCAACCAACAGAGGAAGACTTTGAAGATGCTCAAGAATCAGATCAATGGCTTGATGATATCGCTCTTCTTGTTGATCTTGCCAGACCTCTCCCATATCACCCTATGTCACTCCCTTCGTTCCTTACCAATGATTCTTCTCAGTATGATACTCTTCGTCGAATCTTCCACTTTCTTCAAACTATGGAGCTGCCTATATTTTCCTCTCTTCAAGCTCAAAAGTGTTTTGTCAAGCGATCACTTCAATTCTTCTTGAAAGGAGACAGCATGTTCAAGCGTCGTCACTCTGCTCCTCCTCTCAAAGTCATCTTCAATCCTGACCTTCGACTTCACATCCTTACTGAAGCACATGAAAGGCTTGGTCACAGAGGAGTCAATGGTGTATTCTCTACAGTCAGAGAGCGCTTTTACTGGCCCCATATGTTACAGGATGTCAAGCATCATATTCGCACCTGCCATGAATGCCAGATTCGAAGTGTACGCAAAAGTGAAGTCCCACTTACCATCTCATCACCTCCTACAATCTTCACCAAAGTATATGTCGACATTATGCTCATGCCCAAGGCCAGAGGATATCGATATCTTGTTGCTGCAAGAGATGATCTGTCACTTGCTGCAGAAGGAAGAGCATTGAAGAAAGCATCTGCACATAATCTTGCTCGCTTTTTCTGGGAAGAAATCATCTGTCGCTATGGAGCTATAGGAGAAGTTGTCACAGATAATGGAAGCGAAGTCAAAGGAGCATTTGAAGAGCTTGTGGAACGTTACCAGATCCCTCATATTCGCATTTCTCCCTATAATCCCAAGGCAAATGGTGTTGTTGAGCGTGGACACTTCGTCATAAGAGAAGCACTTGTCAAGTCCTGTGAAGGGAATGTCGATTTATGGCCAACCAAGGTCCATCATGCCTTCTTTGCAGACAAGGTCACTACTCGTCGTTCTACTGGATTCAGCCCTTTTTATCTGTTGCACGGAGTTGACCCAGTCCTACCATTTGATCTGACAGAAGCAACTTTCCTTGTTCATGGATTCCATACTGCAATGTCAACAGAAGACCTCATTGCTCTGCGCATTCGTCAACTAGAAAAGAGACAGGATGATTTGCAACAAGCTGCACTCACTATACGCAAAACTCGTCTCAGATCTAAAGCGCAGTTTGAGAAACTCTATGCACGAAGGATGTTCAAGAACGAATACCAGCCTGGAGAGCTTGTTCTAGTGCGGAATACTCAGGTTGAGAAAGAGCTGGATTGTAAAGCAAAGCCTCGTTACAATGGCCCTTATGAAGTTGTGCGACGTACTAAAGGAGGATCGTATGTTCTAAAAGAAATGGATGGATCAGTATCACGAAGAGGAATTGCAGCATTTCGCCTACTTCCCTATTTCAACCGCCACTCTATGCCACTCTTGGACGAACTGGATGACCATGATAACGACCTAGATGAACCAGAAGATGAACCTGACTATGAGCATAACGACTCAGATGATGAAGATAACGATTAATGACTTACCTGAACGAATTTTATGCTGACATGACCCTTCAATGTGTTGCCATGTTTCATTCCCTATGACCCTACCTTTATGGAAGCAACTGGGGACAGTTGCAATTTCAAGTTGTCCGTGGATGTCATGCACCAAAGTTGATTGGTAGCATGGACAGCTGTCAATAACGAAGCGAATATTCAAAAAGACTCGCCTTTGCGCCACACAGGCACAGTGCCACGTGGAATAGTAATTAATATTGCCCTTTTTGAACTTGTGGCTGATCAGCACCACCTCTATTAGGCAATCCAGTCACGCTCACCTTTGCTTTTCCATCCGGTACTTTCCGCATTTCGGCATTTCGGCAAATTTTCGCGTCGCCACTGGCTACACATTGCATTGCGCCCTCGCTTTTGTCGTTTCCCTTACTCCCCTTCCTTTGCCTAGCCCCACCATGGGCCCCTTCCTCTCCTTTTTATTCTCACCCGACGGTCGTTTCTGGGTCCCCATTTTAGTTCACCTCCTCGTCACCTCCACCCTCCTCCTCCTCATCTTCTTTGCACCCCCACCATTTCTGATGTCACCACTTCCTATCCGCTTCCGTCGCCGATCCGTTGACTACCACGTGCCACTGCTGATATCAGCAAAGCCCCGGCGGCCGGTCCAAATAGGGCAACAGGTCCATCTTCATGACGTCGATCTGCCATCATATACTATCAAAACATCGGTCGCTCGTCTTGCCTGGTTGGAGCGTGGGTGGGTAATTTTTGAGCTGGAGAAGGTTCATCCCCTTGCGTCGCCCATGTTCATCGCTGTCCCATTCACTTGGGTACACTTATCATTTGTCCATCGTCTTCGCTACAGCTACACCTACCACACACTGCCTGGGACTCACTTGTTCCAAATTGGAACTACTCCTCTCCCTCCCTCGTTTGATCAGGTGGTCCAACACAACCAGTCCATTGGTAAGGCCATGGAACTGTCAGATTTGGACTAGGTGGTGGACCGGTGGCTCCAGTTTCTTTTTTTTCAGCAGAACATTCATTTACAGTGCAATTATTTTTGATTTTTGAATCATTTTTATGGACACATATTTTTTTAGAATGCCTGACTGACAATAAAGGAACTGTGTTGATACTGATAGTGTTTTGCTTTGCCTTTTTTTTACTGCATCTTCCCATGACATCATGATTTTCCTGCTCTCTTTTTGCTATTGGACTTTACTTTATGGCTGTACAAACCTGTGACATTACTCACAGCATTTATTGTTCTATCCCTTTCTTTTCTTTTTTTGACAATCTTATCCTGTACTACCTACGCAGGATTTGTCAGCGTACATTCCTTCCTTCATATTCTTTCTCATTCTTTTTGCACAGCTATACTGTGCATAGCCTACTTCTCTTTTACTATATAAACCCCTGTATTTTACCTTGTAAAAACAACAAGAACTCGAATCCAGACTTCTTCTCTACTCTCAAGTTCACTACTCTGCTACTTGTGATCCAGTGTGGTCACAACACTTCCCACTTCTACCACTGTTAACTGCTGTCATCGTCACTCGTCACTTTTTGAAAGTGATTGTCATCCCCTTCGATTAGAGTTCTTCTGAGCACTACAGTTTGTGCGTCAGGAGCCTGCTATCACTGGGAACCTCGTCACCTCGTCATCCTTGTTGTTCTCAAACCTACCTTGTGCTACGATTAGCAAGGTAGTGCTCGTCTATACTCGTCACCAAGCCCCTTATCCTTCTATAAATTCAACTATCCCTCCTCCTCAAAACCCACACTCATACACCTCTGGGTTTTACTTTGAAGGATCTTTATACGTACCACCCCACGAACAACCAGACCACTCCACTGTTCTAGGAGGCAAAGCCCATAAACAAGTTCCGTGGAATCTGGGAGGATTGTGTGTTAGTTTGTTTTGTGTGTGGTTTTCTAACTGCAGTTCTCATCATCGACACCGCTCTTTACCTTTACCTTCTCAACAATACCATATTTACTAGTAGACAGCCTGTATTCCCCGCTCTTTATCTTTACCCTCTCAATAATATATTTGTTCCTACACATATCTATTCAAGTTCTAGCAACACATCATCATATTTTGCGCTCGGGTGCTTGCCCTCCTCTTCTTCCATTGCCATTTTGTCAGCCACTACCCCCTTATCTATTATATGCATCCCCTTGTCTATCAAATCAGCAACAACATGCTGGCTCTTGCGGTTGAGGGAAAATTCCTGGGCTGAGTGGGTCTTTATATGATCTGTAAGCAGCCCAAACATTTTTGTCATGTCCTTATCTGTGTGAGAGCTTGTGATGCCTGAGTGAAGGAAACTCTTGTCCGCAATGGCGTGAGTGTCACGGTAAATCTGTACAAGGGGGGACTCCAAGATGATTCACTCAACTGTTCTATTGGGACCATCACCTCCATTAATGACTTATGGGTGAGAGCTCATCAAGTGGGACAAGATGAATTGTAAGATTCAAACCTTGATGAACAAGTTGAATAATTCTACACACCAGTCAACACCACAGAATTTACCTGGCTTTCCTGTAGGGATAACAACTGTATGGTACTGAACCGCTTGTCTGGGATAGCCTTAGCTTGCATCAATCAAAGAAAACTACTGCACTTACTTTAAACCATCAGGGTATGAAAAATGAACAGCCACCAAAAATTGGTCATATACGTAGTGTATTTGTGCTTTCCCGTTGCCCTAAAAATGGGTATTGTCACAATTGACGTACCAGTACCTACTTACACTTCACTTTTTCATACTTTTACTTTTATTTTTCCAAGTTATATGACCAGTCATGTGACACAACACCTGACCAGTGTCTAGACTCATCATGTGACCAGTCACATACTAAACATTGGACTTTAAACTTTATTTACAACTGTACAGTACCTTATGTATTTTAGTATATATACAGGAGCAATACATGGGGAAAGACTCAGCAAGTCCTCCTGTTGTCTACCAACAACTAACTTGTTGAAACCTAATGGGTAACCACTCCCGCCTCTTCCTCTTCTTTTGTGTTGTTTTCATTGTGCTCCAATGCCCCAAGACTGTGTCTTGTTGGTGTTGTCACAGGTATCTAATACACAATGCATGTTTCAACGTACACAATGTCCCCTTTGTTCATTGCATACAACAGTTCATCATAGAGTAGCAAGTATTTATTGAGTAATAGCCCATTTTCATATTGTTGGTCTCGAAATGCTGGAGGATGCTGGTGTAGTCAAGTGAGCTTGTGATTGACAATACAAGCCTTGGCTAGATGGGCAGTTATAGCCCTGAGTTCTTCAAATGATGGTGCTGAAGCCACAAATAGGGCAAAAGTAGAATGAGCTGGATTATGAGTCTTCTCCTCAACTCTCCAGCAATCAAGATAGCGGCATATTCCAGTGTGATTGACCAGCTGATGCATACACCTAAACCCTGGCTTGCTGCCATATATACCTGTCTCTCTAGGTTGCAACTTGGACACAAGCTCGTTTTATCTTGTCTTGCTGTTGCTGATTGCAGGAACGTGCGCCATAATGCGTCAGCACAAGCCATTTTAAGATGGAAGAGACCTGGTACAAGATTGAGGTGTTGAAAACGGTTCCAGAGTGTCTCCTCAATTGCCCTTTGCTCCTGAATAGCCTGCAGCCGCTCTCCTGTGCCCAGATCCCCATGTAATAGGACTACATGCTTGGATAAATCAACATAATCGAGGTTGGTATCTTCCGCCATATTTTTGATCACCCCCCCCTGTGCCATGAGATTCACATGGATGTTACCTGAAACAGTTGAGTTATTCACATCTATTGCTCAGGCAGCAACAACAGGTGTCTTGATGAGAGGAATTTATTCTATGACAGAAGGCTCTTCAAGCTGAGATTTAAAACCTGAAAAATACAATGGTCTGAAGTACAAGAGGTTGCTCTGGAACTTCCAAGCAATGAACTGTTGTTGTGGGCTAAGTCCAGCCATGTTTGGTGGTTGTGAATAGAGGGTTAGTAAATCTTTGAATGTTTTCTTGGGTGGAAGGTATTCAGTACAAAGCTGTGGGTTAAGGTGCGACTGTTTCCAAAGGGCATGTGAGCACTTGAGGTTGACCTGAGAAACCCCATGTTGCAGTGGAAATAACAGGCCAGATGTGAGGTGCTTCAGACTGTCTGTAGAAAGTTCAATAGTGGAAGCACTGGTTTTGAGATTGTCATCAAAGTTGTCATATGCATACAATGCAAAAAGGGTTTGGCCAAGATCTTGAAGGGCTCAATGAGACTCCATTGATAGCAATTGAATAGCAGCTTAAATTGCATTCATTGATATTGATATGTGTCACAATCGTATCCATCTGACTCATCCTTTTTATCTAATCGCGAGATAGAGACTATTATCTCACCTAATCTAATCTCTCTTTGATCTTATCTTATCTAGTAATCACGTGACACATTAGTAATACTCATTACCAATCAGCCTCACGCATTACACATGTTACTTACCAATACGCTACGTCATACCTCACCGTAGCCTCATACTTTCTTCTATATAACTAGCACGATATCCATGTACATACCCCAGTTGTAGATTTACTCTTATACTTGCTTGTCCAACACTTGTTGTGTGATTTAAGTCCTACGCTGCTCGGGTTACCGGCATAACAGCTAGGGTCTTTACATAATCTACAACTTTGAACGACACCTGTTGATGAGCAAAAGCACAGCTATTCTAATCATCACCCTATTCCCTCTCATCGCAATCATACTCTTTGGCATTGCCAAACTCTACATCTATATTACCAAACCAACTACCACCACACCTATCACCCGACCATCAACCATTGTCTCATTTTTCCCTGCCAACGTCTCACCCACAGAGTCGTTTGTCGATATCCCTCTCACTCCCCCTTCCAACCCTGTAGCTAGAACCCTTGACGGCGTGGAGCCCGATAGGTATTACTTAGTTTAGAAAAACTTCTTTACCCTTCTGACCAGGCCGCTCACTTGAGTCCGCCAGTTGGAAAAGACCTGCACACGGTTATTCGCTGTGTATCACTGAGACAACCGTCTGGACCTCAGTTACTATACTTTAGAACACCAATACATAGTTAGAATTAGTTACGTACACAGTCAGTGCGGGACAGAAGAGGAACTGCTTGACTAAAGAAGGAAACAGATAGACCCGGTTGATCTTACATTAGAAAGTGTTGATCCGACTTATCATCGGGAAACTCTTTTGTATGCAACCTGGGAAATTCGAAGAGTGGTTAGCAGAAGAACACTTTCACTCCGAGAACAGATTAGCTTGGGAAATTTACTTTACATTCCCAGAAATAGAACCGATCAGAACCCGCTACCACACCCCCTACCCAGATCATGACAACAGAAGCATTCGGAGAGTGGCGAGGTCCGCGCGAAGAGCCGGACACATCAGAGATAGGAATGGGAGAATTGTCAGGTGCACTCCCACCGTTGGAACCACGAGCGCCAACATCGCAGGAAGCTGGACTGGAACAGTACATTCAGACCAGAATAGAACAGGAGCAGAGACGGCTCCACGATCTTTACGAAACGCAGCTGAAAGAGGCGAAAGAAGAAGTCGAAGAATTGCTAGCCAAGCTGAGGTTAGCTACGTCAAATTCTTCTACGTCCGCTCCCGCCGCATCCGCACCCACGCCACCCAGTACGCAGCCGAGACGCGTAGATAGAACGAGAACAGCACTCCAGAAGCCTGAGAACTTCAATGGAGACAGAAAGAAGTATAAGGCTTTCCGCGAGGCCTTAATGCTAAACTTCAAGGATGATGAGGAATATTTCGCGGATGAAAGAAGAAAGATCGCCTATGTGCTTTCTTTCATGACAGGAGGAGCAGCGGCTACCTTCAGAACGGAGTGGATGGAGACGAAACTAGAAAAGAGGATGCGAGGAGAAAACCTCAAATCCACTTACGAAAGTTTTGAGTGGTTCGCCCACAAGATGGAGACTCGGTTCAAGAATGTTCACGAGCAACTCGCCGCCCGCAATGACATAATGATCTTGCGCCAAGGAAAGAACACGGCAGAGAAGCACTTCGAACATTTCGAAGAACTGAGAAGAGAGGCTAACTACCTCCAAGCAGCCAATGAGGACTTCCTCATTTCGCTCTTACGTAGGAACATGAATGAACCCCTGGTCAATCAGGTGATATACGGCGGCCGGGAGCCAGCCAACTACGAAGAGTGGAAAAAGGAGTTGATCCGCATTGACTACTTGTGGCGCCACAGAGAGGCGGAGAAGGAGAGCTTCAGAAGCACGGAGAAAAAGAAGCAAGACAGAGGAGGAAAGACCAAGCCAAAGGTCGAGAGAAAGAAGGACGGTAGCGGGTACCTTTATACCCAAGCCGGTGACCCAATGAAGGTCAACAAAGCGGAGTACCGACAGAAAGGGCTCTGCTACCGGTGCGGAGAAAAAGGACACCGATCCTTCGAATGTAAAAAAGAAGCGCACGCAAAACCCCAATTCAACGTTAGGGAGTTCTTGCAAAAGATGAGTGCGGAAGAAAGAGCAAAGATCCTTCAGGGTTTTTGAAGAGGCCAGCGGTAACACATCAACCGACTGTGCCTAAGGACAAAAGTTTCATAAATAGTTTCTCTTCTTTGTTGATCGAAGATTCCTGCTCACCGTCTACTGTATATGATACCGATCATGAAAATGAAATTGCATTAGCCAAAGACGCAGCAGATCTAAGATTGAAAGAAAAAGAAACTAAAAAAGATGTGAACCTGAATAGGGAACGGGTTAGAAAGATCCCAAACAAAGAGATTACGGCGCACTCAGAAGAGAAAAGCGCAGTAACTAAAAAAGAATTTGTGAAGGAAGTGACTCAATCGGGCAGCACTTCATTGGAAACAACAGAACCACAGAAAGCAGTGACTCAATTGGGAAGCACTGATGTAACTGATGGTTCGACCAGTTCCAAAGAGGTCAGGAACACCTCTAATAAAAACCTAGACCACAAAGAGAGAAAGAGACTGACAGCGGCATGGACGCCACTATGGGTTGCTGAAAGATTACGAGACCAAAAGGAAGACAGATCCATTGGTATTCTCAACATCTGGACGCACCAAAAGAGAAGCAGAGAAGTCACAATAGAGACGATACAAGAGTTAAATGCATTAACGCTACACGATGCTGAACTCGCTCTATTAGAGTTACACACCCCAAAGAAATACATTAGGGGAACGCAAGGAAATCAGATGAAGATTACTTGCAAACTCACAACTCTTGACACAAACCGATCAACGACGATCGAAGCTCTCTTAGATAGTGGATGCACAGGGAGCTGTATAGACTCAGTGTTCGTAAAAGAACAAGGTTACGAGACAAAGAAGATACCGAGACCAATTCCAGTATATAACGCTGATGGCACACTTAACAAAGATGGTGCTATCAAAGAATTTATAGAATTACGGATGAGCATAGAAGACCACGAAGAGAACATTCACTTTGCTGTAACAAGCTTAGGGAGTGGACGCATGTTCCTTGGACATGAGTGGTTAACAAAGCACAATCCTACTATAGATTGGAAGAAGTCGGAGTTGAACTTTGATAGATGCCCGAAAGAATGCAAACGACAGGTTGACTTCCTTGATCCGGAAGAAGACCCTGACACATACTTTTCGGAAGTAGATCGCTCAGATGGGGATCAGCTGATCCAAGTGAATCTAATGAACTACGAAGATACTTCTATTGATGATCACTACTACCATATTAGGGCACAAGGCACAACAGCTCAGAAGCTTGCCGAGGCCGCTGGTAAAGATCAGAAAGAAGGAGGATTCGAGAAGATAGTTCCAAAACACCTTCACGATTACAAAGACGTATTCGATAAAGAATCATTTGATGCACTGCCAGAGAGACGCCAATGGGATCACGCTATAGAACTCATCCCAGGGGACCATACTCTGGACTGCAAATGTTATCCACTGGCTTTAGGTGAACAAGAACAATTAGATGCATTCATAAACGAAAATCTCGAATCAGGAAGAATTAGACCTTCCAAATCTCAATTTGCATCCCCGTTCTTCTTCATCAAAAAGAAAGATGGAAAACTCAGACCCGTCCAAGACTATCGGAGATTAAACGATATAACCATCAAAAATAGATATCCGCTACCCTTGATAAATGAACTTGTAGACAAGCTCAGGGGCGCGAAATACTTTACAAAGTTAGATATCAGATGGGGATACAACAACATCTGAATCAAAGACGGAGACGAACACAAAGCAGCCTTCAGAACAAATAGGGGGCTCTTTGAACCATTAGTGATGTTCTTTGGACTCACAAACTCGCCAGCGACATTTCAAACCATGATGAATGCGCTATTCAAAGATTTGATTGATGACGGAAAAGTCGTAATATACCTCGACGACATCATGATTTTCACAAAAACAATTGAAGAACACCGCGCAATGACACGCAGAGTGTTAGATATCTTAAGGAAGAACAACCTTTACCTAAAACCAGAAAAATGCGATTTCGAAGAGACCTCAACAGAGTACTTAGGTCTTATCATTTCAGAAAATAAAATCCGCATGGACCCGGTAAAAGTAAAAGGAATCATGGAATGGCCAGAATGCAAATCAAAGAAAGAAGTACAAGCATTCTTGGGTTTCGTGAACTTCTATAGAAGATTCATAGAAGGCTTTGGGTTGATCGCCAAGCCATTAATGAAATTGACCGGGAAAGTAGAGTTTGTGTGGGGACAGGAACAGATTGACGCTTTTAACGGATTAAAAACCCGTGTCGGATCAACTCCCGTACTCGCCTTACCAACTGATGACGGCCAATTTAAGATAGAAGCAGATAGCAGCGATTATGCTATGGGGGCAGTTCTTTCACAAATGCAAGACGGGAAATGGAAACCGATTGCATATCTCTCAAAAGTGTTAAACCCTACAGAACGCAATTATGAGATCTACGATAAAGAACTTCTCGCTATAATGACTGCGTTAGAAGAATGGAGGCATTATCTCGTTGATGCTAAAGAGGTGTTTGAGATCTGGACAGACCACCAGAATCTTCTCTACTACAAACAACCTCAAAAGCTCAACAGACGACAAGCTAGATGGGTCATGGAATTGAGCAATTACCACTTTACGCTCCATCATATTCCAGGTACCAAACACATCAAAGCAGACCTTCTCTCGAGACGAGCAGATCATGAAAGGGGGGCGGATGACAACAAAGACGTAATCGTTCTAAAAGCAGAACACTTCAGAATGATGATTTCACACACAGAAAGACAACGCATGGCAGAGCAATCAGCCGATGCAGTGGAATTATACAAATGGATCTGTAAAAGAATGATGAACGTAGACGAAGTAGCGCGGAAGATGATAGAGAAAGGGGAAGACAGAGAAAAAGGCATATGGATGGAAGACGAGATGTTGATATTCAAAGGAAGGATCTATATTCCCAAAGACGGGAAATTACGAGAACACATCATAAAAGAAAACCATGACTCCACTGTAGCAGGACACCCCGGACAGTATAAAACCAAGGAATTGGTAACTAGATGGTATTGGTGGCCGTACATGGACAGAGACATCCGAAAGTACGTAGAAGGCTGTGAAACGTGTCAACGCACAAAAATTAATTATCAAAAGAAAGTGGCACCGTTACACCCGAATGAAATCCCAACCAGACCATGGGAAATCATTACCAGAGACCTGATCGGACCATTACCGGAATCTCTCGGTTACAATATGATACTCGTGGTAGTAGATCGATTCTCGAAGATGATCAAAGTCATGCCGACTTATGATAAAGTGACGTCAGAAGGAGTAGCCAGATTATTTAGAGACAACGTCTTTAGAAATCACGGCATACCGGAAAAGATCATTTCAGATAGAGGACCGCAATACGTCTCTAACTTCATGAAAGATCTCTATAAGCTCCTCGGGATAAAAGGAAATCCCTCGACCGCTTATCATCCTCAGACAGACGGACAGACAGAACGGATAAACCAAGAGATAGAACAGTATCTCAGAATATTTGTCAATCACAAACAAACAGACTGGGCCGAATGGTTACCACTAGCGGAATTTTCTTATAACAATAAGTCACACTCTGCAACTGGCTACAGCCCTTTCTTTTTAAATTCAGGACAACATCCGAAAGTCACAAAAGGAATTAGAAGTACGGTAAAGACAGAGAGTGCGGAGGAGTTTGTGAAGAGGATGGAGGAAACAAGGAAAGAGGCAGAAAAATCGCTGGTAAAAGCAGCAGAAAATATGAAAAAACAATATGACAAAGGAAAGAGAGAGGCAATCGCATACAAAGAAGGAGACAAAGTATATGTTGAAGCAGAACATATAACCACCGATAGACCCGCAAAGAAACTTGACGATAAAAGACACGGACCTTTCCCCATCGAAAAGAAAATAGGCAAAGGAGCCTATAAATTAAAACTTCCTGGACGATGGAAAAACATTCACCCGGTCTTTAACGAAAAGTTACTCACACCCTTCAAAGAACCAGAGTTCGAAACTCAAAAGAAACCAAAAACCGCACCACCGGTGATAGTGGAAGGAATCAAAGAATATGAAGTAGAAGAGGTTCTAGACTCATGATTGAAACGTGGGAAACTAGAATATTTGGTACATTGGAAAGACTTTCCAAAAGAGGATCGCACGTGGGAACCCGAATCCAACCTAACACACTCACCAAAACTCGTAAAACAGTTTCATGATAAAAACCCCAGTGCACCCCGAAGGATAGAATTTACTCTAAATTACCAACCATTCGAAAACCTCACCATCCCAACTCGTATTCGAAAATCCTTATATAACTGGGAAACCGGAAAGCTAGACTCTCACTTTCGGGACAAAAGTCCTAAGGAGGGGGTAATGTCACGATCGTATCCATCTGACTCATCCTTTTTATCTAATCGCGAGATAGAGACTATTATCTCACCTAATCTAATCTCTCTTTGATCTTATCTTATCTAGTAATCACGTGACACATTAGTAATACTCATTACCAATCAGCCTCACGCATTACACATGTTACTTACCAATACGCTACGTCATACCTCACCGTAGCCTCATGCTTTCTTCTATATAACTAGCACGATATCCATGTACATACCCCAGTTGTAGATTTACTCTTATACTTGCTTGTCCAACACTTGTTGTGTGATTTAAGTCCTACGCTGCTCGGGTTACCGGCATAACAGCTAGGGTCTTTACAATATGCCCATATGCGCAAGAGTATCTATGACTCTCTTGAGGGCGTGCGAGAACTGAAGAAAGATGCCAAGGATATTTTGCAAACTGTTCACTTTCTGATTGGTGCTGTGCATTAAAACACTAATAATGACAACTTTTTTCTATGAATTGCATGTGTACAGTCAGATAAGTCTTGCAGTGGCAATTTGGTAGCTACTTACAACTGTCAGGATCAGTCTATGGCATTTTTTAGCTTTTTGAGCGCATACTATAGGGTCGCTTATGGTTATTTGTACCATGCCTTCTAAGTCCACACCATCAACTTGCTCCCAGTACTCCTCCTCCTCCTCTGCATCTACTCCAGCCATGGTAATATCACTATCTCCAATCCAACTTGACAATCTGTGTGGCAAAAGCGAGGAGCTGAGTAATAACAAGTCCCCAACTTGCTTCCATAGTAGTGGTGCAAGTTTCTCAAACCTGGAACTCATGTCTTGAACATAGAAGTCTTTGATCTGATTGGCTGTTGCTTTGGCTGCGTTGAAATGCCAGCCACTCTCTTTCATTGAGAAGGAGCAGATTTTAGCAGCACAGTTTGAAGTAGTGACTTGAAGGGCCCAATATTGGGCCTTGAGACTGGTTTTTGATGGTCTGCAAATGTCGAGTAGAGTGTCCATCTGTACCAGCTAATCACTCTGATTGCAATAAACGATCAATGATCATTATTGAGGCTTAATCTTACTTGTAGTTAGTTACCCAATTTGGAATACTGTGCACTAAAAATAATGAATTTGCGTGCAACTAATATTCTAAGGGTACAGTGTCACTGGTATGGGGATGTCACTGTGGCAATAGATTGTTTACTGGTGTTATATGCCAGCCTCTATGGAGAGAGAGCAAGGGACATTCAAATTTTCTGGTCATGTGATGTATTCTATTTTTTTTAATTTTCATATATCATCTCACATCAAACCTCTAGGATAAATCCCTCCTCTCTCAAAATAGAGGCTGGGTAGGAGCCTGAGTCCAAGAAGGACTACCTGTTGAGAAGACAGGCTCAAACTGTTACAACCAAAGTTTTTGATACTCTGGCGCACAACTCAGACAAAGCTATAAAGGTAGTGGTTACCCTTTGGATAGGACCGAGTTAGTTATGGGTAAACAACAGGAGGACTCGCTGAGGAGTCTCCTTGATCTATTAGGGTATATATACTACTACAGGGTTGTTTGTACATGTGTACTGTACAGTTGATAGAGGCAGTGGCTGATGATGTCATGGGGTACAGCCCGTGTGACCAGCTCCACTGTGTGAGAGAGTTGTATCTAAAAATAAGGAAAAGACAGCGTAGCACGAGAAAAAAGAGTTTGAACAAACAGAAAAGTGCTGCATGGCACAGTGTGTGAAAACTACAGAAAAAGGTTAAAGAGGAGAATGAAAATTAAAGGTCCAAAAATTGTGTTATTGTAACACAAACCCAGTTTGAAAAGTCCCAAAAAAAAGGGGCTACTGAAACTAAGCACCCCAAAAGGGATGTTAAAGAAATGAACAACGTAGAACGTGCCATAGCACATCTATGTGCTGAAAAAAGAAACAGGCACACTCTTAATGAGATGTGCAAAAAGGATCTCCAAGAATTTGGAGAACCTAATATCCCCCGACCCCTCACAGGATGTGACAAAGAACTCCAAGAAGAGTTCAAATGGGCAGGATAAACCTGGCAAAGAATGGGCCCCTAACTTGCCCAAAGAACAAAAAAGAAGGCAAGGACATGCCAACAGGCAGGCCCCTCCTGAACCCAACCCTGTCATGGGAGGATAAACACAAACACGTTGTGCACTCCGGCACCAACTCATGTGCCAGTGAGCCTCATAGTGCCAGGCAATGCCTGGATCAACCCAGAGGTCAAAGAGGCCTTCGCAATCCCAGGGGTGACATATAGTACTGACATCAAAAATGAATCCCTCAGTGGAGAGGGAAAATGTTGTGTGGTCTGCAACTGCACTGAAACTCATGAGGTGTACTACTTGTCCACCAGTATGTATGTCTTCCCCATTCCTGGGAGGAGACACACTTGGTCCTACAAACAAGTAAACACTGCCATGGCCAGCCTCCACACAGGGGTTCCCCCGCCTCTTAGCACTGCTCCTTTTGGGGGGGGGGCAATAATGCATCACTTCCACATAGGATGTGGATGATTTATGTGCACGAGTGCATGGGGACAATATGTCCAAGGCAGACAAATGGTTTACCAAAACATTTGTTTGGGCGGCACAACAAACTGCCCAGGAAGTGACTGAGGTCCAATGTTGTGTGCGTGAGGCATGGGTCCGTATATAAGGAGAGGATCACCCTCTCTGTGCAAAGAAGGCAAGCAGCTCATTCCCCCAGCTCACCAATCCTGCCGAAAAGCACAAGGCTTGGATTGAGCACCATGAGCGCCCCTACAAAGGGGTCACACTATATGGGATCCACAATACATGTGATCTGGAAGAAGTGGAGGGCTACCTCCTTCTAGCTAGGCTATGTCCCACAGCCAACAACAAGCAAGGGGAGGCTAACTACCTCCACTTCACAAAAACAGCCATCAAATTGTTGGCTTCTGGGACAGACTCCATCTCTGCATTGAGAATGGAGCTCAACATTGTGCCCAAAAGGATGTATGAGAGATATCAAGGGCCTCTGGAGACCCTTACAGAGGAAAATGTTGTCCGTCACTTTGCAGCCAATGGAGTGACTACAGAAGAGGCCATTCAGGCAAGGCAATTTGCCCGCACCTGGATTTAAACTGAAACTGCGACATGTTTGCCCAAAGGTGCCCTACAATGGGGTGTTGTCTTCTCTCAATGTCCTTCAGAGGACATCAAAATCCTATATGGTGCACCCAGTCCAGCCCATATGGATGTAGACACCACCCCTCAGGTGGCTGAATCATCAGAAAGTGTACATATGTGCTACATGCGAGTTGATGCCCCAGAGCACAACTATGATGATGACGCCATGGGGCTTCAGATCCTCCTGTATGGGAGCCTCAATAAGAGCATCTACAATTGATGCTGTGCCTTCATAGGATGCCAAGTGCGCCGTTGTCGATGATGAGAACTGCAGTTAGAAAACCACACACAAAACAAACTAACACACAATCCTCCCAGATTCCACGGAACTTGTTTATGGGCTTTGCCTCCTAGAACAGTGGAGTGGTCTGGTTGTTCGTGGGGTGGTACGTATAAAGATCCTTCAAAGTAAAACCCAGAGGTGTATGAGTGTGGGTTTTGAGGAGGAGGGATAGTTGAATTTATAGAAGGATAAGGGGCTTGGTGACGAGTATAGACGAGCACTACCTTGCTAATCGTAGCACAAGGTAGGTTTGAGAACAACAAGGATGACGAGGTGACGAGGTTCCCAGTGATAGCAGGCTCCTGACGCACAAACTGTAGTGCTCAGAAGAACTCTAATCGAAGGGGATGACAATCACTTTCAAAAAGTGACGAGTGACGATGACAGCAGTTAACAGTGGTAGAAGTGGGAAGTGTTGTGACCACACTGGATCACAAGTAGCAGAGTAGTGAACTTGAGAGTAGAGAAGAAGTCTGGATTCGAGTTCTTGTTGTTTTTACAAGGTAAAATACAGGGGTTTATATAGTAAAAGAGAAGTAGGCTATGCACAGTATAGCTGTGCAAAAAGAATGAGAAAGAATATGAAGGAAGGAATGTACGCTGACAAATCCTGCGTAGGTAGTACAGGATAAGATTGTCAAAAAAAGAAAAGAAAGGGATAGAACAATAAATGCTGTGAGTAATGTCACAGGTTTGTACAGCCATAAAGTAAAGTCCAATAGCAAAAAGAGAGCAGGAAAATCATGATGTCATGGGAAGATGCAGTAAAAAAAAGGCAAAGCAAAACACTATCAGTATCAACACAGTTCCTTTATTGTCAGTCAGGCATTCTAAAAAAATATGTGTCCATAAAAATGATTCAAAAATCAAAAATAATTGCACTGTAAATGAATGTTCTGCTGAAAAAAAAGAAACTGGAGCCACCGGTCCACCACCTAGTCCAAATCTGACAGTTCCATGGCCTTACCAATGGACTGGTTGTGTTGGACCACCTGATCAAACGAGGGAGGGAGAGGAGTAGTTCCAATTTGGAACAAGTGAGTCCCAGGCAGCGTGTGGTAGGTGTAGCTGTAGCGAAGACGATGGACAAATGATAAGTGTACCCAAGTGAATGGGACAGCGATGAACATGGGCGACGCAAGGGGATGAACCTTCTCCAGCTCAAAAATTACCCACCCACGCTCCAACCAGGCAAGACGAGCGACCGATGTTTTGATAGTATATGATGGCAGATCGACGTCATGAAGATGGACCTGTTGCCCTATTTGGACCGGCCGCCGGGGCTTTGCTGATATCAGCAGTGGCACGTGGTAGTCAACGGATCGGCGACGGAAGCGGATAGGAAGTGGTGACATCAGAAATGGTGGGGGTGCAAAGAAGATGAGGAGGAGGAGGGTGGAGGTGACGAGGAGGTGAACTAAAATGGGGACCCAGAAACGACCGTCGGGTGAGAATAAAAAGGAGAGGAAGGGGCCCATGGTGGGGCTAGGCAAAGGAAGGGGAGTAAGGGAAACGACAAAAGCGAGGGCGCAATGCAATGTGTAGCCAGTGGCGACGCGAAAATTTGCCGAAATGCCGAAATGCGGAAAGTACCGGATGGAAAAGCAAAGGTGAGCGTGACTGGATTGCCTAATAGAGGTGGTGCTGATCAGCCACAAGTTCAAAAAGGGCAATATTAATTACTATTCCACGTGGCACTGTGCCTGTGTGGCGCAAAGGCGAGTCTTTTTGAATATTCGCTTCGTTATTGACAGCTGTCCATGCTACCAATCAACTTTGGTGCATGACAGCGGGGAAGGCAGGCAAGCTATCCTTGATGGGTAGCTGTTTGCTATAGATACAATGAGCAACCAGCACAGTTTATCAGTGAATACCACTTACATTTTCCTTGTTAGCCCATGATTGACATGTGGCTTGATACATACCACAGCTACGGCTGCGCACTGAATAGAACCAAGTCAAAAAAGAAGAGGGCGTAAAATAAATTGATGTACTAGTGTGTGTAAGGTCCATTTACATTTTCTTATCTTGTTGATGTCTTGGTTCTCAGACACTTTCTGCATCACACCTCTGGCTCTAGGGCTAGAGGTATCTTTTGCCATCTTGCTTTTTATAGCCCTAACAGGCTTCCTTAACCATTGTTACCAGTTCCTATTGCAGATCAGAGACTGGGTAGTACTCCCAACCAGCCAGCACAATGGGTAAGGACTAGTAGCTGAGATCTTGCCAACCAGCTCCAAGTCCTATTAGTGCCTGGAGATATTAATAGATGCTTTAGTCAGGATTATACCTCATCATGAGGATACAGTTCCTGAACATGCGTCACAATACTTATTATTAGTACATTCTCTCACCTGCTGATTAATCCCTGAAGTCGTACAATAAGTTATTCTTTTTCTTATTGGATAGTTTCATCCTCAGACCACTTCTCTTTTCTACCTCCAGTCTGAGAGATAGACAATTAGCTATAAAAACCCTACATACTCATGTATCGTTCTTTAGCTTTTTATTACCTGAATAACCTGCTTCACTCCTTATCAGAAACCCTTGAGTTTACTCCCAGTCCTCTACCTGCTATAATCTCTAGCAGCTATTGGCCTCAAACTCATTGTGCCTCTTACTCCCTGCAAGTGCAGTTGGAGACGGGTATTGTTTTTGTTATAGTTTAATGTTGCCTCACAAGGTGTTGCTGCCATTAGGTAGCAAAATTGAGACATTTACTTTTCCTTGTGCATACATGACTTCACCATTTGCTACATTGATAGACATTGGCTCAATAGTTTTGTAGTCATTGAACATGTGACAATGAGGACAGAAATGGTCTGTGGCACCGCAATCAATTATAGCATTTTGGATGTTGTGGTATGTTGTTTTGTTTGCTGAACCAAAAGGTTCTCGACCAACAACAAAAGCATAGATGTCTTCATTGTTTTGCTCTGTAGCCACATTAGCCATATTTGCACCAGCAGGTTTGTTCTCATTTTGGTTGTTTGGCTGACCATCCTTTTAATTGGTTCTATGCTTAGGTCCTTGACCTTCACGTCCTCCACCTGGTGCATAGCAGTGTTCTGTGGTATGGCCAGTTTTAACGGGGCAATTAGGATTGCCACACTTGTATTTCTGATGGCACTCTGCCCTTTGTGCTGACTTTTGCAGTCATTGCAGAGTTGTTTCTGGCTTGGCCTGTTACACCACGGCTGTCAGCCTTGTCGAATATCTGTCTCTGATATCTGATGAGGATAGTGGATGATTGGTGTTTTGAGCAGTGGTAAGCATGGACAAAATAAGAGGTCAATATGAGTTCAGAAGTGATGCAAAAACCATGGCCAAATAATCTTTCTCTGCTATTGCTATGCTCATCCCAGCTAATTGTTCTTGCATTTTTAGCATCTCTTGAATATGTGTTTGGACGTTTCCATTGTCCTGAAGACTCATATTATGCAAGCGTCAACAAATATCAATTTGCATCATTTTAGGTTTTCCCATCATGCATTTGGCATATTGCAGCCCAGATTTTAGCAGCCGAGGACTTGTCAAAATTTTGTACGAGGATTTCATCGTGAATGGTAGAGAATAGTTGTTGAATAACGAGGCACTCTCTCTGAGTGAATTTGTCAACTCTAGTCTCATAGTTCTCTATGTCCTCTTCCTTTAGAGTGGTGCCGTCAGATTTTGTTGCAACATCATTAGGGTCTCTAGTGTATTCAAGGAGAGGTGGTTTGTTTGCAGTTCCAGACAAATGCCTTGAAAGGCCTTGAGCACCAACAGCAATTGCTATGCATGACTTGTATGTAACCCAGTTTGAGCCATCCTTGGCTAGTTTTGGTACAGTAAAAGTGGTGGTAGAGGAATTATCTGGTAAGCTAGCTGGACTCATAACCTGTTGAGTATCACAACACAATGGGATCCGCACCCGTGTACAGTGATTCTGGACCTTCTGGGCATGCAACCAATCAGTATGCTTTCCAAGTACGCCTTGGTAGCTTAGTTGGTAAAGCACCAGACCATGAAAGCTGGAGTCCCAGGTTCAAGCCCTGGCCAATGCATGTTTTCTCATACTATAAACAAATGTCATAATTTGTCATTGAGTTAAGAACTATTGGGAGAAAAAACTAAGGTAAGATCAGTAAGTGTTGTCATAAGGGAATATTATAGTATCATACCTCAGTCCTGTAACAAGAAGACTGAGGTTTGCAAACAAGGCAATTGCGAGTTTTCAGAAAGAACTGTGGGAAAGTAAGTGACCATTATGTAAACAGTAAAAAAGGCGCAAAGTAGAACAGGCAATCAGCATGTTCTAGTTAGAGAGAAAAGAAAGAAAATAGTATATGTGTATTGTAGAGTAACTATGATGTTTCTAATAGCTAACACAGAGACCTCTGCCACCATAACCCTTATGGCTCTTCCCAGCAGGCCCATCAGCTTGAAGAGGATTGAAACAACTCTGCGGAGCAGAGCAGCTGCACCTTGCTCAACATGCAAAACTGACACACCCTCATCATTGTAATCTATAGCATGGTCATAGCCTAGCCATCCAGGACAAAGATACAAAAACTTACCAAGGGGATGGGAACAGAATGAACTATCATGGTACAAAATTCATTCACCAACTCCTGTTGGTTTAATAACTTGGTTTTTTGGGTAAATTGCCAATCTGCCAAGGGCACATTTGTGGAGTCCGCTAATGTGTTGTCACACCATGCTCTTACTGTACATGGGTTATCTCTTCAAAGGATGTGTTTCTACATATTCTCCATGGTTTTTTGTACCGGAGATTTATCCTATACATTTTTTAGACCATTAGGTTGATGGGGGTGATCAGATCCCATTTATATGTTATGTTTCAGGGTGTTGATAACCCAAAAACCTTTTAAATACTGTGATTTGACTGTTCTTTTGTAGTTACAAGCTGTATCTTTGTATTTTACCTCTAAATGCTTCAAGGGCCGAATTGGTAGCATAAATAAGTACTCAGATCATGGATTCCAGGTTTGATGGAGCAGTGTTATGCTTATGATAATGGATTTTGCATCTCTGTGCTGTTTTGCAACTCTGGTCAGAGCTTTTAGTCTGTGGCTGTAGATGATAATGTAAATTCAAGCATGTCGCATTGGTCCCTTGGGCTATACAGTTCTTCTGAGCCTACTGAAATGCTCTACTGAAAAGTTCATTGTGATTTGGGTTGGGTCCAGCCCCGGAGGACCATTTTATTTTATTTTATCATATCAGATCATCTCCACCTCCCTAGGATGGGTAGAAGCCCGGCATGGTTCGTCCATCACTGTCTCGCATAGACTAACTTCTATGCGCACCTCACTTCTCGCTTAGAATATCGTCTTTGTAATGATGACGGTACTGCTGATAAATGTTGGTCCTTCTCTTTGTAATGCTAACGCCTAACGGCACCGCTGATCCGTCCTTTGTACCTTCTCCTAGCCATCAATGATCGATGATCGGAAGAGGAGGGAAACTGCATTTACAGAGTAAATGCATACTGTGACCCACCCGGCAGACATATATAGGACGTCCTCTGGTAGACTCTCAACAAACGACAATCGACCCACATCGTCTACTCATGTCTCAACCAATTATACTATACGATATCCCACGCACAGGGCCCGTAAAAGCCTTGTCTGGTAACATGTTCAAAGTAAGGTGAGTAGCGCAATCAAACCCATCATTAATAGCCTGACTTACATGTTTGCTGTCATAGGTACACACTTGCCTACAAAGGCTTAGCCTTCAAATCCGTCTGGGTTGAATCACAGGATATCGAAGAGCGGATGAAAGCCATTGGTGCCAAACCTACTGGGCTTAAACCTGACGGAAGTGATTTCTACACTCTCCCTGTTATCCAGGACCCTTCCACAGGTGCCATTGTCTCCGACTCTTTCACCATCGCAGAATACCTCGAGGAAACGTATCCATCCACCCCCACCATCTTCCCCCATGGTAGCCAGGCCCTCATCAGTACCTTTGATTCCACTTTCATGCAGGGTATACGCCCGATGTTCCCGTTGGTACTTACCGCAGTCCACGCGAGGATATTACCCACAAACGTGCCATACTTCAGGCAAAGTACCGAGATGAGAGTTGGTATGACGCTGGAGGAAATTTCACCCGAAGGTCCGAAACGCGAACAGCACTGGAAGAATGCCAAGGATTTTCTTGGGGTCATTGACGGATGGTATTCGAAAAGCGACGGTGAACGGATCATGGGGGATACGTTTTCGTACGCAGATATCATTGTGGGTGGGTGGATCAGGTGCTTTAGTGGGTTGTTCGAAGGGGAGAAATGGGAGGAGATCAGTACTTGGCACGGCGGACGCTGGGGTAGACTCCTCGAAGAGGTCAACAAGTATCCTATTCTAGCCTGATACATGAACAGCAAGATTCTGTGACTGGATGTCTACCTTGTTTTACCAATAGCGGATTTTCGGACATTGCATGCGGCCCACAATAGTTCAATGACACTGAAGGATGCCAGCATTCAGTACTATATCAACTCTCAGTGCACAATCCCGAGGGCCCCACTGGGCCTGTGAAGCGAACGTACGAGAAGGATAAGACCACAATAAATGTGCAGCCAGTATGCACTGCGAGAATCTTTGATCTGTCTGCGCACCCGCAGATAATGTCTTTTATCTGAGACCCCTTAGAGATTTCCGCTTATTTAAACGCGAACTCTATCTCATTTAATATTATATGCAGACTCACTATTAACCCCCCCTCGTTGAGCTACTTTAACGGTGATGATAGTCGATCGACATTTTGCGGCTTGCTACCTGATTTGGGAGGGTTCGATGAGATACTTATTTTCGGACGCCCATTTTATAATTCAGTCAGGACTTGGAAAGAGTGAGTAGCTGAATCAGCGACGACGTAAAAGTGGTACTTACAAAGCAACATGCATTAGTTATCACCATGAATCAGCAACGGCTACTTCTTCGTTGATTATGGTGTTAACTCTCCAAAAAGTATGACCCAACGGGCTTTCGAAGGCAGGGAGAGAAAAGCATTTCGAAATCTAACCCCATTCAAGGCGCACTTTGCATCAGACGATCAGCACCCACTTCAGACGATCGACACTCACTTCATATCCTCTACGCATGTCTCAGCCAATTATACTATACGATTTTCCGGGAAAAGTGCCCGGAAAAGCGCTATCTGGCAACATATTTAAAGCAAGGCGAGTACCGAACCCGTCACGTCCATGCGATGAACACATTTGACTTGCATGTTTGCTGTTGTAGGTACATCCTTGCCTACAAAGGCTTGTTTTCAAATCTGTCTGGATTGAATCACCCGATATTGAAGAACAAATGAAGGCCATTGGCGCCAAACCTACTGGGCACAAGCCTGACGGAAGTGATTTCTACACTCTACCTGTGATTTAGGATCCTTCTACAGGTGCCGTTGTCTCCGACTCTTTCGCCATCGCAGAATATCTCGAAAAGACATATCCATCCACACCGCTGTCTTCCCCCACAGCACTAAAGTTCTCATCAGCGTCTTCGATTCCGCTTTCATGCACGCACTGGCCCCTGCATTCCCGGTAACGAACGTCACAGTTGCCCCTAAGTTGTATCCTAGAAGCGAGGAGTACTTTATGAAGCAGGCTGAGGCTTGGTTTGGCGTCAGGTGGGAGGATATTTCGCCTGTAGGTCCAAAGCGCGAGGAGGGCTGGAAAAATACCAAGGTGGCCCTTGTGGTCATCGATGTATGCAAAGAGTGGTGGTAAGTGGTTAATGGGAGATACGTTCTCCTGTGCAGATATCATTGTAGGTGCATGGATGAGGTGCTTCAGCGTTGCCTTTGATAGGGATCAGTGGGAGGAGATGAGGCCTTGGCATGCTAGGGCAGCATAGTTCAAGAGATGGACAGGTATTCCATTCTGCACTAACGGATGAGCGATGTAATTCCGTGAACAAAGATATATCTTCTCTGCCTTGTCTTACTGACGCGTAGATCTGCACAATGTACATGATATTACAATCCCGAGTCGATGTTATCATAAGGCCGCCTGTTGTGTGTCTGGTTCAGTCTGATGTTTTCGGTATGGAGTGCAAAGATGTGCCACCGAAAACAAAGTCCGATAAACACCATCACCCAATAATGAGATCAGTTACAGTCGCAGTATAGCATTGACCATAGTACTGCAGTTTGGTGATATTTCTGTGAACCTGGTTTAACAACGATACTCTAACACTGTAACTGAAGCTGGAATGGATCCTGGAACACCACTAGTCGTGGATAATGGAACTGGTGTATGTCTCCATGCAATCCTACCACCACAAGTCCTTCTGATCCAGTGATTCGCGCAGTTCGTCAAAGTAGGATACGCCGGCTCCAACTTCCCAGAACATGGTACGCTATCCCTTGTGTCACTGAAACAAATCTCCTCTCTTCTGATCTACTCACCCATCATATCCTCCCATGCACCACAGTATTCCCCTCCATCGTTGGCCGCCCCATATTGCGCGCAGAAGAGCGCGTAGGCTCAGCAGTGATCAAAGACATCATGATCGGCGACGAGGCCGCAGAGAATCGTAACTACCTCCAAGTAACGCAACCCATGGAACACGGTATCGTCAAGAACTGGGAAGATATGAAACATCTCTGGGACTACACCTTTGACGAGAAGCTCAAAGTCGACCCGCGCGGGCGCAAGGTCCTCCTCACCGAGCCCCCGATGAACCCACGGGTAAACAGACAGCGCATGTGTCAGGTGATGTTCGAGGAGTACGGCTTCCAGGGCGTTTACGTCGCCATTCAGGCTGTGTTGACGCTCTATGCGCAAGGTGCGGTGGGTTCTTCTTTGGGAAATTTTGTCGTAGAGCCGATTTGGGTGAACCGATGTCGTTGATGGCTGATTGGTGGGCTTTTCTTTTGTGTAGGTCTTACGACGGGTGTTGTCGTTGATTCTGGAGATGGAGTGACACACATCGTCCCGGTGTACGATGGTTTTTCACTTCCTCATTTGACGCGCCGTTTGGATATCGCTGGACGAGACGTAACGCGCTACCTGATCAAACTACTGCTGATGCGTGGCTATGCATTCAACCGTACCGCCGACTTTGAAACCGTCCGAGAGATCAAAGAGAAACTGTGTTATGTCAGGTGCGTTGTCACCAGGTTAAAGTCCAGACATCATGTTCACGATCTGGTCATGATCAATGTGTCGTTTGATCTAGCTACGATTTAGACCTTGATCAGAGACTATCAGAAGAAACCACAGTTTTGGTAGAAAATTATACGGTATGTAACACAATTTGTTTTCCTTCTTCTCAGCAATGGTAGTGACTTTCATGTACCGTAGCTGCCCGACGGACGGACGATCAAAGTGGGCTCTGAACGCTTCGAGGCACCTGAATGTATGTTCCAACCTCATCTCGTCGATATCGAACAGCCTGGCGTAGCAGGTAATTCTCCACTCCTTCGTCTCTCGGAGTTATTCAGTCAAGAGACTTATATCGTTCATAGAAATGTTATTCCAAACGATTCAGAACGCAGCACGTGATATTCGCACAGAACTATACAAACACATCGTGCTTTCAGGCGGCTCTAGTATGTATCCTGGACTGCCCAGCCGTCTAGAGAAGGAGATGAAACAGCTTTACCTCACCCATGTACTCAACGGTGATCCAGAAAGACTGAACGTGAGTTACTATAATTTATTTGCCATTTTGCTCTCTCTTATGATGGCGTGGCTCTTTGCGACATGATATAATCTAGAAATTCAAAATCAAGATCGAAGATCCTCCACGCCGGAAACACATGGTCTTCCTTGGAGGGGCAGTCCTGGCCGACATCATGAAGGGCCGAGAGGAGTTCTGGATATCGAGAGAAGAGTGGTTCGAACAGGGTATCGGCTCTCTCGACAAACTGGGACGTGGAGAAAACTAGAATACGATATCGAACTCACTTATATGTACAGTCGATGTGACGATTAGTGCGAGGTCGCTTGAATGCTTTTTTCCCATTTCTGACAGGTTTCGATTTTGATCAGGAAGTGGACATATTTGTCTAAATTTAGGTTTTGATATGTGCCCCATGGCTGAGTTGGTCACAGCGTCCGACTGTTAAGTTCGAGTTGATCGAGCGGTTCATCGGAAGGTCGTGAGTTCGAGCCTCACTGGGGCAGTTAATTTTTTTTGACCTTTTAACTTTGGTCTGCAGCTCCGAGTGTGTCTGACATTAGCTTATATGCTGAAAATATTCAAGTTTAGCTTTTTCCAGCCAATCAGAACCCTGACAGAACTCCATTATTTTCAGCATATAAGCTTGGCTTAAATGAGCCAATGCCTGCAGTGAGGGTCTGTTGAAAAAAACACAGTCCAAAGTGACAAAGAGACATGACATGCATGACAGTAGTCTCAAACCCAGAAGCTAGTGCACTGCACTAGCATCTGGTGATTTTTGATAGAGGGCACCCCCATTGTGCTACACCTTGCCACTGCCAAGCAGCCAACTTGAATAGCATGGAATATATCTTATAAATACAATTATTATCTTATCTCTTAATAATCCCACTATGCGTGGTGGAGCGTTTGGTGAGAACGAAGACAATTGATTTATCTCCACTGTAGACATTGATAGAGTAGCATCAGACACTGACACTTCTTCTGACAGTGACTCTGAAGCCATGGACCTCCTGCCAATCCAACGGTGACACATGAGAAACCTCAAGAACCAGTTCATCGGCAATCCTCCTCTCAAATTTTGAGCAGTTCTCACATATATGGGGCTCAACCTACCCCTTCTCTACAACTTCTTAAGCAGGTTAGTGGGGAGTTTTTAAACAGGTTAGTGGAGAGCAGAGAAGTGATGCTGGCATAAGTGTGTATGGAATAGGTGTTGAGGAGGAAGTGAGGAGTTGGTTTGTGCTGAACAACTGCCTTGGTGCCTTTTGCAGTGGTCTGCTCCTGTAGTAAGTGTATTATTATTATTATTATTTTTGAATCCATTTATGTGGTCCATCTGTGGAAATATTGTCCCTATGTCAGACCATACTGTAGCTCTTGGTACATGTAATGTAAAAATATAATCTATATACTATCCTGAGCATAGAGGTTGTGTGTTGTATATCTTTACCAAAGCACCAGCAACCTGACACAACAAGTGTGTCTTGCACTGTTCCTATCACTAATGTGACCAGGCTTGGTTCAGATGGTAGAGGCCAAGCAGTTGATGGAGGCTATTATGAAAGGTGTTTGAAGGGTGATGGAGTTATGTGCACTTGGTCAGCTAGTGACTAGTGCAGTGGGGTTGGTGGCTCTAAAGGGTTGATTTGAGTGGGGAGACACCAGAGGAGCCTTGGGGAGGGGGAATGTTTGAGGAGCCTATTGGAGGCTGATAGTGGCCTTGGGGCCGGAGGGGATGCACAACCTGTATCTCAGGTTTGATTGTTCTCTGAACCTCTCTTTTTCTTCACCTGGGGCTTCAAATTGTGTCATGGAGCCTGCATTAAAAAACCCTCAGCATGGGGGGAAAAGCATGGCCCTCTGCACTGCCCTACTTCTTCTAATCCCATCAGTGCACTAGCTCATTGTAGCGGTCCCATTGCTGTCAAGTGAGTTGAGTGGGTTTTTTGTCTTCAGTAATATCATATGTGTTGGGGGGCTGAGTGGTAAAAAGTAATAAGTTTTTAATGGGGGTAAATGGACAATACATCACCTAGTGGTGCCTTTGAGATGTCATGTTGCCTTGATAAAATTTAGAGTGTATGAGATGGCTCTGGGGTGGTTGAAGAGGAATAGGAGGGAGTGTGATCATCATCCCAATGATGAGGAGAGACATAGTTGGGCAGCATCATAAGCTGGATATACTAGCATAAAATAGAGAATAGTTTCTGGGGTGGAGATGCAGTGGTTACAGTTGGGGGAGTTTACAAGCTGTATGCAATGTAGGTGGTAGTTTAGTGGGACATGTTGAGTTTGTAGTTGTATAAGTATACTGGCTTGGTGATTTTTGGAAGGGTCAACAAGCTGTAGGAAAGAGGAAGAGTAGGTAGGGGTCAGTACAAGTGATGTGAGGTGCTCTAGGGGAGCATTTCCAGAGTTGTTGTTCATCTTTTCTTGGTGATAGCCATGTGTTGTTGTTTGATGGTGGAGAGGCTTTAAGGCAGGGGTGAGCGCAATACCTAACAAAATGGTGTGAAGGATCTTTGTGAGAGTGTCCATGTGGACATCTAAACCTGTTGGGTTGAGGTTCAGGATGGAGGGGTGTCGGTTGAGGTTTTATTGAAACCAGCATCCCACAGTTCACATGGTGAGATCTCTTCTTTGACAAATGTGCCATCTGTTGGAGGTGGGTGGATGGACGCGGTGAAATCTGTGCAGCCAATGTCAAGTTCAACATCCATAGGTACGTCTTTGAAAAAATATTCTTATTTGCTTGCTGCATGAGCTTGAGCTGATTATTTCATGGAGTGTTTGAAAGAGATGTGTCAGAGGTAGAGGGCACTATTTGTGTGCTTTTGGGGGTGGACCATATGTATCATCTGTTATACTTCTTTAAAAAGAGGGTAGACCATGCATATGATGCAAGGCGGCTTGCTGTGACCAGGAAAACTGCATGTGCCCAGGCATTGTTGTCATTTATAAGCCAGGAGAGTGCAATTTGCTTACCTCAGCCATCTATCAGGTCTGTTGTCTGGTCCATAGTGGGCAATAAAATCTGAGATGAGTTCCAGGCGTTGAATATTTGTTGGTTATACCAAGTCTGTCATGTGCATCTAACTCTGTCTGAAAATCATTACAGTCCAACATGAATATGCTCCCATGCTCAATACAGAATTCTCTATCTTGAAAATAGACACTCAATGCACAAGTGCAACAAACACTTCCATCATCAAAACCTCAATGTTATATCCTGCAACTTGTGTACTCAAGCTGAAGGCATATTTACCTCTGCAACCTCTTGTTGTCACCATATTTTTTGGGTACTCATCTAAGAGATGTGATTCAGAGTGGTATTGTAAGTTATCATGATTTTTGCTCTACAGATTATCCTTCATAGCCAATCCAAGTATCTGTTGCCATTTCAAAACAACTGAGCTCATTCCTCACACCCACCATAGAAGCGGTCATCTGGGGTGTTTATTCAGAGCATTCATTATATTTAGACAATGCATGTATCATTATATAATTTCTCCCTTATTGCAGGCTGCTACAGCTCATTCAATTTTCTTTTTCTTGTAACTAGATGCCTCTCTCTGAACACAATATGTTAACTTCAGAGCCTTATAATAATGCCACCATTTCTTTCCTCCCCCTTCCTCTTGCCTTCAACTACAAAAACTCACATGATTGAACAACTCTCTCCAGTGAAATTCAGTGCTGGTTTGTAGCAATACCTACTGTAATAAATCTAAGTGAAACTCAGCTGCTGCCCGAGAGGCTATAGAAATGACTGAGGTATTCCTATACTAAACCCCCTACTACTTATAGTTGGAGGTGCTACTCGCTACAGTATAATGACTCCTAGGAGAACAATGGTTACTCCATGGAGTGGTGGCTATGCTCCATGGAGAACAATGGCTGCTTCAGCAGAGACCGGGTTTATCCAGTTTTGTCACTCCCACTCGAGTGCAACCGTAGTCCCATAGCTTTAGAGAATTTCCAGTGTTTTTCATGAGTGAGGGGTTTAGTGAGAATGTCTGCAACTATATCTCCTGTAGGAACATATCTGATTACTGCCTCTCCCTTTGATACTAAGTCATCTCGGATTAAATGATATTTCCGTTGAATGTGTTTTGTGCGAGCATGGAACTGTGGATCTCGTGTAAGAATGATAGCTGCTTGATTGTCACAGTGCAATGTTGTAGGTCCATTTTGAGCATGTCCAATTTCTTCAAAAATGTCCGAAGCCATGCAAGGTGTTGTCCAGCATTGCTCAATCCAATGTACTCTGACTCTGTGGAGGATAAAGCTACCATGCTTTGTCTTTTGCTTGTCCAGGAGATTGCTCCTCGGATAGTGATAAAGACAAACCCTGATGTTGATTGAGATGTGTCTGGGTCTCCAGACCAATCTGCATCTGAATATACATAGAAATCCATGTCCATGGAGACATCTGTGCCATCATATCGTAGTTCCATGTCTCTGGTTGCTTTCAGATATCGGAGGACACATTTTGCAGCTTCCCAGTGATGGCTCCTTGGAGCTGAGCTATGCCTGCATAGTATTCCAACAACGTAGGCAATGTCTGGGCGGGTTCCGAGCATGGCATACATGAGGGAGCCTACAATTGAGAGGTATGACACTTGACGCCCTTCAATATGCATCTCGTGTTGCACAATATCTTCACCTGGAGCATTTGCAAGGAGTTTTGATCCATGGGCCATTGGTGTCCATACTGGTTTGCAGTTCTTCATTCCAGTACGCTCCAGGACTGTGTCAATGTATTGGCGTTGCAATAGGGATATTGTTTTGTTTGAACGATCACATTGGATTTCTATTCCGAGGATGTATTTTGCTTCTCCAAGGTCCCGTATTTTGAATATGGATTCGAGTTTGGCTTTTGTGATATCCATGAATTTTTGGGATGAAGCTCCTAGGAGGAGGTCATCTACATAGACAACAACAAAGCATATTTGTTTGTTTTCCCGGAATACATAGAGACATGTTTCTGCATTTAGTCTTGTGAAACTGAGCTCTTGGAGCTTGCAATCAAAAGTTTTATTCCATGTACGACCAGCTTATTTTAACCCGTAGATGGATTTCTTCAATCTCCAGTAGTATCCAGGTTGGATAGGAACACCCCCTGAAGGAAGCATGTACAGTTCTTCTTCAAGTTCTCCATTGAGATAAGCTGTGGATACGTCCATTTGATCAAGTTCTAGGTTGTACTTTGCTGCCAGGGCTAGAATAATTCGGATTGACTCTAAGTTTGCAACCGGAGCAAAAACCTCCTGGTAATCAATCCCCTCCCTTTGAGTAAAACCTCGTGCAACAATCCGGAGCTTGTATCTCTCAATGTTTCCGTTTTGATCAAACTTGATCCGGAACACAGGTTTTAATGTGATGGGTTTTACTCCCTTCGGAAGTGGAACAGTGTCATATACTGTATTAGTATTGAGACTGAGGAGTTCCTCCTCCAAGGCAGACTTCCATAATTCTCCATCCGGACGTGATAAGGCTTCCTTTAGTGTCCTTGGAAGGTCTGTGTCAGATGGACCGGTACTTGCTATTCCAGCAAAAAATGTCTCCTCTGTATCAGATGTTTCTTCATGAACCTCAGGAGTGTTAGGTTTCTCCATGGAGTTGTCATGCTGCTCTTTTTGAGACTGTTTCTCATCTAGAGTCCTTTGATAATCTCGTTTTTGTCTGCAGGATTGGTCTGGCAACTGCTTCTGCGTACTCCTAGGACTTCAGCAGGCATGACTGCTCTTTTAGGAACTTGTGCAGGTACTCCAGGGAGTAGACACATTTGTGTATTTGTTGCCCCACTCACTCCTGAAGGTGTTGAATCACTCCTCGGAGGTGTTGGATGACTCCTTGGAGGTGTTGTATGCCTTCCAGAAGCTGATCCAATGGACAGGCTGTCTAGCTGTATTCGGACTTTTTCCACATCAGCTGGCTGTATGTTGAGGGGCTGTCTTCCCACTGACTGTAACTCTACTTTGGCTTTCCGTTCTGAAGATGGCCAGTGTTCAGGTCTTAGTTGTAGAGACTGTTGTGGAGGGTGTCTTAGCTGATCATGTGCTCCCACTGCTCTCGGAACGTCTCCACGGAGGTATTGCCCCACTGCTCTCGGAACATCTTCATGCTGATATGGTTCCATTGCTTGTGGAACATCTCCTTGGAGATGTGGTTCCATTTGCAATTCATTTGGATCTCGGATCCGAGGGTCAGGATCATCCTCCTCTAATGTTTTTTGGTCTGGATAGTGAGCATTCTCTGGAATGAGTCCCTCCCACTGATCTGTGCTAGTGTCTGTGTTCCAGGGAGCAGTGTCATCCTTTTGTACCTTTCCGGATTCATTGAATATGACATGCCGATTGGAAAACACAGTCCGTTTTTCAGTGTCTAGGAGTTTGTAGGCTTGCTTTCCATGTGTGTAGCCAATCATTATGGCTTTGCGCCCCTTGGAGTAAAACTTCCCTTGCCTTTTGTCTTTCGGAATCAAGGCATATGCTTGGCATCCAAAAGGGCGGAACAAAGTTGGATCAACTCTCCTTTTAAACAGTATTTCATATGGGGTCTTTCCATGGAGTCCTGATGCTGGGCTGTGTGCTGTGATATATGCAGCTGTTTGCATGGCATCTACCCAAAATGACTTTGGGAGCTTGGAATCATGGAGCATAGTGGTTGCTAATGTAGCCAATGTCTGATTCATGCATTCTGCAATGCCATTTTGTTCCGGAGTATCTGCAGCTGTAGTTTCTTGGATGACACCATCTCCTCGGAGTTGATTTTTGAATGCATTGCCAGTATATTCTCCTCCCCCATCGCTCCGGAGGAATTCTGTGTATAGTGGAGTGAAGTTTTCTTCTCCCAAATGAGTCCAGAAGAATGTTTGGACATCTTCTTTCCATTGCTTGTATCGTTCCAGTGCTTCACTTTTATGTTTTAGGAAATATATCCATGGAAATTTGGAGAAATCATCTACAATAATAATCCAGTACCAAAAACCCTCCCTGGAAGTTGGTTTGATTGGTCCTCCAACATCTGTGTGCACAATTTGTATGGGGCGCTTGGCTCGGTTTCCTCCAGTGGACTTGAAAGGTAATTTCTTCATCTTTCCTAAAGCACAAGGTTCACAAAACTCCGGGGTTCCGGTAAGGGTGTCTATGTCCTGGAGCTGTCTTTTTGTAACCATTCGTTGCAAGCGGTCCATTCCAATGTGTCCCATTCTCCTGTGCAATAAATTTACATCTACTGCTGCAAAAGCTGACTCCGGGTTGATTTTGGGTTTTGCTTGGATGTGATAAAGTCCTCGCTTGTGTAACGCAGTGAGGATAAGTTCCTCCTTTTTCCGAACTTCACAAGCATTTGAGGAAAAAGTGTTGATAACCCCGTTTTGGACAATTTGTGGACAGAGACGAGTGCTAACGTGAAGTTTGGCACAAGTAAGACATTTGACAGTACAATATTGTAGTCCTTTTGGCAACAGTTGCTTGTAAGATTACTGTTCCAATGCCAATGGCATTTACAGAGGATTCATCCCCAAAACTGATTGTCCTTGGAGGATGCAGAACATGGTATGTTCCTGGCTCAAACCAGGAGCGGTGAGGGACCATGTGGGATGTTGCTCCAGAGTCAATAATAATTGTTGTTTTGGTCTTATCGGGTTCCGACACAAGGTAAGCTTGAATGCGTTTAGTAAGGGGCTTGGAAATATGTACATGTTCCAATGCAATATGACTCTGTTCCTCCTCGGAGTCAGATCCAGATGATTGCTCCGCTGTATTTGCCTTTTCCTTCTCTTTTCCTTTATCCTTGTGTCTTTCCTTTCCCTTCTTCCTTTGACCTTTTTCAGCTAACTGAAGTGTTCGACACTCCGAGGTGTTGTGTGATTTGGCTTTGTGGAAGTTACACCATTTCTCCTCGGATTTGAGTGCTGATTCGGAACCTCCAGGGGCCTTCCCTGACTGTCGTGCAACTTCTGCAGTGATCCGGATCTCAACTGCATCAAAGGTAAGTTTATTTTCTTCAATCGTGTTGATTACTGATGACTGAAATATTTGCCATTCAGGAGTGCATGGGAGAGATTGGAGAAGAGCAAAAGCCATGAGTTTGGTATCAACTCCTAGTTTCATTCCAGAGAGGTGTGAATCAATTGTCCGGATTTTTGCAATGTGGTCCTGGATAGGTGATGTCCCATCCCAGGACAATTTGGTGAGTTGTTGGAATGAATAGAAGGCCGAGGCAATGTTGGACATTTGATGGAGTGAGACAAGTTTATCAAATAACTCCTTGGAGCTGGTGAGGTCTCCAGTCCTCATTAGGAGGGCATCAGAGATGTGGTCCTGGATGATTCCATGTGCCTTCTCATCCTTAAGTATCCAGGTGATCTCTGTAAGGACCGTTTTATTATTTTCTTCTTATCCTCATTATGTCTTGGCTCTCGAACGCTTTTCCCGTTACACCTCTGGCTCTAGGGCTAGAGGTATCCTTTGCCATCTTACTTCTCATAGCCCTCACAGGCTTTCTTAACCATCGCTACCACTTTATATCACAGATCAGAGACTGGGCATCGCTCCCAGCTAGCCAGCACACTGGGTAGGGACTGGTAGTAGGCATCTCGCCAACCAGCTCCAAGCCCCAGTAAAGCCTGGTGATACTAATAACGCCTTATCTAGAATTGTACCTCATCATGAGGATACGGTTCCTGACCACGCGTGACAATCTTCTATTATTAGTACAAGTCTCTCACCTGCTGATTAATCAAGCCAGAAGTCGTACGATAGTTACTCTCCCTTTTTCTTATTGGTTGATTAGTTCCTCAGACCACTTTTCGTATATTCTCCTTTCGGTCTGAGGAACGGACAGTTCCCTATATAAAGACGTACCTATTCATGTATAGCTCCTTAGCTTTCTATTACTGAATTTACCCGCTTTACTCCTCAACAAGAACCTTTGAAGCTTACCTCTTAAAAAGTCCTCGACTCGCTGTATTCAACAGCGTCTGTTGACCTCAAGCTCATCAAACCCTTACTCCCTGCAAGTGCAGAAGGAGATAGGTTTAGTTCTTGTTATAGTTTATCGTTGCCTCACAATCTCAGGATCCTCCGAGGAGGTAGGTTTTCCTGGTGAGGGCTTAAGCTCCTCTCCAGTAACAACCTGGAGAACTTTTTCCCAACGTAGCTTTGAGATGATCCGGAGTTTCCATATCTGAAAATTGTTGGGTCCAGTGAGAACTGGACATGCGGATGTATTGCGTGCTGTGGTCATGGTTCTGAGGTTGCCGTTTCAAATAAGAATTATTTCCTGCATAGCTTTTGTGCACCAGGGCTCATAACCTAATAAATCTAAGTGAAACTCAGCCGCTGCCCGAGAGGCTATAGAAACAACTGAGGTATTCCTATACTAAACCCCCTACTACTTATAGTCGGAGGTGCTACTCGCTACAGTATAATGACTCCTAAGAGTACAATTGTGCTCCTAGGAGAACAATGGTTGCTCCATGGAGTGGTGGCTATGCTCCATGGAGAACAATGGCTGCTTCAGCAGAGACCGGGTTTATCCAGTTTTGTCATACTGAATCTCAGCAGTGGACATGGGGCCATAACACTTCTGGCTTGTGTTTATAGCATCAAGCCCAAATTTTCAAAGCAGAAAATGGCATTTTTGGGACTCTCAAATCCCCCTGAAGGGCGTGTTTATCAAGAGAAGCAGTGTACTAGCTGTCATCGTTGCGTTGTGCTGTATGTTACCTGACAAAAATTCACTTGTTTTTGTTCTTGGAGAAAAGTCAGTAATGCCATTGATGCTTGTGAGACTTTATTCAGATATATTCAGGACTCCAGTGATATATTCCATGTTGCTCAGATGTCAGAGCATATTTCAGAAACATAGGACTGACATCAAGGCACATATATATGCTGCATGTCTCACTAGTGCTAAATCCATTCATCTACCTGCAAGTACCAATCTGAGTCCTCAATATATTCATACAACATGCACATAGGATCCTGGACTTATATCCCACAATTCTGCATTGTACACCCATGTTGGGTGTTGATTCTATAAACTACAAATACCTCGAATATTCACTAGGAAATGCCCAGGTCAGGGCTCCGCAGGATATAATCCAAATGCTTTTCATAATTTATTCACATTGTAACTTTCCCCTTTGAGTGTGTAATCCTGGGATGCCTGTTCACACTGCGAGCATTCGCCAAAATCACTTGGTGCGACATACCAAAAGCACAGCGCTGAATGGAAGCCTACTATGACTATGCTCCGGATCATAACTGGGAGTGAAAAGGTAGACAATATCACAACACAATGGGGTCCGCACCCGTGTACAGTGATTCTGGACCTTCTGGGCATGCAACCAATCAGTATGCTTTCCAAGTACACCTTGGTAGCTTAGTTGGTAAAGCACCAGACCATGAAAGCTGGAGTCCCAGGTTCAAGCCCTGGCCAATGCATGTTTTCTCATACTATAAACAAATGTCCTAATTTGTCAACCGCTTGAGAATTGAACCTATGAACTGTCTAAAACGGTCACATTTATGTCACCGCTGCTGTTATGTTGCCGATGGGCCGGCTGGCCACTGTTTCACAGAGGTGGCTTCAAGGTTGTGAACGAGATTGTGGACAAGCATTGTTCTGTGCCTATTTTCTGATATTCATTATGAACCGGAGGTCAAGGGTACCAACAGCAATCACTACTCTCGGCTTTTTTCGAAGCCTGCCTTCCCCTAGTTTAGGGTGAAATGCCACCTGGTGTAGTCTCTCTGTATTCGGAATTATGTTCCTTCTCCTTTTGACTGCACCCAGACGTCGAATTCTCTCGGGTGGCTTACCATCAAGCCATACACAGGAAACTTCTTGGCTTTTAGCGGGTCGGTTCCAGCTTTCCCCTGCTTGGAATGCCAACCAACTCCAATAATCTTCTGCCTCTGTCCTCATGTTCGTTAGCTCCCTCTTTTCGCAATGTGTTTGAAATGTTCCTTTCCAAAATTAACTTGGATGAGTCAATGATATGTTAGAAAATGTTCTGTCCAAAATCTACTTAAGTCGTTAGATTTGTTCTGTAGTAACCGCCATTCTGTCCGCATCATCTGTTTTAGCACCATAAACAGTGCAGTATCTCTTTCTACACCGGTATTTTTACGCACTTATTGTTTACCTTACAGACTATGCCCCCATTCGACTACACAAAAATTGGAGTGAGCCTACAAGAGCATATTGCCACCTTGGTCCCTGCCTTTGAAGCAGCTGAGCGGAATGAATCACAGGAACATCTCCTGTACGAGCCCTGGAATCTTGCCCTTTCTTGGCTCACTTTTGGACAAAGTACACCCACCTGCAGGCTCAGTGTTGCACCGCAACGTCATTTTTACTTCAACTTTTCACCTGTTCCATGTATGTCTCTAATCTGTGATCATGTTGAGATTCAGCTTTCATCCGTTAAATTACAATTTTTTTAGCTTTAAGTGCCAACCCTATGAGCGCTAAACTGCTATCTGTGCAAGCCATTCGTGTAGCTTGCACAAGGTGGCAAATTATTGATGGTACAGGTATGGGTTGTATTTTTAATCATTCTGGCTTACAGCTGACTTCTCCCCTCTATTAGATGCGGATGTCTTAGCCTCCGGAAGTGTAGGACATGCCGCTGCTGTAGACAACAACAAAATTCTGAGCTCGACACTTTCCTCGCTTTTGACTTTAACTATTTCATCGCGGGCAGCATCTGTTGCTTTATCCCAGTCAAGTGATCACAGTAATGTGGACAGAGACTCGTACAGGATCCCAGATTTTGCTATCTTATCCAGAACCGGTCATGAAGAGCAACTGCAAGAGCAGGTGCCTTTCATCATAGAAGTCAAGACACACACCACCAACCAACTTCCAGATGACCAGTTCCTGATTATGTTGACACAAGTTGCCTATCAAGCTAAAGCCGTCTTTAGTGCATATCCTCAACAGGAACATTTACACGCTATTTGTGTCGTTGGACGGTATTACAAGATATTGCATTTGAATCAGGCTACAATTGCAGGAGTACCATGACAAAACTGGATAAACCCGGTCTCTGCTGAAGCAGCCATTGTTCTCCATGGAGCAACCATTGTTCTCCATGGAGCAACCATTGTTCTCCATGGAGCAACCATTGTTCTCCTAGGAGCACAATTGTACTCCTAGGAGTCATTATACTGTAGCGAGTAGCACCTCCAACTATAAGTAGTAGGGGGTTTAGTATAGGAATACCTCAGTCGTTTCTATAGCCTCTCGGGCAGCGGCTGAGGTATGTTACATTACATTTATTAGAGATCACCTTAAACTAACATCTATTGTAGTTTCACTTAGGTAAATAGTGAAGTTGTTTCTCTAGCCTCTCGGGCAGCGGCTGAGTTTCACTTAGTTTTATTATACCATTCCCAGATATGGATGGAGAATATCAAACTCAAGCACTAGATTTGGACAGTATTTTTCCAACGGAGCAGAATACCCTTTGCCCGTTTACTTTTCAAAGAGCACAAAGCTGACTATGATAAGCAATGGAAAACTCAGTTTACATATGTGTTAAATAAATACGTGGATTAGAGTTGGTATATATTGAAGTGGATGTATGTGTAGTAATTTGATGATTTCGCGAACGTAGAGATTTCTTTAGTTGCGGGAAAAGCCTCTTCCTGTTGTAAAAACACACCTAACACTCACAGTTGAACAAACCCTGGGATCAAAAGGAGCAGGATATGCGGACGTGACAGACTGAATGATGTGTGGTATTCCGTAGGTTGGGCTGCCAGTGAGTGTAAGTCACTTTCAAGTTTGAATCATTCGATAAGCAATTACGTGAAAGCGCGGTGCGGATCGAAGGCCTTGATTTTCAACTTTCTACGCCTAATGTCAGGTTATTCGTTGAAATTGACGATTATCTAACCTAAAGCGCTAAAGGGGGTTCGAGAGGGAATCCGGGGTTTTCGAACAGAAAGCATATTATCATAGGTTGAGGCTAAGTTGAAAAACCAAGCTAGAGTCCGCGATCTCACTGGTAGCAACCCTTTTTGGAGGCCACGTTCCTGACGCGACTGGTCAGGTGTCTCTTCAAATATCTTTTGTCTGGCACGCACTTCAAGTTGCCAGTAAATTAATACGCCAGCACATCCCGCATGCATGTCCACTACCGCTGAGGATGCAGCAACCCAAGAGCGTCAAGGAAATTCCGTCTATGCAGCACTGGCGCGTACGGCCACCAGAGGCATGGCATTATACTTCTCTCGCCCAGTGCGTCTTTTCAGGCCTTCTAAGGGTGAATAAGCAATTTTATTCATCTAACTGTCCTCAATGACTGAATGACTACAGTGAGCGGCTGGCATTCCCTTAGAGGCCTCGCCACCCTACACGGGGCATCTCTGACCCCGCACTACATGGTTTCGCTCGTAAAGAAGCAAGGTGTAGTTTCTTCGTTCTTATCATCTCCCCATCCGCACCATCTCATAGTGTTTTCCCCCACGACCAGTTTATGGTGATACCCAAACACTTTATACCTCCCATGCTAGTCAACGCTGCGCTGGGAACTGTTCTTTGGACGACGTACACGGAAACATCTACTTTCCTCGACCTACATCTCGGTCCTCACCCTACTACTCTCGCCGCTCTTTCAGGAGCTATGGCGGGAGGTATGCAAGCTTTGGCTGCTGCACCTGCCGAAAACGTACGGCTCATTATCGAAGGGACTGCGGGTAGAAGCTGGTCTTGCGCGTGGAAGGAAGTGTTTCGAGGTACAGAACCTCCGCAATCCATGGGAAACCAGGAGACCATCAGGGAGATGAGGCAAGTCAGGGACTGGATCAAAGAAGTCAGGGATACTGCTGGCCGAGGCTGGGATGGTTGGGGATGGGGATGTGCGAAGGATGTATGTGGTAGGGAACTCGTTCGCTGACACTGGCATGCAATGGGAACTAATGATCAGGTACTTGAAACTTGTCTTACACCGTGCAGGCTTTGCGGCCTTTTTTGCGATATTCGAAATCACTCGAAGAGTGGCAATACATATGAAGAGCGCAACTTACCGTGTCACGCCTTTGATCACTTCGGAAGGGGAGCAGGAGAAACGTCTTAGGCGCTATCTGCCTCGGACTGTTCATGGGGTAACGCTCGTAACGGGAGGCGCGATCGCTGGTCTTGCTTACGAGGTCCTGAGCAGACCATGGGACGCGGCAAGAAAGACTGTCCAGCTTGATAGAATTCTACATTCGCCAAACGAACGGTCTCCTTCGGTCGCGATCTTGAAGAAATTTCGAGACGAGGGTCTGATATATTTTTTCCGCAATCCTACTACTCCTCATGCAACTACTTCAAATGGGAGTCGTCGGATATATACTTTCCTTCGTACGATTGCTCGCGTTGGTCCTTGGGGAGTAGGGTTTTTAGTTTGGGAAGCACTTGGACCAGGGATACAATGAGCATTTTATTTTGTTGACGCTTGAATATACAACACCACATCGCTATCGCAGTACTATCATCTAATTAGGAATACATAGAATCATTACATACCCGAACTCGAAAAACTTATCCTTCAAAGTACCTCATCATAGGAGCTTTCGTCTTCTTAGGCAATGTGCCTCGCCAACTCAAAACACTTGGACCGTCTTTCAAACAAGAGCCGGATTGAGCAACGAAAACAGAGTTAATAAAGGTGGGACCTCTATGAAGACCTACGGAACTGGTATATGAAATACACAACGCACTACCGTCCGTTTTGCAGTGGAACCACTTTCCAGCGGCCCAATAAAATATTTGCACGCAATACCAGCAAGTCCCTCAGCATCTGCAGCGAATCCTTGACCACGTTCAGCTTACTTCCCGCAACCTCGTGCCACTCCACTGGCACTTCCTCAACAGGTATACCTAGCTGCTTGGCGAGCAGCAATAGCTCAACGTCAAATATCCACGTCGCAAGGTGTTGAGCTGGGAATATTTGCTGAGCGGCGCGGCGGGTAAATAGCTTGAAGCCGCACTGCGTGTCTCGAATATGGCCGACGCCGACGATGCGAAGGATCGTGTGTAGACCGTACATAAGTATGTTTCGAATGAATGAGCGCTGACAGAAGATTCAGCTTCCACAAAGCACGCAAGAATATTCTGTCGCTTTTACCTTCACCACAGCTTCAGTTTTAACGAGATGGGCTCTACTTCCGACTACAACGGCAGGTTCATTTTTCGGAGCAAGCTTGTCCATAGCCTCCCACAAGAGCTCCAAGTCCTCGAACCGACTTGCGCCATCTGCATCTACCATCAGCAACCGCTGTCCCCGCGCATACAGCATCCCATGCCTCACGGCACCGCCTTTCCCCAAGTTCTTCTCCAGGGTGACGACACGTATATCGCTCTCCGGATACTCCCCTGCGAGCTTCACGCCCAGCGCCGACGTCTCGTCCGCAGACCCGTCGTCAACGATGAGTATCTCATATGTCCGTGACTTCTTCAGAGCGGGCGTGGAAAGGTGGGCGAGATTGGGACGAGAGCACGCCAAAAAGTCAGAACTATGGGATACAAGATCCCTGACCTGATAGGTTTGTCGTCCTTGCCTAGGCGCTACACCTAGAAAGATGGCCCCGGGCTCGAAGAACAAGGATGAAACGGTATTCCCGCTACCTTTAGGTAGTGGGTTTTATAAATATCTCGGCTATTTTTTGAGTGGGAGACCTTGAATCTTGAAAAAGCTGTTAGTCAGCATGAAACGGTTGTTAGCGGTCCGTTTGGGGTGGCGTTTTTTTCGTTGTTGTCCTCCATCTGCAAAGTACAAAATTCTCGCTTACGAATAACCGAGGGAACTTCTAGTGTAGAAAGTCGGAAAAGCCTCTGATTGGAGGAAAGAATAAAATATTACCTGATGACAATACTGTATCGACTTCCGAGTCTACTGTTCACCAATTCTTGTTCCAAAATAATCCTATCGTATCTGGAAATGCATTTAGAACAACACATATTCCACATCCAAACAAAGCACAAACTGAGATTAAACACGGAATTCCTACCGAATATATTGAATGCGACGTTGATGTAGACGCTATGGCAAGAGAAAACTCATTAAACAAAGAACAGATAAGAGCATTTAAAATTATTACAGACCATAGTTTACTTGCACATCCTAAGCCTCTTCGAATGTTTATTAGTGGTGCTAGGGGCACAGGAAAATCATGTATTATTAATTGTTTAAAAGATTTCTTTCTGATAAGAAAACAAACACGACATTTTCGTCTAGTATCTTATACTGGAGTTGCAGCTCAAAATATATCAGGTATGACATTACATTCTGCACTTAGTTTGAATCAACGAACTGGACATTGTACAAAAGTGAAAAACTCATGCTGATCTTGTTTCAATGTGGGAAGGTGTAGACTATCTCTTCATTGATGAAATATCAATGGTTGGATGCGCATTGTTGTTACAAATTAGTGAAGCACTGACTGACGCAAAAGGTTGTACATCACCTTTTGGCGGCATTAACATTGTTTTAGCTGGTGACTTTGCACAATTACCTCCTGTTGGACAAACAAGGTTATATATGCATGTAGACATAAGACAATTAGGAACAACACATACTGAAAATATTATGCTTGGAAAGCTGCTATGGATGTCCATCAAAACAGTAGTAATACTTGATGAAGTTATGAGACAGTCTGGAAATGCCAATAAAGGATTCTTAGATCTTTTAACACAACTAAGGGAAGGAAAATGTACCTATACAGATTATGAATTGTTGTGTTCTTGTACCCTCAACAATGTACAACCAGACTGGAATGATGCTCAATGGAGGAATGCACCTGTAATAGTTTGTGATAACCAAGTTAAAGACACCTTTAATTATTGTGCTGCAATAGCATTTGTTTATAAACACAACAAACAGATCCATTGGTATTATTCACAAGACTTACAAAAAGGTAAATCTATAACAAATAATGACTTGATTGATCATTTGAATAATCTGCATTCTGGAACCACTAACCAGAGACCCGGTAAATTGCCTCTTGCAATAGGCATGCCTGTAATGATTTGCCAAAACTTTGATGTTGAATCAGGGATTGTAAATGGTTGCGTTGGAACATTGAAACGTATACAGTATAGAACTGATACAGAAGGTCGTTGACATGCAACATCGTGTATCATCCATGCACCCGACTACTGTGGCAGTGACCTACCACATTTATCATCTGACCATGTCGTGGCTTTGGAAGATTCCGTTAACCTGTCCTTTATCCATCCATATTCAAAGAAAAAATACAATATTAAACGTATCCAGGTACCCATACTACCTGCACTTGCCATTACCGTTCACAAATCCCAAGGTCAAACTTTAAACAGTGCCATTATAGAGGCACTGAAGCGCCCTATGTTATGTTATCTCGTGTAAGATCTCTTGATGATTTGCTCATTTTACGTCCCTTTTCGCAGAATAAAATTCAATGTTGACAATCACAAGACATCTGTATTGAAACTAAACAACTCTATGTACTAAAGCTGGAAACTATACTTGAGACTGGTGACACTGATGAGATTGTTTTCACACAAAATCAGCTAAGCAATATTGAAAATTATATACATCCACCCCATATTGACGACAACGCAGTTAATCAGTCCATGTAATCAATGAACTCTACACAACAACTAAACCAACTACAAAATTACGCTCTATCTCTGGATACATCTACAAATCCAACATGTGTTATGCGTAAAGATTTGCCCAATAACAACATAAAAGCAACAAAATGACTCACAAAAAGACCTCTGTCTGAAACAGAGGTCTATCACTCACAAAATACTGACAAATGATTAAAAACATGGTAAGCAGCATGCTATCACATAAGACACTTCAGCCTAATGTTTAATCAACAGCGATTGATCGACATTCTTGCCATCATCATGATATATAGACAACATCATTATTTTATGATATAAAGACATCCATTCCCAATTGTACGACCTTACAATCTGTTACGATAACACAATTTTTGGACCTTTCCTTCATTTTCATTCTCTGCTTTAACCTTGTATACTTTAGCTTTCACACATGGTGCCATGCGGCACTTCCCCTTTTGTTCAAACTCCTCTTTCTCGCACCGCATTGCCTTCTTCTTATTTTAGATATGACTTTCTCACACAGTGGAGCTGGTCATGCGGGCTAGGCCCCATGACTATTAAGAACAAAGCTTGAAGGAAGTGTCTAGCCACTTGCTGAGAGCAATCAGGGACTGGAACTAGAGTCCAATGTGAGTAACTAGAGAATAGGAAGCATTAGACTCTGCAGTACTGTCCGAAGTTTTGTAAACAAAGGTAAACAAAGCAGCCACAAAGGCGAAATAATAGAGAACACAATCAATAGTGAATAATAGAAGAATAGATAGAGAAAGGAATGAAAATATATAGGTAGCACAAAGGTGCAGAATCACCAAAACTAACAATGACATCATCAGCCACTAACTTTATCAACTGTACAGTACATAAGTACAAACACTCTGTATTAGTATATATACCCCAATAGATCCAGGAGACTCCTCAGCGAGTCCTCCTGTTGTTAACCAACAAACTCTCTGCAGCCTAAGGGGTAACCACTCCCCATTCACTACCTTTATAGTGTGTTCCTGTGTGCACCAGAGTAAGTAACTCTTGGTTGTTACACAATCTTCATTATGTCTTTTACCTCCCCTATATATTCAAACCAAATTAATACTCATATCTATGACCAGGTCGTATCTTATCTTATAGGTCTCAAAAAAAGCGCCCTCTCTCATTTAAATTTTGCCGAAGACCTAACAAGATATACAACTACAAATGACAATTTTGCTTTCAAGGATAATGATACTGGTAAAGAATACGAGACAACTCTTTACGATCAAAGTGAACCAGCATCAAATGGAACAAAACTATCTGCTTGAGGAAACCACTATATTGGTCCTGCTTATAAAGTATGCCCAACTACTTGCACAATATTTTGTTATTCATCATTGATAATAGAGAAAATACATCACCGATAAAACTTCACCAAAAGCAGTTCTTGTACTCACGCAAGGCACATTGGCTACCAAATGTGCTTCTATATTATTCAATAACCAGCTGGCATCTCTTGCCGATATAGTTGAAAACAATCAGGATATAGACAATGAAAACCATATGATTAATAAAATCAATCACAAATTATGGACAATCAATGTTGCCGATAACGCATTAACACCCAATGTGTTACATGTTACCACAGACACTTTATACACGGTATTTGAATATCACATATTACTATAAATTTTGTCAACATTGTTTATAATAGACCAAACAACCGCAACCATATATCACAGCACCCGTTCAAAAACGAGTATCTAAACGACCAATCCCTGGGGCTGAAACTGTAAAAGCCTCCTCTTCAAAATCTACTGCTTCGAAATCAACCATGGCTGAAGATTTCATAATGGCAGACATTGATACAAGCTTACAAACAAATCAAGAATGTACGCATTTCAAATTTATACCACTTGCTTTTATGAAAATTTTCTCAGCTACTCTGCATATGACATATGATCCTCACATCCTACCTGATTATGGTGATTATCCCTTTCGACATGAATCAGCTAGGCTTTGCCAATTAGACATCTGAGATAACAACAATAAATTGATCCACCCATCTCTATGGTATGACTATTTGCAACCCGGAACTCTTATACTTGTGAGCGGAAAGTTGCAAGTGTTTAACTGGAAAGAAGATGACAATATCCGCTGTGTATGTACCACAAGAGATATTATATATTTTGACTAAATTATTTGTTACAGATTTTCCAGATAAACGCTCGCTCTATCAAAGTCATTGATAAATCTGATGAAGACATTGAAGAGCTCATTAAACTCACTGATACTTCTCTTCCTGAAAGCTCTCACCAAACATCCGACACTATCACTGCTTTTCAACTTGAATCAAAAACACCCAAAAAATTGTGTCACACATGAACGCATTTCTCTGCCCATACGTCATCATTGATTGCATCATAAACACGTATACATTATCCTCCTCATGCCTCATCCTTCTCCTATTTCTTATTCTCTCCTATTTTTTTATCTTTATATCTCACACCTTCAAACTTCAAACTACAGCACAAAAAAAAAACACATACTCCCTTCTCTACTGTACTATAATGAATTATCCCAAACACGTAAACACTGACATTTCCTACTGCGAGTGGTTCTCTGACAATACATTTAGGTCACTCACTTATGAACTCCTATAATTTTCGCTGACCACACCACAGCACTCTCAACAACTTGATCAACTACCACAATTTCAAGAACAATATATTTGTCCCTGAATACATTCCAATTGAATCAAATTGGGGTGGATGGCGTAAAGCAACCAACCAAGAACTATCTACATACCTCTGCAATCGTAGAGGCAATGAACCAATTACCATTTGAATCACCGGTTTCATACACACGAAAATGAGCGACAGTTTGATCATCCATCCACAAGGTACACACACTCCTAAAACCATACAAAACTGGTTATCTCGAATGGCTTATCCAGAGGGATGTATGTCTACCAAATAATACCTATGATCTTAACATTGACATTGTCTTAGCCTGGTCCGAACACAATCATCTCACCACCACATCCAAAGTTTGTCCTTTTCCCTCCCTTTTCCAATCACACCACTAACCGACGAAGACTGCATCCCTCCAAAATACTATCTATGATGACCGTACTGGCTACCATAACCGTGAAGTTAAAGACCTGCTACATTACAATGATCTTCAGACAGGAGATCTTATAGTCCTTGACTTATTAATGAGACGGTATCCAACAAAACTTGGAGAACCAGTCCTCCTCCCTTCCACAACAACCACAACAGACTGGTTTGATAGACATTGGCATACCTACCTTGAAATCACTTGTATTACCCTCCTCGACCACCACATCCCTTATACTGTTCTTGACTAATAGAATATATTACAAAAAAACAACTTGGTAGCAATGCCACATTTATGTGGCCCTTCCGACTTATTCAATAGTATTCGTTCGGAGCTATCGGTCTTTGAATTAAAGTGCGAGGGAATCGTCCGCGTTATTAGCACCGCACCGGGTCCGGGCCTTAGTTCGGAGCCGCAGACCTTGTATACTGACATCGATTGTCATATCAGTAATTAGGGAGACTAGACCTCCGGTAAACTTTGGACAAACGACAAACGACCCATATTATCTACTCATGTCTCAACCAATTATACTATACGATATCCCAGGCAAAGGGCCCGTAAAAGCCTTTTCTGGCAACGTATTCAAAGCAAGGTGAGTAGCGCAATTAAAGCCATCGTTAATAACCTGACTTACATGTTCGCTGTCATAGGTACACACTTGCCTACAAAGGCTTAGCCTTCAAATCCGTCTGGATCGAATCACAGGATATCGAAGAGCGGATGAAAGCCATCGGTGCCAAACCTACTGGGCGTAAACCTGACGGAAGCGATTTCTACACTGTCCCTGTTATCCAGGACCCTTCTACAGGTGCCATTGTCTCCGACTCTTCCGCCATCGCAGAATACCTCGACGAAACGTATCCATCCACACCCACCGTCTTTCCCCGTGGTAGCAAAGCTCTCATCAGCGTCTTTGATTCCGCTTTCATGCAGAGTATGGGCCCGATGGTCCCGTTGATAGTTGTCAAAAACTACACGAAGATATTACCCACAAATGAGGAATACTTCAGGAAAAGTGTCGAGATGAGAGTTGGTAGTAAGTTGGAGGATATTTCACCCGAAGGTCCGAAGCGTGAACAACACTGGAAGAATGCAAAGGATTTTCTTGGGGTCGTTGACGCATGGTATTCGAAGAGCGAGGGTAAATGGATCATGGGGGATACGTTTTCGTACGCGGATATCATTGTGGGTGCCGTGATGAGGTGCTTTAATGGTTTGTTCGAAGGGGAGGAATGGGAGGAAATGAGTTCTTGGCACGGCGGACGCTGGGGTAGACTTCTCGAAGAGGTCAACAAGTATTCTATTCTGGCCTAACGCATGAACGGTGAGATTCCGTGACTAGCCAAATATCTACCATGCTTTCAAGGACTCACTTGTGTACTGTGCTCGCTGCATTTTCAGCGGCTAAGGAGGATAAGACAGACGAATATTTGTTATATGAGGCCTGGAACATTGTTCTTTCTTGACTCGCTTTTAGACGAAGTTCTGCAAACCACAGGCTGTGTCGCACCTGAGTACCAGTTTGATTATATTTATTCACCTAGATGTTCCGGGTATGTTTCTACAATATCCATGCTTGAACAAGAAGGGAGTGCAACTTGTGTGCAAGCCTGAAAACCTTGCCACGGGTAGACTTGGCCATATGATTGAAAGTCGCACGCACACGTGGCACTTGCAAGTTTCAGCTTGAGCAGTGTCCACCGCGACCGACCAAGCTCTCTTTCCTTTACCCTCATTTCTATATTCCCTCTGAGAACGACCTGCATTCTGACTGGCATATGCGACGATAATACGTCCTAAATAGTTTGAATCATGGACCAGCCTGTCTTGGTGTACGCTATTACCGCGGTGGCAGTGACCGTGCCCTGCGTGAGTGCTTTTACCTTTGATTCCACGACATCTAGTCGATTCGTATGATGAATACCGTTTCATCCTTGTTCTTCGAGCCCGGGGCCACCTTCCTAGGTGTTGCGCCTAAGCAAGGACGACAAACTTATCTGGTCAGGGATCTCGTATCCCATAGTTCTGACTTTTTGGCGTGCTCTCGTCCCAATCTCGTATCGTTGATCATACTTAGTTCTATCTAGCGCTCGTCTTCTTATCCCCTCCACCTATAGTGACCCGTCCATCAGAAAAAAAATATCGCTCCCGCTCCTCGCCCAATACACCAAAACCTCTTCCTTCTCTCGCAGACAAAGGGTCCGTTGACCTCACAGTCGTCATTCCCGCCTACAATGAAACCGCACGGCTTCCCTCAATGCTCTCCACCACGCTCGCCCACCTTTCCACGCCCGCTCTGAAGAAGTCACGGACATATGAAATCCTCATCGTTGACGACGGGTCTGCGGACGAGACGTCGGCGCTGGGCGTGAAGCTCGCAGGGGAGTATCCGGAGAGCGATATACGTGTCGTCACCCTGGAGAAGAACTTGGGGAAAGGCGGTGCCGTGAGGCATGGGATGCTGTATGCGCGGGGACAGCGGTTGCTGATGGTAGATGCAGATGGCGCAAGTCGGTTCGAGGACTTGGAGCTCTTGTGGGAGGCTATGGACAAGCTTGCTCCGAAAAATGAACCTGCCGTTGTAGTCGGAAGTAGAGCCCATCTCGTTAAAACTGAAGCTGTGGTGAAGGTAAAAGCGACAGAATATTCTTGCGTGCTTTGTGGAAGCTGAATCTTCTGTCAGCGCTCATTCATTCGAAACATACTTATGTACGGTCTACACACGATCCTTCGCATCGTCGGCGTCGGCCATATTCGAGACACGCAGTGCGGCTTCAAGCTATTTACCCGCCGCGCCGCTCAGCAAATATTCCCAGCTCAACACCTTGCGACGTGGATATTTGACGTTGAGCTATTGCTGCTCGCCAAGCAGCTAGGTATACCTGTTGAGGAAGTGCCAGTGGAGTGGCACGAGGTTGCGGGAAGTAAGCTGAACGTGGTCAAGGATTCGCTGCAGATGCTGAGGGACTTGCTGGTATTGCGTGCAAATATTTTATTGGGCCGCTGGAAAGTGGTTCCACTGCAAAACGGACGGTAGTGCGTTGTGTATTTCATATACCAGTTCCGTAGGTCTTCATAGAGGTCCCACCTTTATTAACTCTGTTTTCGTTGCTCAATCCGGCTCTTGTTTGAAAGACGGTCCAAGTGTTTTGAGTTGGCGAGGCACATTGCCTAAGAAGACGAAAGCTCCTATGATGAGGTACTTTGAAGGATAAGTTTTTCGAGTTCGGGTATGTAATGATTCTATGTATTCCTAATTAGATGATAGTACTGCGATAGCGATGTGGTGTTGTATATTCAAGCGTCAACAAAATAAAATGCTCATTGTATCCCTGGTCCAAGTGCTTCCCAAACTAAAAACCCTACTCCCCAAGGACCAACGCGAGCAATCGTACGAAGGAAAGTATATATCCGACGACTCCCATTTGAAGTAGTTGCATGAGGAGTAGTAGGATTGCGGAAAAAATATATCAGACCCTCGTCTCGAAATTTCTTCAAGATCGCGACCGAAGGAGACCGTTCGTTTGGCGAATGTAGAATTCTATCAAGCTGGACAGTCTTTCTTGCCGCGTCCCATGGTCTGCTCAGGACCTCGTAAGCAAGACCAGCGATCGCGCCTCCCGTTACGAGCGTTACCCCATGAACAGTCCGAGGCAGATAGCGCCTAAGACGTTTCTCCTGCTCCCCTTCCGAAGTGATCAAAGGCGTGACACGGTAAGTTGCGCTCTTCATATGTATTGCCACTCTTCGAGTGATTTCGAATATCGCAAAAAAGGCCGCAAAGCCTGCACGGTGTAAGACAAGTTTCAAGTACCTGATCATTAGTTCCCATTGCATGCCAGTGTCAGCGAACGAGTTCCCTACCACATACATCCTTCGCACATCCCCATCCCCAACCATCCCAGCCTCGGCCAGCAGTATCCCTGACTTCTTTGATCCAGTCCCTGACTTGCCTCATCTCCCTGATGGTCTCCTGGTTTCCCATGGATTGCGGAGGTTCTGTACCTCGAAACACTTCCTTCCACGCGCAAGACCAGCTTCTACCCGCAGTCCCTTCGATAATGAGCCGTACGTTTTCGGCAGGTGCAGCAGCCAAAGCTTGCATACCTCCCGCCATAGCTCCTGAAAGAGCGGCGAGAGTAGTAGGGTGAGGACCGAGATGTAGGTCGAGGAAAGTAGATGTTTCCGTGTACGTCGTCCAAAGAACAGTTCCCAGCGCAGCGTTGACTAGCATGGGAGGTATAAAGTGTTTGGGTATCACCATAAACTGGTCGTGGGGGAAAACACTATGAGATGGTGCGGATGGGGAGATGATAAGAACGAAGAAACTACACCTTGCTTCTTTACGAGCGAAACCATGTAGTGCGGGGTCAGAGATGCCCCGTGTAGGGTGGCGAGGCCTCTAAGGGAATGCCAGCCGCTCACTGTAGTCATTCAGTCATTGAGGACAGTTAGATGAATAAAATTGCTTATTCACCCTTAGAAGGCCTGAAAAGACGCACTGGGCGAGAGAAGTATAATGCCATGCCTCTGGTGGCCGTACGCGCCAGTGCTGCATAGACGGAATTTCCTTGACGCTCTTGGGTTGCTGCATCCTCAGCGGTAGTGGACATGCATGCGGGATGTGCTGGCGTATTAATTTACTGGCAACTTGAAGTGCGTGCCAGACAAAAGATATTTGAAGAGACACCTGACCAGAGTCTGACCAGTCGCGCCAGGAACGTGGCCTCCAAAAAGGGTTGCTACTAGCTTGGCTTTTCAACTTAGCCTCAACCTATGATAACATGCTTTCTGTTCGAAAACCCCGGATTCCCTCTCGAATCCCCTTTAGCGCTTTAGGTTAGATAATCGTCAATTTCAACGAATAACCTGACATTAGGCGTAGAAAGTTGAAAATCAAGGCCTTCGATCCGCACCGCGCTCTCACGTCATTGCTTATCGAATGATTCAAACTTGAAAGTGACTTACGCTCACTGGCAGCCCAACCTACGGAATACCACACATCATTCAGTCTGTCACGTCCGCATATCCTGCTCCTTTTGATCCCAGGGTTCGTTCAACTGTGAGTGTTAGGTGTGTTTTTACAACAGGAAGAGGCTTTTCCCGCAACTAAATAAATCTCTACGTTCGCGAAATCATCAAATTACTACACATACATCCACTTCAATATATACCAACTCTAATCCATGTATTTATTTAACACATATGTAAACTGAGTTTTCCATTGCTTATCATAGTCAGTCTTGTTGTAGTTCAAAAGTGAACGGGAAATACAAGCCCGCTCCATCGAAATAATGTCATCAAATCCCGATGTTTCAGGTCTATATTCTGCGCTGGGATCTGGGAATACTACTCCTGCGAACATATGCCGTTTCAAATGGAGCATCTTGTAGTAACGTCCAACAGCACAAATAACGTGTAAACTTTGTTGTTCAGGGTAGGTGCTAAAGACGGCTTTGGCTTGATACACAACTTGCTCCATCATAGTTAGGAATTCAACTTCTGGATCACCGTCGATAGTGTGCGGCTTGACTTCTACAATAAAAGGCACCTGCTCTCGCAGTTTCTCTCCACGACCGGTTCTGGATAAGATAGCGAAATCGGGGATCCTGTACGAGTCTCTGTCCACACGACTGTGAACATTTGACTGGGATAAAGCAACAGATGCTGTCCGTGATGAGAGAGTTAAAGTCGGAAGCGAGGAAAGTGTCGAGCTCAGAATTTCGTCGTTTTCAGAAGCTACTACACCCACGTCTGGTGGAGGAAAGATGCCAGAAGTGGGTGCTGTCCGTGATGAAAGAGTAAAAGTCGAAAGCGAGGAAAGTGTCGAGCTCAGAATTTCGTCGTTTTCAGAAGCTACTACACCCAAGTCTGATGGAGGAAAGAAGTCAGAAGTGGGCTGGTGTGATTAAAAACAAAACCCGTACCTGGAGTATCAGTAAACTGCCACCGTGTGCGAGCTAAAGGAACGACTTGTAAAGGGGGCAGTTTATCACTCGTAGGGTTGGAACCTGAAGCTGAAAAAAAGTTGCAAACTAACGGACCGCAAACTTGGATCTGGCATGAGTATAGGATGGGGACATACACGCATCATCATCAGTTGAATAGTTGAAATGAAATTAGCGCTGGGGTGCAACACTGAGCTGACGCCTGGATGTACTCCGTCCAAAAGTAAGCCAAGAAAGGGCAACATTCCACGGCTCATATAATAAATGTTCCTGCCCGCGCGTGCACTCGGCTGCTTCAAAGGCAGGGACCAAGGTAGCAATATGATCTTTGAGAGTCAGTCCAATTTTCGTGTGGTTAGGCATAGTCTGTAAGGCAAACAATAAACGCGTAAAATATCTGTGTGAAGTATTGCATTGCTTACTGTGTTGAAAAGACAAAGGAGAATGTCAATGATTACAGGAAAATTCTGTCACTTACGTAGGTTTTGGATGGCACATTTTCTAACATATCATTTACTCATCCAAGGTAATTTTAGAAAAGAACGTTTAGAACAGATTGGGAAAGAAGGGATTCAACAAACAGGAGGACAGAGCCAGAAGATTATCGGAGTTGATTGGTATTCCAAGTAGGGGAAAAGGTTTCTGGAACCAACCTGTTAAAAGCCAAGAAGTTTCTTGTGTATGGCTTAATGGTTGGCTACTCGAGAGTATTTGACGGCTGGGTGCAGTCAAAAGGAGAAGGAACATAATTCCGAATACGGATAGACTACACGAGGTGGCATTTCACCCAAACTGAGGGAAGAAAAGGATTCGAAAAAAGCCCAGAACAGTAATTTCTGTTGGGACCCTTGACTTGCGGTTCATGACGAGGAAAAGAATATCAGAAAATAGGCACAGAACAATGCCTGTCCACAATCATCTCATTCACAACCTTGAAGCCCCCTCTGTGAAAATGTGGCCAGCCGGCCTATTGGCACCACAGTGTTGACAACTTGCTCGACAACTTGAACAAAACTTACCCCATTATCACGCTGGTACCGTAATACTCGCCCAGCCTTTCACCCATCGTGCATTCACTGTCAGACAGCTCTTCCATGTCTACCTTTCCTTATCCTTTTGACCCCAAGCATCGCATGGGTCTCAAAGTAAGCAAACAACCTGGCACATCTGCTTTATTGAGTGCATATCTGTACAATTAGGACTATCACATGACTAAAGACTTCGACTACTTCTATGACTTGCCCGAGAGCTTGTTTCCTGCCAAAGCCCCTTACAATCGGCCTCCCATGTTCCACTTTGGCTATCCTGCAGATCTCGCAAAGGTCGAAAAGTGGGCACGCGAGCATGGCTTTACCAACGACATGATCAAGGCAATAGTCGGAGAGGATGATGTCACGGTCGAAGATTTCCAACGCATGGTCAGATTGGCCACAGTAAGGTTTACGTGCAGAGAGGCCACCAAGATAGCTGGTTTTCCGGTTAAGATCACGTATGGCCGAAGGAAAGGTGCAGCTTTCTGGCTCGTTTCGCTTTTTACCAATATACTGCCACGTGAAAGCCAAACTGTACCCCTGGTCGTGATGGAGATATCTGAAAAGCTTGCGGGAGGGCCACCGAACTGGTATCTGGATGCTACACGGTTCTATTGGAACTGGCTTAACATATAGGTAAGTACTTTTTTTTACTCGCGTGTATTGTCGTTAACAGACTGGTCGAGTCAGAACTCGGTCCATCAAAATTAAGCTAAATTCAAGTCAATAACTGTCGTTGGAATTCATTATGTTTATGCTGTCTCGTTACGCTCTTTGTTCCTTTCTCAAACATGATATGTATGTATTCAGAATTTCAACATCATGACCCAGGCCACGCCCAACCAAACATGCTTATGAGTGAGTCTCTGGCTAATACTTAAATATCCTCACGTCTGAGTGAGTTGGTGCAAAAGTGAAAATTGTAGTATATGAACCTGCATCAAAAATATCGCGGTGTATTCCATATGGTAAAGGGCTAGAAATGAAATCCGTGCGAATGGCCCCTTGGTCCTCCTCCGAAATTGGAGTAGGAATATGAATGCCCGCCACCCCCTCCTCTGCCAAAACCTCCGCCATGCATCTGGGCGAATACCTCTGCAAAATCCATCGGATTCATACCGCCCATACCGCCCATTCCAGAATCGTTCTGGCCGTCTTCATCTTCGCCCATATCGTATCGTTGTCGCCGCTGGGGATCAGACAGAACGGCGTTTGCTTCTACTACCAACTTGAATTTCTCTTCGTCTCCTCCCTAAATGACATTGTTGATATTATTCATATATATATGTTCAGCTAAAAAAAAAAAAAAGGGAGGCGACACATACCTTGTCTGGGTGGTGTTTTAAACTTTCTCTGCGGTAACCTTTCTTTATTTCTGCCTCCGAGCAGTCTCGGGGTATACCTAGGTGGCAGGCCGCCGTGAATGTTTAATGATGGCACAACTACATAGCTGCCTTACCGAGAATTTTATAGTAGTCTTTCGTCTTGCTCCGCTTGAGCGCAGCTTCGGCCTTCTTGAGCTCCACTTGAAGAGCACGCACTTCAGCGTCGCTACCTTCAAACCCGGCTTGCTCTATTGATGTTTTAAAATCCGCTACCGCCGCATCGAATTTTTCCAAGTGTAGATTAATGCGAGCTCGAGTGCGAAGAGCTTTGAAAGACGTTGGTAGCAATTTCAAAGATTCCTCTGTATCTACTAGAGCGTCTTCATGGCGTGATAGCTGACCTCAGGTTAGGAGATGAAAGGTATTAACCACCTTTTCTTGAATATACGCACCTTGACTAGTGTTGTGGCACGGTTTGAAAGTAGCGTTGCACGGATCTGTCCACCTTTTCCCTCTTCTTCTGAATTACCTATTCTCTAATAAAATCATATCAGCCTCGAATAAGCAGTAATTTTTAGAAAAACGTGTATAGTAATACCTCCAAGGTCTCGGTGTACTTTTCGATCGCTTCTTCTAATCTATTTGATTTGAAAGCTTGATTACCTTCTTCTTTGAGTCTTTCCACATCTTTCACACGTTTTCTTAGCCGCTGTGCAGGTTCATGTGCTGGATCTAATCGCAGGGCTGATTGCACATGCTGAAGGGCTTGAGGTAATTTACCGCATAAGAAAAATACTAACCCCCGAAGAGCTAGCACTTCCGGCGAGTTGGGCTCAAGTCGATATGCATCACTAGAAAGAAAGATATGTCGGCAAATGTTCGCTATCATTGTATACCAAACAACCTTGTTGCGTAAAACGACATACTTTGCGGCAATGTTGGCTGCTTCCCAACTTCCCCTGGCCAGTTCAAGTTCCACTCTCGACAAACGCCACTCCGTGGGTATCTCACCACCTTCTCCGTCAATACTTTGCAAGCATTTATCGAGGGCCAGTCGTGCCATACCCCATTCCATGCCAAGTTCTTTCTTGATGCCTTTTAGTTGTTCCATCAGATAGTACTCGCGCTGGCGTTTTGCAATTTTGGCTTTGTGGTTCGAGGGCCAGGACCGTGCGCAAAGTTGATAGAGCAGGAGAAGAAGATCCTAGGGCAAATTGACAACGAGCAAGGCGGATGAGGGTTTTAGATGACGGAGATTCGGCCTGGAGAGTAGCTGCTTGCTGACAGTCGCTCAGCGCCAGTCGGAAGCGCTTCAATGCCATGTATGAGGCAGCACGGTTTGTCAGGAAGGCTGGCTCAGAAGGATTCAAATCTGGCACAACATGCGCTAAACAACGATATGCGATGAGGATAAAGAGGAGGCGCACCGATGGCTTTGGTATACAAATCGATAGCTTCTCCATATCGTTTAGCTTTGAACGCAACATTACCTTCCTCTTTACGCTTTTCCGCTTGTGCAGTATTGTTGGCCGGCTTAGCTGGTGCTGATGGTGAAGCTACCGCAGGTTTGAGAGGTGAGGGGGGAGGTGAGGATGGTCCGTCAGACTTTATTGGGCTCTGCGGAGGATCTATTATTATTTGTTCATCTCTACAAACGCAGGGTGAGAAAAGGATGGCTTTCAGAGGTGACTTGTACAAACTTGGTGACCCCATTGACCCCATTGGCCTGAGTTTGCTTTTTCTTTGCCTGCTTGTTCTTCTTGTTAGTCATCGTCTTGCCGGTATCAGGTGATGAGATAAGTCAAAAAAAAGCGTAGAGGCGCGTGGTATAGATCCAAGCCAGACAGAAACCGCTATTTTGTTCCCTTACGTTTTCAAAGCTGCAGATTGAAAATTGCAGGGGAAATGAGGGATGCACGCTGCAGTTGAGGTGTAGCGTCTGCCGACCACAGCACGTAAGTTATGGTTAGGGTTCGGTGCCGTAACTAGTGCCGATATCCGATAGCAGGACTTGCCCAGCGAGCAACGAAATGCAAGTTACTTTTGTTACAGTACAACATCAGCTTTCTCCCAAAAGCATCTATTCCAGCTACGCCTCTTTTGTTGTAAACGCTAGCCAGTGTCTTTAGAGGAGCGCCGCCATTCAATTGTACTGCGTCGTATTGCCTTGCTTGTACCAGTATACTTCGCTCGGGCCCGCAAGTCCACTGCCTTCAGCAAAGAAACTGCTGCGACATGGACTACACGACAAAATCACTAACGCCAATGAAGACTTCATACAATGGCCCCGTCGACAAAGCCCAATTCTCTCCAACGCTGCGCGATATTACCTCGTCCACCCTTTATATGCCAATAGCAACTCCTCCTACTCCAGCTCCTTCGCCGCGTCCATTTTCCACATACGACTCCTTCTCTCAGAATGCTGCTACAGCGTCCTACGAACCTGCTCACCTTTCTCGAATCGAGTTCGCCAACCTGGCCTCGTCTGGTCCCGCCGCTCGCCGACGCTATCTCGTTTCACTCTTAAACGACTGCACCACCTCCGAATTGCTATACATCTCAAGCTATATTATCCCTATGCTCAAACGGGATTTCCTGAGGGAACTACCACCCGAAATTGCTTTCCACATACTGAACTTCGTTGATGATCCTCGAACACTCTCCAGAGCCAGCCAGGTGTGCAGACGCTGGAACACCTTGATATCAGACGATTGGCTATGGAAGAAGATGTGTGAATCCCATCAATTCAACCTGGATTCAACTTCAAGGAAGAATATCCGCGTTGATGATATTGACGACCTGATGGAAGCCAAGCACGAAGTCGCTGCGTCATCGGCGGATCATGCATCGGTTGTGTCTATTCAGAAGCGACGAGATTACGGACAAGACTCTGACCACGATGGGCTAGCTCATACTAAGTTCTCCTATCGTAAACATTTTCAGAGTGCCTATGCTACCAGTACGTGACTCAATTTTGTCTCATGTAATATTCTATAATATATCCATAGCGTCAAACTGGCGCCGAGGAGGCCGCATATTGCGCGCACATCGAGTACCTATCGTCACTCCCAGCAATGGCGTGATAACTTCTGCTGCAATGGACGCGGACTGGGTCGTAGTGGCCCTCACCAGCAATCACATACACATCTTCAATGCCACAACAGGCGTCTTGAACCGTACACTTACTGGCCATGAACAAGGCGTGTGGGCTGTCCATTTAGTTAGCCACAGTGGATACTGGCAAGGTGAAGAAGAGCCCAACCAGGCTCATCAAACTTGGGGTCACAGAGGAACATCAGAAGTTCCAATGCAGGAGGGTGACATGTCCACGCATGGAAATGAACATGATGATATGACGCCGAATGGCACAGACCCAGAAGAAGCACGAGAACAATACCACAACCTATCTCAGCCTATGCTTGTCGCTTTAGGACTCGACGAAGGCAGACCTCGAGTTTCACCCCCTAAGGGCTCACACAGTTCACAGAATACGAATACGCGAGGAAAGCTTAGTGACGTCTGTTCTGCTTCGGAAGGGTGGGGTCAACCCAATTCCCTCCTAGTTAGCGGAGGTTGTGACAAAGTTTTAAGGGTATGGGACGTGAAATCGGGGTGGGTAACTGACACGGTCTGTGTTCGTGTGAGTGACATTAATGTTTTTTTTTTTCCTTTGCACACAGACATTGCATTTACGTGCTGCGAGGGCATACATCAACTATCCGGTGCATCAAAGTGTTGCATAATCGTCCAATAGCTGTCACAGGTTCTCGGGATTGGACGTTGAGAGTGTGGGATATACAGCGCGGTCGAATGTTAAGATTATTACAAGGGCATCAGCAGAGTGTGCGATGCTTAGACGTATGTGGTAATAGAGTTGTTAGTGGTAGCTATGATACCACCTGCCGTGTAAGTACAACCCGTCTGCCTTCCCTTAGAAATGTTCCTCATCTTTCACTTAGATCTGGAACGTTGATACCGGAGAATGCTTACACGTGTTAGAGGGACACATGCACCAGCTGTACTCAGTTGCTTTCGATGGCGTGCGGGTTGCTTCTGGAGGCTTGGATACCACAGTACGCGTATGGGACGCTGATACTGGGTAACTACACCTCTTATTCATTCAGTAAATATGGCTGATTATGAGCTCTTCAGGGAATGCATCGCTCTTCTACAAGGACACACCGCTCTTGTATGTCAGCTCCAGCTTTTCTCCGACATGCTCGCCACAGGCGGATCGGACGGTCGCGTGATCACGTTTTCACTCTCGACGTTCACCACGCTACAGCGCATCGCTGCGCACGATTCGTCCGTGACGTCCCTCCAATTTGACCAGCACTTCCTTGTGACTGGCGGAAACGATGGTCGCGTGAGACTATTTGAGACGCTCACTGGAAACTATATCCGAGATCTAACTGAGCGGTGTGAAAGTGTGTGGAAGGTTGTACATAAGAATGGGATTTGTGCTATTATGTGTAAACGGGCTGGTAAGACTGTGATGGAGATCTGGAGCTTCAACCCGAGGGAATAGCAGAGTCAAAGTTATCTATGGGGTGTCTTTCTAGCTTTCTTTCTTTCTTTCGTATTGGATAGGATAATGTATCACGAGTATAGCACATTGTTGTAGTACGTTTACCTGACTAGTGTAGACTATCTTCTGGGTAATGATTGTCACCCTGCTTTTAGTGGCAGTTATAAAGAACGCCATGGACAATCGATTTTTTCGACATAGAGTCGTATAACGATAATTTTTTCTTTTGCTCAGTGTCACTAGATCCCACGACGATATTCTAAGATATCGAAACTCGAATTATGATATTGTAAATACGTCCAATAACCATTGCAGATCGTATTTCGGCAGGTGTTAGCCAGATACTCATAAGCACGTTTTGAATGTTATGTTGAAATTCTGGATACACACATATTACATTTGAGAGAGGAATAGAGAGCGTGAGCGTGACGAGACAGCATGAACATAGCGAGTCTAACGACAGTTATTGGCTTGAATTCAACTTGACTTCAGTGGACCAAAGTTCTAAGTTGATCAGTCTGTTAACGACAATGTACGCGAATGAAAAACGATGCATCTACTTACCTATATTTTACCTATATATTAAGCCAGTTCCAATAGAACCGTGTCGCATCCAAATACCAATTCGGTGGTCCCCCCGCAAGTTCTTCAGATATCTCCATCACAACCAGCGGTACAGTTTGCCTTTCACGTGGCTGTATATTGGTCCAAAGCGAGACCAACCAGAAAGCTGCACTTTTCCTTCTGCCGAGTGTGATGTTGACTGGAAAACCAGCTATCTTGGTGGCCTCCTTGCGTGTAAACCTTACTAGGCCCAATTCGAGCATCCATTCGAAATCTTCGGCCGTAACACCATTTTCTCCGACTTTTGCTTTGATCGAGTCGTTGGTGAAGCCATGCTCGCGTGCCCACTTTTCGATCTTTGCAAGGTCTGCGGGATAGCCAAAGTGGAACATGGGAGGTCGGTTGTAGGGGGCTTTGGCAGGAAACAAGTTCTCGGGCAAGTCATAGAAGTGGTCGAACTCTTCAGTCATGTGATAGTCCTTAGGAGTTGTTTGTATTTAAGAATTATATACAATTACATTCAATAAAACAGATGTAGTACCAAGTTGTTTGCTTGTACTTACGTTCAGACCCATGCGATGCTTGGGATCAAAAGGATACGGAAAGGTAGGCATGGTAGAGTTGTCTGAGGGTAAATGCACGATGAGTGATTAAAGGCTAGGCAAATATTGCGGCCTACGTGATGAAGGGGAGAAGTTTTGCTGTAGAATACTTGGATTGAACCTATAAACCGCCTAAAACGGTCGCGTTTATGTCACCATTGTTGTTATGTTGCCGATGGGCCGGCTGACCACCGTTTCACAGAGGTGGCTTCATGGTTGTGAACGAAATTGTGGACAAGCATTGTTCTGTGCTTTCTGTGCCTATTTTCTGATGTTTCTTGCCTCGTTATGAACCGGAAATCAAGGATCCCAGCAGAGATTACTATCCTGGCTTTTTTCGAAGCCTGCCTTCCCCTAGTTTGGGTGAAAAGCCACCTGGAATTATGTTCCTTCTCCTTTTGACTGCACCCAGACATTGAATTATCTCGAGTGACTCACCATCAAGCCATACACAGGACCTTCAAGTTGCAAGTTGGGTTTGAGAGTGTCCTCTCAGCCATCGTACGCTGTCACGGATACTGTGACTGTAAACTGGTTGCTGGGAATAATCGCGGGAGACAAATTTTTTGGAATTTAAAAGCCCACCGTTTCCATATTTTTCTCCGCGGCGGGCGCGAGCTTGAGCCCAAGTAATTCAATGCCTGAGTTTTCTGAATACTGAGGAAACTTCTTGGCTTTTAGCGGGTCGGTTCCATACACCTTTCCCCTGCTTGGAATGCCAACCACCTCCGATAATCTTCTGCCTCTTGTTACAATTTCTATTCCTTTTATGGACTACTCATTTTTCTTTACTCATTGGCTATACCATCGGACCAATGTCTCATTTCCTTCACGTACATTTCTGTTTTCTTCGCAGACTGCATTGCCTAGTATAGTAGTTAGCCCTCAACAGGCAAGCCTCCCCTAGATAGGACCTAACTCCTATCACTGATCCTATTTCCTATAAATACCCTTGTAACGGTAGTGGTATTTCTTCAATACAATTCTATGCAGTTTACACTTACAAAGCTAGACTCCTAAGATCAGACTTCTACCCAGAAGAAGACCAACTCTCGTTGGAAGAACTCTACTCAGAACTATGTCCTCGAACTTGTCTTCGGATAAGTCTCTTTGAACCCTGGATGAATCCTCAGACTTTGTTAAGCACTTTGTGCGTAACACCTCTATCCTCGTGCTGTCCTCGTGTTTGTTAGCTTCCTCCTTTTGCAATCTGTTCGAAATGTTCCTTTCCAAAATTAACCTGGATGAGTCAATGTATGTTAGAAAATGTGTTACAATAGCACAATTTTTGGACCTTCCCTTCATTTTCATTCTCCGCTTTAACCTCGTATACTTTAGCTTTCACACATGGTGCCACGCGGCACTTCCCCTTTTGTTCAAAACTCCTCTTTCTCGTGCCGCATTGCCTTCTTCTTATTTTAGATATAACTCTCTCACACAGTGGAGCTGGTCATGCGGGCTAGGCCCCATGACATCATCAGCCACTGACTTTATCAACTGTACAGTACATAAGTACAAACACTCTGTATTAGTATATATACCCCAATAGATCCAGGAAACTCCTTAGCGAGTCCTCCTATTGTTTACCAACAAACTCTCTGCAGCTTAAGGGGAAACCACTCCCCTATCATTACCTTTATAGTGTGTTCTTGTGTGTGCCAGAGTAACTAACTCTTGGTTGTTACAAAATGTTCTGTCCAAAATCTATATAAGTCGCTAGATTTGTTCTGTAGTCACCGCCATTCTGTCCGCATCATGATCATCTGTTTCAGCACCATAAACAGTGCAGTATCTCTTTTTACACCGGTATTTTCACGCACTTATTGTTTGCCTTACAGATTATTCCTCCAATCAACTACACAAAAATTGGAGTGACCCTCGAAGATCATATTGCCCCGTCCCTGCCCTTGAAGTGAGCGGAATAGATCAGATTCCATGGTTCATATAGAAGATGTTCCTATTATATGAGCCTTGGAATCTAGCCCTTTCCTAACTCACTTTTGGATGAAGTACACCCAACCCCACCTGCAGGCTTGGTGCTGCAACGTCAATTTTACTTCAACTTTTCATCTGCTCCGGTGCAGAATATCAAACTCAAGCACCAGATTTGGACAGTATTTTTCCAACGGAGCGGAGCGACACTGCTCATTTACTTTTGAAGCAGAATGACACTGGCTACACTGACTAGCATGAGCATTGGAAAGGTCAGTTCACATATGTGTTAAATAATTACGTAGACTAGAGTTGATGAATACCGAGATGCATACAATGGCGGGTAGCTTGAAAGCATGGTTTCATGACTAGTAAAATGGTGATTTTTGCAAACGTAGAAATTTATCCAGTTGGCATGCCCCCTGTTGTAAGAACACTGCATCCATCTTTTTTGGGGGACTGCTCAGCGCTCTAGATAACCCACGTAAAGATGTAAAAAATAAATGGCCAACGTGGGGATCGAACCCAAGACCTTCGCGTTATTAGCACGACGCTCTAACCAACTGAGCTAGTCGGCCTTGCCTTGACGCCACTCGTGTCATTGCACGTTCGGCTTATCCTCCCTCCACTGTTAGCCGCCTGAACTCGAAGTTCTTTCTTTTTCTTTCAACTTACCTTGATATACAAAAGCATTTCACCAATCTTTAATTGGACTCTGTATCTTTGTAAGTTTTTCATTATTGATCTGATCTTGAGAACTTAAGTTGTCGTCCTGCCACTGGCGAACTGCCCACCTTCACACTTCCCAGCGTGTAATAGCCTGCCCTCGTGCTAAAAACCATTTCTTTCCCGACCCGCCATTCTTACCATTAAAGCACACCCAACGTGCCCATTGCGATGTCAACGACATCGTTCCAATCTCCTTCAGTCACCCTCGAAAAGGGCTCGTACCGCATGAGAGCACCTCGCAGACTTTATACCCCGTCGAAGCAAAGGGCCCTCAAAAGGCTACCAGACCCCTTGACGCAAGACAAGAAACTCGCCATACTCATCGTACTTCTCACCTCTGCAACGCTCGCTTGCTTTGGAACCGCCTACTACCTATTCACGACGAGGTGGAGATCCAAACCTGTTCCTCCCACTCTTGAACATGAAGCTGATAATTTCATTCAAGTCGTCCCATATGACACTTTGCAGACGCGTTACGCCGAGTTGCGACACGACCCCCACGCAAAATTTCTGGCCTATTTCCCTCACAGCGGATTTCACAACCAGCGCATCGCGTTTGAAAATGCGCTTGTATTATCTCGTCTTCTGAATCGCACTTTACTCGTCACTCCAGTTCGTCTGGGCGATAAACCGATCCGATACGTCCAGTTCGATACGCTGCGACGTTTTCTATCACAGTCTGGGAAGGAAGGTCTTTTCCACTGTGCAGATGTTGGAACACATGTATCTACTCCTGAAGAATGTCTTGATTATTTTGACTACACTCTGATACCTTGGAATTGGTTGGTAGATCTATCTGAAATTCGATCGCGTCAATCACTTCTCGAAGTCGGGAACGCGTCAACCGCTTGGCTTCAAGAAAATCTTGGTATTTCTAGCAAGGATACTCTGACGCTTCGTGATACTGGTCCATATGACTATCGCTTTCTGGACTCGATCATGGATATATCACCTTCGAAGGACAAGTATCTTCACTCTGTATATATACCTACACTCGCACGCGCCCAGGAACGGCTCCTACAAGTTGGAACACTATTTGGATCCTCACGGCTCCGATTGAAGCTCGAAGCCAGCGTAAGTATACGCCGAGACATTCGACGAAGTATGGCCTTTGCGAATCCTGCTCTGACTGGCGTGGCTGATGCCATACACGACGCTCTTGGCAACTCGTATATTGGTGCGCACCTACGTGTTGGAGACGGTCATTTTCAGCACGAAGGTGAGACAAACGCAAGGATCATCTGGTGGAAACTAGTCCACCAGGTACTCAAATTCGACCTGCAAGAGACCCTCGCTCTTGAACGTCAACTGATTGACGCTGATGGCGATGACGAACTGGAGCCGCCTGAACTATTGCCAGATCTTCCAAGCTTGCGTGTTCCCCATCCTCCTCTGCCACCTTTTCCAGAAGCCTTTTCGTTTGATCTAACCTGTCGTGGTGAATTGCACCCGGTATCACCTTTCGCGCGGTTGAACATCCCACTATTCATCTCTACGGACTCGCCCGAACCCAAGACTGATCCCGTGTTCTCGAGGTTCTTTAACACTTTCCCATGCATCTTCTTTCTTTCCGATTTCCATTCTGAGACAGCTTCTTTGGGGAGACTTAGAAACGAATATGACCAAGTACAGATGACCAAGTTTTTGATACCGTTCATGGATGCTATGGTCGTCGCGAACGCGCGAGAAATAGTGGTTACTGACGGGAGCACTTTCAGTAGGTTCGTGCAGGATGTGTTGTGGAGGACGTATCACGGGTTTGAGATTGTGCAAAGGGGATGAAAACTCTCAGTCTCGCCCAAGATACCGTGACTTTGTGGCGCTCTCGATCCAGCTTCAAATAAATTATCCTGTGTTTGCTCGGCTCGTAGTTCAGAGCATGGGAAAAACCAAGAGCAAGGCCTAGAGTAATGTTACTATCAGATTACTTAGACTGTAACACAGCGAATCAACCGCGATTGCATTTTCTCAGGCTGCTCGGGCACTTGGCAGTGATCGAATATGATCGAAGTTGACTGTGCGGTCATCTGTCCCAAGAAATCATAGTCTTTTGATATCCGCAAGATAGGGCGAGATGTAAGTAATACTATAGTCATATGAAGGTCTGACAGGCGGAACAAACCGAGAACCCATGTCCGTAATGTCCAAGAATGTGATTCTAAAAAGTATATGCAATGTCCGCGTTCGTAGTAGGCATCATAAAAACGTTACTGCATCGCACACATTACACTTCGTCTTGAGGGAGACTATTGTATACAGGGCAAAGATCCGTCCAGGACTCTAGATTCGCTGCATAGCCCAAGTTATGTATCAGAAAAGAGCTAAATTCACAACAGGATGAAATCTCGCTTACGGTTAGTAGCATTCAGATCAGTTGATACGATGTCATCAGGAGCTTCGACAAAAACGAGAGCCATTCCTCTGCCATCAAAAGTTAGGATGTCTATATCGGTACAAGGTGAGAAACCCACATGTAAAGGTGCCAGTCGATATGACTAGAGTCGCGTCGATTCTCAGTAAATACGCATCAAATCGCACCAGCGAGCTACGTCACATACCAGTGTAACATCCAAGGTCCTGGGTTATCGGTCGTAAAGCGGATAGTGACGTTGTCTCCTCCTTCTCCGATGCTAACGGTATCACGGCGCACAGGGTTGTAATAGTTGTGTGCGGTGCTTCCGGCACTCCTAACGACGCTGAAATCATGCTATGGGAAGATAACGAGATAACGATCAGTCATTCACCTCCTAGATCAGACAACAGCTAAAAATACCAACCCCATGTAAGTGGAACGGATGCTAGATTGGTGGAATGAATGAGCGTCGCCATGTGAAGTACGGTAATTGTAATTACTTACCGGTCCACCAGGCGCTCCACCGGGCAAGGTGAGTTCAATCACTTTGTTGCGGGGTAAAGGGTAGACGTTACCCATTGGAAGCAATTGTTGAGCAGTTCTGGCACCACTCATAATTTGCAACAAAACGGGAACGCTTGGCGGGATGTAAGAATGCCCGTTGACAGTGTAGTTATCAACATATTCGTTATCAGGCTTCGTGAAGTTCAAATTGAGCTCGATGTCCGCACCACCGAGCCCTGGTGAACCAGGAACATGGGGCTCCAGCGAGTGCAAATAACTCTCATTCAATGGCAAATTGAGGTTCCAGGTCTTGTTAGTCGGTTCTTCCTCGGGAGCCCCTCGATACCGCAGGACAGCAGAGTTGTGACCGTCTTCAAAGCTGGGGTCTCCACGGCTTGGAAGGGCGCGGATCCAGTAGTTGTCGACAGGTTGATTCGCCTCGAGGATGAATGAGTAACGCTGTGCTGCAAAGATCTGAAGGGAGTCCACGATGTATGGGTCGGTGTTGACACCATCTGCCTCGATGACCGTGAACACGTGCTTGTCGATAGAGAATGTGTAGGCTGGCTTGCAAGCCATGTTGATGAGTCGTATGCGGTATCGTTTCCATGGTTCGACGTTGACGACAGCGAGGGGAACCTGAGGCCCACCATCGTACCGACCCACACCATTGATCAAGGCAGAGTCAATAACAGCCGGTCTGGGCACAAGTTCTGCAGGCTCGTGGTACCTGAATTCACACTGTCAGGACGCAGAAAGAAGTCATTACGCCCTGGGACTCACCAGTCAGACAAGGTGATAATCGTACTTTCTGCAAAACAGAGGCACAGTGTCAGCTGAGTACCACTATGCAGCTCGACGACGTACCATCATCGACATCGTACCAGAATCGATAAGGGTCTTCAGGGTCGTCAACAATGAGTGCACCTTTCAGTCCGTCACAGTATTGGACTTGATAGTGTGAATGGTACCAAAAAGTGCCTGCTTGGTCTGGAATGGTGAAGTTGTAGAGGAAGGAATTGCCTGGTGCTATTGGGCATTGAGTCACGAATGCCAGACCGTCCATTATATTTTGGCCATGCTGATGAATACCATGCCAGTGCTAGACAATTAGGGTCAGTGAGACAAGTCAACATGAACGCAAGAAGCATACTAACCACCGTAGTACTCCTAACAGTGTCAGTATGGTTTACCAACTCGTTGATGACGTTAATCTGGAAGTTGTCTCCCTAATATATAAGTAAAGCTCAAGATTAACAATGTATGAGTTGACGAAAGAAGACGTCGAGACACCTTATTTCCCCTGATTACTGGACCTGGAAAGCTGCCCCCAGCAAGCGTGGCCCTAGAACAGAATTGGAAGGGATCTCTTTACGACAAACGGTTAACTTACACTCTCGGGAACCCATCAGGCGATATCTCCCCGTTTACAATACGAAGGTCAGCGACAGGACCAATTGCGGCATGACATGCGCTGATAGACGCAAGGACGAAGGAGCATAAACGCGCCAAGTGAAACATGATAGCTGTTCGAGATACGAACACCAAAAGAAAGTGATAAGTCGCACTTGGAGCAAGACTCCACAAGTAAGGGATAATGTCCGAATACTACGAATTGGACGCTTTAAGTAGTTGTTTGGGTTTGGTTTCCTCGTCCGAGTAGGAGTAGGAGGCGGTGTTTTGGATAATAATAATAATAATGGAAAGGGTTTAGACCAGAAAGTAATGCCTCAAGGATCGTATCACTTTTCGCGGTGTAAACAGGGCCGCGGAACTGCCGCCCAGCGCCCAATTGTAATTTGTGGATAGTGGATATGCCGAGGCGAGTTGGGTTGGACCGGGCACGACGAGTCGGATAAAAATTCAGCTGACACAGCTTGCCAGAAAAACCTGCCGTTATCGAAGCGAACGCCAGCAAGCCAACTGAGGTCATTTGGGAATATTCGAAGCAGGAGTTGCAAGGATCGCGCAAGCAATGCACCACTACTTGGGAACGAAAGGGTGGAGATCAGCAGATTGGAGACGCGTTATAGATAGAATGGAATGGGTGTCATGGGCAGGTGACATACCGTATACCTACGAAAGCAAGGTGAATTACGAGGAAACAGGAAATATGCTGAGTTGGCAGAAACGGCGACGAAGATCAGAGTTTCAGACCGGTGATGGGTGATCGTGCTTCCCTTGTTCCGACGTCTTCGAACGGTCTTCGAGGAAAATGCGTGTTAAGCACGTGACTTTGACTCACCGGACTCGACTCCAAAAAAAGACACACAAAGCCTCAAAATAAAATAGCAACAAACGGTCCGTACGTACAGATAGTGAGAATCAGTTTTTGTGAGATACAGAGTTGCAGTGGACTCCGTCTGAGTTGCCTCGATGGCAAATGCAAGTCTCGTATCGGCTGGGCATCCCTACCTCGTTGGTTCAATGTTCAAGCCGTTCTGTTTTTATCAGATAGAAATGATAAATCATATCAGATAAGACATGTGTCCAGTCGATAGGCGAAGAAGACCTGGGTTGAGAAAAAAACGAGTCTTCCATCCCGTTGCCGTTAGGAAGAAGCATGAAGAAGACGGCAATGAGGTGATCTGTTATCACCTTTGAGCTACTATTATCCCACATACTCCACTGGTATGTCTGATAATATATTAAGAACGCGTATCGATCCTTATGTTTTCCTTTTTATCGAGGACAGTATGGTGGGCAGAGGGTAGACAAAGACCGCTCACTGGCAGAAATCATGGAAACTGCATGCCAATTTGCTTCTGTCATAAACTCGAAATCATCCATGTCAGCGAGCACTAACCCTCGTCACATCAAGCTCCCAGGCTCTTGCGATTGTTTTTCTTCTTCAAGTTAGATATTTCCGGCATTCACGACTTCGACAGTAGGCCATTAGCTTCTTAACCTAGAACTCATCAGCTGATTAAAAGTGTCCAAAGATACGACGTCTTTTAGTAAACATGTAACAGGAAATATCTCAGAGCAATACGGAAGCAAAAACAAAAAAAAAAAAAAGATACTGATCGAAAATCCGATAGAGTCCACAGAGCATATCGTACCATATCATACAAGTCTCAGCGTCGATCCCCGAGGGGTTACTCTTCTTTCTCGGCATGCCCGTGTCCGTTACTACTGCTCGATTCACGACCTTGGTCTCCCTGTACGACGCTTGATCCATTCAGCCTTCCGGGCGAACTACCCTCCCTCTTGCCACGCAAGTCTGCAGCAGAGTCGGCACGCATTCGCTTTCGACTCAGCGGTGGGGACATGATCGCTCCACCCCCGTTGACAGATGATGATTTATCCGACGGAGGACCCTGAGCGTCACCAGCACGCTCCGCAGTGTATTCAATGTCTCGTTCTCGTTCCCATGAAACGCTGTCTCGACTACCAGCCGGAGGTAGCGTCATGTGCAGTTGCTGACTTCCTGTTTGTGGAGTGGTGTGCGACAAAAAGTCAAGCCAGCTGGTGTCACCCGGACCAGGTTGACCTATAACGTATATGAGCTACAGTTTACTTCTCAGAGTTGGGAACCATACTTGGTTCATGGTGTGGAGCCTGGGGCGGATGTTGATGGTGCGGCTGTTGGGGCGCATGGGTTGGCCAATCCAACTGCCCGAATTGTGAACCCTGATTTTGCGGTGTCCTGTGTTCCTCGCCATCAAGGAATGCAACAAGCAGATCTGGAGCGGGCTGTTGCGGGTGCAGATTGCTGTGGGAAGGTGGATTCTGACGCATTAACTGTTGATACATTCCATGCAGATGGGGTTCTTGCGGCTGAGAAAATGATGAGCGCTGTTGACTGAAGCTCATGCTCCGGGACGAGGGTCCTCTAGAAGACGACGAGGGGAAATCAAACCCTGACGATAGAAAAGAAGAAGAAGGCGGCGAAGATACGCCGAGATACGAACTACCACCGTATGGCGCAAGCTGATGTGAAGCTGTGCCCGGATGGCGGAAAGGGGGCGAGTGCGCAGACGTCGGCGACGGGAGATAGCCATTATACATTGCATCATCTGTAGTGAGTTTGGAAGTGTTACCGCCGTTGGGGTTGGGCGCAATGCGTGGTTTCTTGGAGGGGTACTGACCGTTGCTAGGTAAAAGCCTGGTTGAGGCTGATGACGAATGCCGCTCGATTGACAAAGGGAGGGAAGACGAACTCCCGCCTGACGACGCCAACTGCGAGGGATGATGGAGCGGCATTGGCGGCGGGGGGATAGTCATAGGTCGGTGATAATCCATCTACGTATAGGGGGTACATTATTCACAGCAACAGAAGAAGATGGAGAAGGTCTTACCCCGACGTCCATATTGATGTCTCCAGCTCCATTAGAACCAGGCACCATGAGTTTTCCGGATGAACCGTATTCAGTCTTCAGCTTGGGCTCACCACGCTTTTTGGCGCTGGCGGCGAGGCCACGAGAGTGACCTAAATCGCCGTCGTCTTCATCAACGTCATCGTCGTCATCGCCGCCCACGTCTTCCAACTTGTGGTTAGCATTGTTGGCGAAATCATGCGGCGAGCGAGTATCCTTTTCGCCATCATACTGTGATAGGAACAAGTGAACAAAGAGTAAAGGATGGATAGATGGATGACATACTCGAATGTGGCGCTGTACGATGTCATGGATGTCCCCTGAGCAGTATTGGTAGAGCTTAACGTGATGACCGGCACGCTCCTCTGAAAGCAAATGTAAGTGGGGCGCCAAAATATAGGATTTAATAGACGAGGCTGACCAAAGATGATGACTGCAACGTCGACGGAGCACAGCACGCCAAGCTCATAAGCTTTTTTGAAGAGGCCATTTTTACGCTGCAGGTTTGGAGAGCGCGGCAAGGGAGCAGATAATAATAATTAGATGCCAAGACTTTCAGAAGCAAAAATAGCAAGAGGAGCTTGCCTTGAGGAAAGTGACCGAACGATTACGCTCGTGCTATGTTTAAATGAAAGCAGGTGAATGTCAAAGTTGGAACATCGAGGGCAGCCAAGTAAAAATGGAGAGCGCGCTAGGCAAAACGCAGCACGACGGGAGACGAGCCTAGAATAGCAGGTTATAAAAGGGTCACATACGGTAATAGGCTGTATTTCGATCTTTCTTCTGCCCATGGCGAGAGCGGTGTTGAATTTGTTGGAGAGTACGAGAGCTGGAGGAGAGGAGATGAGAGAAGGAAAGAAAGAGGGCAGAGAAAAGAGACGACGAACGGGACGGGAGGGGTGGTCTTTGAAGTTTGCATCTTTCACTGGGACACTCGGCATGAAATTCCGTCCAACGTGCCGGATGCGCAACAACCACAAACGGCGCTCATCAGATTCACAGATCATCCATGAGATTCCCCTGGGGTCGTTACTCCGGATCCCTGAGATCGCACCCTCCAGCCCAATGCGGGCTCGGGCAGGGAATCTGAGGCGCCCGTGCCCTGCCAGCCACCGTGTGGGATTGCGCCGGGTTCCCTGGATTTGTTCTCGGAGGTTGCCATTCCGCTCCCGTAACTCTCCACCGTTTTCTGTCTGTCAGTGATGCCAGCATTGGTTTTGTCCAATAGTAGCTTCTGTATGTATCATCAATACTTCTATATCCTTCGTGCTCTCAACATTGTCTTAGCCTCCTTTTTCTCACCCAATACTTCTCCGCAGCAACCGTTCAGTTGGTCTGCGCTCTATCTATTAACCTCGCCAGGCACCTTTCATTCCTCTCGTACAACTTCGCTTGCTCCTATGACCACATCCTGTACCCATCATTGCCACTGTCATTCGCAAAATCAGCGAACCAGGCAATCTCCGGCCAACCTCGCGGTTTTTCTCCTTCACACCCCTTGTCACTTGTACCTGCTCATCATGTTCATCGGGCTGGATCATCTGACTCCTTCCGTTTGCAACTCTATTGCACCTGCTTCTATTTCTCACTCCTACTGGCTCTCTTGTCTATTTGCCTCGTCTCTCCTCTTTGCTGTCTCACTGAGCTTCTTCCCACTCTTCTTACGAACTGACCTTGACTCCTGGCTCGCCGTGCCCTTAGGTGAGTGTTTTCACCAGAACTGACATCGCACCCAGATTCAACATATTACTTCTCGTGTCCATCTTGTATGACATCTCTTGTTTCCAAACTCCTCGCGGTCCGCGACTATTCGTTTACCCGCTACGGAACTCCTTACGGACTGGACACCCGCCGGCGTCCATGGGTTAGGCCGGACCGTCGGTAGAACCGTACCTGATCGGATCTGCTGCGCGTAACGTCGAACCCCAAAATAACTCACCAAAAATAATTCACTTATCTTTGGACCTCCCATTTTATTTTGGTGCTCTTTAAGCGATTTCTGTTCGTATTTTTGTCTCTTTTCTTCGCGATTAAATTGGATGCTTGATGATTACACCCTTAGCTTCCTCACAATAGTCGACCAGCGCATAACGGAGCATCCCTCGCACTTGAGTTGGCGCTGTCGTTAGAAAGGGTCTATCACGGCGCCCTTTCTCCTCCACGAAGCGTGTCTACTGTGTGATTGATCGCGTCCTAGCGCAAACCCGGCCGCCACTTTTTTCAATTCCACGCTCAGCTCAGCCGCTCTCCATAACTGCCTCACGCCTTTATCATTCCCCGTCACATCACTTTCTGCGATTCCCACTTCGGCTAATAACGTGAATGCAAACATTTCATCATACACCAACGTTTTCCCTGTTAGGCATTATTACCATGACTCCGGATTTTATCTACTTCCTATGTACTCCCTTTTGTCACCTTTTCGTACATCAACACCTTCGAATACCACCGCTCCGACGCCCAATGAATTTTCTCTCTCCGAAGTTATTCCAGGCAACGTGCCCTATCGCTACTAACTCCTCCTCGAGTCTCCTAGCTTCTTCTACCCAGTGGCACTACATCCCAGCAAGCATGTATTTTTGTAAGCTTTGAGCTTAGCGGCACAAAGTATCCTTCAGTGCCTGAACGCTTTAGTAGCCGTCTCCCAATGGTCTACACACGACTTCACTTGGCCTAACGGTCAGGGGAATGCTTGGATAGTCGTTACACCCATATTTACGTACGTCTCGACTCAAGATCACTCACTGTCATGCGTATGTTGATCTGAACCTCAATTGAAACAGTTGGCGGGGCACGTAAAGGCGCGTTTGTTGCGTATCCTGTAGGCAACTGACTCATAGCAACAGCAATTGCGATACCGGATTTTGTGTCGGCCGCCTATCACTGTCCCTGTGGTGTGTGCACCTGTGTCAGTGTCGCGATCACATCGTTCAATGTACGGGCAAATTCCGGACGTTAGCATCTCGACCTCGTCTCGCTACACCATGCAATCCCGTGCCCACTCCACTGAACCTGATCCCCATTCCTTTCCATTCCGTTTTGTTCTCAGCTATAGGCCAACGACTGACTGCTGTCGATGAGGGCGTTCTACCACATGGCAAAGCTTATTTTTCTCTCATGCCTGGGCTTGAACATATCAAGATCCGGACACGCGCGGTTCAGCTACACAACTCTCTGCGTCCGGTAGTCGACACGCACAAGATGCATGCAAGCACAACGCCACACTGAGAACGTACTTCACAGGTCTTATCAGTGTCACATAAGGGCTAGGCGGTGTTATATCGGATATTGCGTCACACTTTGTCTTTTCAGCGCCTGCCCCATGCATAAATCATTCATCCATGACATGGCACTTTTGGAAGACTTGAGGATGGCATACTACGCGTCGAATTACCCACTACGAAGTCGAAGATAATATATTACTAATCGCTAATCCCCCATACCTGGCCTCGAACGCGCTGTACTATGGGTAAATGGACTCATGTGTACGCCTGCGCCTGTCATTTCCGTGCGTCCTCTTTGATGTTTTACTGAGTCTGCGAAAACCTATACGCCACTTGTCCTAGGTTCTCCGAGGCCTTGCGGAAACGCTCGTCCCATCTTCTATCAGCATCATTGTCACGAGACAAACCGGGCTTGCTTTTGTTCTCGTCGCGGCTCGCGCGCGCCGGTCAATCTCCGAACGAACGATGGATAGTCCACATCATTCTACACGGAAGCTGTCAACGCTGCATCTCTACAGTGATCTGATAAAGGAACTCTCCCTGCGGGCGACTAAAACTGTATTAACGGCTATGACGGGGCAGCGTGGAATACATCAACTGGGTTTTGTTTGCGCAGGTGTGTGCTTTGATAAGTGTTCTCTGTTTCACTCTCATGGTCGCTTTTCATCCACTACAGTGCACTTCTACCGCTAGCATCGGCGACGATACTTGGTTTTTTCACATCCGTCACTTGCCTATCGCAATACTATCTCTCGTCATGCCGTCTCTTTCGTGAGGGGATCCAGTGTATCGGTTTTGAAACAGGTGGTAAAAAATGTATGCTAGGAGGTACAGAAAATAATGCTTTTCTGTACTTCAGAGCAAGCTGTCACCGTCATATCATTTCAATAGTCATCTTAACCCAAGACGTTGATTTTCCATGTGCTAACGTCACCCAAGTCCTCGGTTTAGGCTTCACTGTTTTTCCTTCGTAGACGTCACATCAATCAGGATAACACCACACTGATAACCTCTACTGACGGAAAAAAAAAATCCTAGTGAACATAGTCACCTTCCCAATTCGTAATTTATCGTTCGTTCTGGACGGGTCAAATACTCATTGCGCTAGTATCGGAATGAGCGGTGCTATTCTAGCCTTTCGGTCACGCTCGGCTCTAAATTTACCACTGGCAGACCTTTGGGCACTGGGAGCGATTGTGTACAAACCCACGGTGTCATCTGACTTGAGTGTTTTGCTTTTACACGTCGACGAGGCCCTCAAAACTGACGCCAGCCACCCCTTGAGCTCTTGCCATCGGCAGAAAGACGTGTGCGAGCGCTATGCAAAGCAGACGTATCTCCATCATGAGGGTGTCCTATCCCACCGCCGACGGGACTCATTCCAGGACTCGGGGGGAAGTCGAAACGCCGCTGACCTGGCGATTATCAAAGACGACGACAATCGGCCGGGTCTTGCAGATCGTTCTGGACAAACTTCACCGGTGAGTGATCAACGATCGGTCTGAGGGCAAGTTGCCGCGGAGACCCCGCCCCAGTGCTATGACAATCAGTCACATCACCGACGACTGCGCAGTGTTGAACACTATAGTACGAGCGTATTGTTTGGTGGTTGCGACACTTGACAGCCATCATTTCCCTTGGGTCTAGAAAGATATCGATTGGGGATTACACGGGTGATACTCCTTATCTTTTATCTTTTGTTCGGAGTCCGAGGTGGACTCGGGGATCAATGGTCACTGCGGAATGAGTTGGGCGATTCGGTTTGTAATGCTCGAAAGCAGTCAAGGCCGTGTGGAGTTATTGAAATACAAGATAAAAGGAAAAGGATCGAGGTAGCGCTACACTTGTACTAGTACTGTCTGTATCTGTAAATTTATTTATGTGAATTGATTTTGGGCTGAGTCGTTGAACCGTAGCCAAAATGTCCGTAGCGTATAGATGGGAAGTAAGGATAGCGAAGGGTTAACAAACATATCAGTTTCAGTTGCCTAGGTGGCATGTCGCATACCCCCTACAAAATGACCCGAGTCATTCTGGAATATTTAAGAGTTAGAACTCATTGGACGCAATCGAGGGATCACATACGGTATGTGCGGGAGGTGGTGGACCGATAGGCTGTAATAGATGAGATCAGATAATGTTATCCACCAAGCAAAGCAAGACCTTACCGGTGCATACGCCGTGTTGGGAGCAGACCCTTTCATGTAGGGAGGTGGAGGAGCAGCAACCGGATCCTCAGCTGATCCCATTGGAGGCGGGGGATATCCACCCTGTGAGTGGGGAGCACGGGCAGCTCCGTACGAAGCCTGCTGACCCGGAGCTTGGGTGCCAAATGCTGGATGAGGTGCTGGTGTGGCATAGTTTGCACCGTTGTTGTTCTGCCAGTATGGAAGAGCAGAGCCGCCTGAAGTGCCAAAAAAGCCGGGCTTGACACCTGCATTGGTTGCTCGGCGGCGTCTACGGGTGATAACGCATATTATGGACAAAAGAGCTATTCCAGCTGCGATTGCTGGAGAGATGATTGGTTTTCAGGTATTTCTAAGATATGAAAGGGACGACATACCGACTATGACTCCTCCTATTAGACTACCGCTCCAGCGAGTGTTATTGTACCCGTTTCCTGGATAATACTGGGCAAGACAGGGAGAGGCAAGGGAAAGGAATATCGTGGATGTCGTGAAAATGAACATGTTAGAATTTGAGTGGGAGGTCATGATGGTTGTTGTTAGCTAGGTTTCAGACTAGCCTTTTGGCCCACTCCATAATTCAAATCTTTATAAGCTCTTCATGACGTCTGGGTTGCACAGCCACAGCAGAACAGCAAAATGTCGGGGAGCACGTGCAGTGGCGATGCTGAGCACCGCGTTCGAATTTCAGCCGTAGACGTTCCAAGTCGAAACATGGCCCATGCGACATGCGCAGTTACAGCTATGAAATTCTCAAATCAAAATACAGTAATCATCGAGATACCTGCAATAACTTGACGGAGTCAGCCATCATTGTGAACTGGTGATTACTGTGCTCTCTCCTTGAGGAATTCGGATATATGCACCAAACGAATCCGACGAGCTTTTAGCAGTTCATTTATCACTGCTATGGTCCACCCACTGGAAGCCCGCAGTCGGCTCCCAATGACAAATTTATGCACCTATGTTTAGTGCATTCCACCTTGGCCACATATTCAAAAATACGCGTTCGTCTCAGCCACCTTGTACTATTTTATCCCTTTGACAGTTTGACTGCCTCCATAAAATCCTTGATCGTGAATGTAACAGGTACCCTACGGTGCACAACTTAAATCCGTATTGGCGAGGTTATTTTTGCATATGACACGTATTTTTGTCTGCTAATTTTGGTTCTAGTCTAGTTGGCATCGGTGCCAGTGGGGTATTGATGTCGACCGACCGGATCTCCTTTCAGGCGCATCTGAGCGATGAACGGTCATCTATGGCCTACTACTGCAGTCATTACCGACTCCCGAACGCACGCACGCATCATGACGAACTAATTGCTCTTCCTGCACATCAAGCACCAAGATTGTCCCGGCGGGGCGCAGCATTTACCATACTTAAATTTAATCAAAACTCGTCGATCCAGGCACCAGATAAAATTATGGCCAAACTCGAACATAGTCGCCCTTTTCCCCTCATCCCATTCGCAGACGACCCTGCATACAACCCGTTGATGCGCATATCCTATCATCTCGGCTGCATGGTTCTTGATCGCTTGGTTGCCTAGTTCTTGCCCAAAAATATTCTTTCAACTTGGGACCTTGTTCGAAAGATACCCCAAAATATCGCGTTCATTTTTGGCCTTTTCTATATTTCTCTGATCTTTATTGGTTTGCAGGTTTCTCAGATATATGAGGATGTCACATTCTCGGTTGGGTGCTCCTTTTTCCTCACCTCACAGCTCTTCCACTTACGGATCGCAGCCATGAAACTCAACAATGTCTCGCGGGTTATTTTGTTGGACTGCGAAGGTCGCAGGATAAATTATGCCATGTCACGATCTAAGTAACCACTCAAATTTCAGAGCTTGAGTTATAAGGTTGCAACATACGGAGTTGAACTGCAGAATGATATGAAACCATGTGAAGTTAAGTGAGGTGAGTAACATCATTCAACTTGAGAGATCATGATCGCACTTGTTACATACGATGTTGAAAGGCTCTCGCAAGACACCCCTTGAACGTATTGCCCAACTTGAAAGCTTAAGATGTTGAAAGTTTCTATGCAAGCACGTGAAAAAGAAGTGAGTAACGGTGGTCACAGTCACCCTTCAGTGAAAGGTCCTTATCAGTTGCTGCTCAGGCATTCACTACCACCAGCTCCATCCACAAGCCATGTCTTCAATAAACGAGATTTCACCAGCTGATCGCGAACGATTGATTAGAGGATCGATAGAAGGTGAGCATCATTCCTGGATTCAAGTTTAAAGGACTAACGTAGTAAATAGCTAAAAAATTCGCATACTCCAGATACTCGAATTTTCATGTAGGGGCCGCTCTCTTGACTACAGACGGGCAAATAATACGTGGCGCCAACGTCGAAAATGCATCTTATGGTGCGTTTTTCTGAACTTGAATACTCATTTTGTGTAGTTTAAGTGCATCGATAACACTGCGATCACATCCACATTTTAGGAGGTACGATATGTGCTGAACGTACTGCCCTTGTGAAAGCCGTCGTGAGTCCTCTTTTGCATAAGAAACCAAGAGCATATTTATCATTACTGAAATTTGCGCCAAAGAGCGAGGGAATCAAAGATTTCGTCGCTCTTGCCGTCGTATCGTGAGCTACTTTTATCAAGCGGAGATAATTCGTCTCTCATAATTTACGGGTAACTTCTGTTGCTCGGGTTGGAAATTATCAGAGACATAGCATCTCCTTGTTCTCCCTGTGGAATTTGTCGGCAGTTCATCCGCGAATTCTGTGCCCTCGAGATGCCCATTTACCTTGTGCCAGTAGATTATCCACAGACTGGGGATGGCGTGAAGGATGGAGGTGTGTTGAACACGACTCTAGGTGAACTGTTGCCGCATAGCTTTGGGCCTGAGCAATTGGAGCTTCCGAGGCAAGAATGAACTGGAATTGGATGGAATGCGAACACAAAAAGTCAATATTGTGCCCTTTAAACTGCTTGTTTCCTCATGATAAATACAATTACACGGTGGCAGATAATAGCTATAAAAACTGCAGCAGTTGTTTGAATCGCGTTTTGGTACGCGATGCATAAGGAGCCATGGGTTTTCCCTAGACGACATTTCAAAGACTCTTTTCAATCTCGACGCTCTTTGAAGCAAGCATCGTCTCGATCTTCTTGCTCCCGCTGTAATTGGTTCTCCCGAACGCGTTTCCTGATCTGTTGTCTTCTTTCCTTTCCAAACTCCTGAGCCTCGCTTCGAGCTTGCGCAAGGTTGGCAGCAGCAGTGCGATGTCGATTCTCTGCTAAAGGGGATATAAAAAATATAGGACCAAAACCCGCTATAAGAGACTGCTCATGGGTCTTCAGCATCTGTGATGTAGATATGAACTCGAGAGATGGCACGTACAACTGCACCGATGGAAATAATGACCCAGTCTTTCCACCGTTCATCGGCACTGACCGTCCATTCCTTCCCATGCCCATTCGGACTAAAATGGTCGTGATCATAACCTGCACGTCTATAACGGTGGGCACGTTGCCGTCGTCTTAGCTCTGCCTCAAATATATCAGAAGTTCCTGAGCGAGCCTTCCCTCGAAGGCTGTCATATGCAGCTGTGATAGCCTGGAATCGCGAGTGGCGCTCAGATGGAGAAAGGTCCCGACAGAAGGTGGAATCTGGATGATGTGTTCGAACAAGGTCGTAATCTGCATATACACGCAATTGAGATAACGGCTACAGGGTATACACAGCACGACTTACATCTGGATTTGATATCAGCCTCGGATGCGCCAAGAGGAAGATGGAATATCTGATGGGGAGTTGGACGTGCGTGGGCGGGAAAGGGGAAGTGCGTGCTTGGGCTTGTGTTTGGCACCGTGTGTGCTAGGCGTCTCTGGACTGATAGAAAACGATAAACCGGGAGCGCGCTGAGGCGCTGTGGGTGTATGTGGACTAGCATTTATGGATGCTGTATAGCGACAGTGTTAATGAATGGGCTTCATTTGTTGTCAAGTTACTGCTGCCTTGAATACTTTGCTCGTCGCTGCTTCGGTCGATCTCGCGAGGGGCTCCGGTTCTACTTGACGGCTCGAAACCCACCCCTAACCTTAATTCATGGCCTGGGTACTAATCCCCATTTTCTTGCTTTTTCTTCACCACCACCATGGTCAACAACGTTGGCGACCAATCTTCATGATCTTTCGAAACTACAGTTACGCTCGGTTTTTTTCTTCATGCCAATGACAAACAAAAATGCCCAATTCGATACTTGGGTTCCTATGGGTCGCGGATATCGTTTCAGTGTTCGATGTTGGGTAAATGCGGTTATGTGAAGAACAATCAAGGAATGTATCAAGGCGAGATCGAAGTAGATAACGTATTCTACAGCGCAGCGGTGTGTTCTGGTTAAATGCTCTCCGTTCACAGCGTTAGGTCACCGTGTACGCCCAAGGGCACGTCCTCTTATGGCTTTTTATGTTTGAATGAATTAACGATTCAACTTCACTAGATATCATCGTCTTTCCGCTTATCTCCTCGGTACCGGCCTGATATTAGTGATCATCCATTAGCAAGAAACGCGCATTCCTATCGTATACTCATTATTGAGATTTGGTAAGTTTTAGTCTTTATGATATGGCCGTATGAGCTTATTACTCGACCATGTAGAAAGCTTCAGTCAAGGCACTGTGATGATGGCTCCGCCATACTCCCGCAGATGCCCAATAAAAGAAGAAACACAGGTCTTTAGCAACAGGTCGGCGGCCTCCGCTTGCTTTCAGAAAATGATGATACTGTTTGCTAGGCTACTGTGCGTTCGGTACGGTTCCCTTCTGTAGTTACTTTTCGCTTCTCCCCGCAGATGATATCGACCAGAAACGACTCCTGAATTGATCATTTCGTCAACCTCGATTTGATGCCCAACACAGCCCGCACAGCTCCCAGTTGAACGAACCAAACAAAAGTTGGAAGTCGAATGCTGTGTATCTTCATGGAATTATATTCGTGGGATGAGAGTGGCACAAGAAGCAAATTTACCTCCATCTTAATGTGCGGAAGGATTGAGGTTTACGAATTAGGTGCGATGGCAAGCAGGGTAAGCACAGGTCACTCACTTTCTGATGGTTGACACTGCCAAAAAAGCAAAACCGCCACTACATGGGAGTAAATATATGGGAGGAGGCATGTCAAATATCTTTTTAAAGGACCCCTTTCTTTCGAGTGTACTCCTAATCTAGGACAAATCCTCAATATCTACCCCCGACTCATATGGACCCTCACCTTGGCGGATTCAAGTTGGATCGTGGCAATATCATGGTATCAGATCGTAACCAACCATATTTGCGACATACAGATGCAGTAGTATCAACGTGAAGTTCTGACCGATCTTTGCTTGCCTTTCCAGTGTCTACATCTATCGAGCGGCTTCTGGCGGCACCGTCTTATATGATCCATCTTTGTTGCCAGTGAGATCTGGACCAGGATTACAGTACGTAATAATGATAATGGCCACTCAAACATGTGTTCCGGTTCTCAATCTGACTGTGAAGCGCTAGTCGACAAAGTAATCTCGAAAGTAGACTGCTACTACGGTCAAAAATAATCGGGACCACGGGGTAAGGCACTCAAATGCCCTACTCCCGACTGTGAACCGTCATGCTCACCGTTCTGCCTAATCCGTAATCGTTGCTGTAATCAGTGGGTCTATGACACATTCAGGAGACATTGCAAGATGCTAAGCACTTGGCCCCACTTTCAGGACGTCTTTTACATATAGAATGTTCTAGGTAGTTTTCGGGAATGCGGAACCTACTCGGTAACTGGTGAGCATTGGAAGATGCGTCAAGCCTCACCCGAGGTAAACATGTGAAGGCGCGTCTCATAAAAGCCCATGATAAAACAGCCAACGTGCAGGTTATCACCATGTCCCGTTTGGAGTTCCTAAGGGTCCTGTGCATAGCTGTCTTCGTATCTTCGTGCTCTGCCGCTATAGGCCCAATCGCTGACCTTACCCTTGTCAATGCCGAGGTATCACCCGATGGTTTTACGAAGGCGTGAGTTGTTTCCAGCTTTGGCGCGCAAATTTTGACCACAGTCATTTTCATGGGCCTCGAAGTGCCACGCTCGCGGCTAGTGGTACATTACATGGACCTATTATTCAGGGAAATAAGGTAGATATCATTCTTCAAAATGTCACTCATCGACTGACGAGGTTGTCATATGTACAGGGGGATAACTTTCAGATAAACGTCACTAACCAGTTAGTCGACTCTTCCATGCTGAGAAGCGCATCAATAGTGTGTACCGGACATTATAGTCTTTAACTGTTAGATCTTGACTTTCTTGAAGCATTGGCATGGTATATCGCAAAGCCATTCTAATGACATGGACGGAGTCGCATTCGTCAACCAATGTCCGATAGCGCCAGGTCATTCATTCATGTACAATTTCACAGTACCAGAACAATCTGGCACATATTGGTATCATTCGCATTACGGAACACAATACTGCGACGGATTACGAGGGCCACTGGTTATATATGATCCCGAGGACCCGTATCTCAGTCGCTATGACGTTGACGATGGTATGGTCTTTTGTTGAATCCGTGGCTTGCCTTCACATGCAGCGTTCTTAGATTCAACAGTAATCACGCTGTCAGATTGGTAAGTGCTAACTATTTCGCGCTGTCCCTCCAGCGTCAATCATTTCCAAGGTATCATGAAGTATCGGCTTTGGTACCCCCACAATCGCCTCCAGCGTCAACGCTTGTGAATGGTCTAGGGCGATACGAGGGAGGACTGCAATCTCCTTTGAGTGTTATTTCCGTGATTCCAGGCAAACGGTATCGTATGCGTTTGATTAACATGGCTTGTCAACCAAATTACGTGTTTTCCATCGACCGACATGAGTTCACCATCATCGAAGCAGACGGCGTACTCACTGAGCCGCTTCGCGTAGACTCCATCCAAATAGCACAAGGCCAACGTTACTCGTTCATCCTAGAAGCAAATCAACCTATAGACAACTACTGGGTTCGTTCCATGCCAAATACGGCTACTGGAAATACAAGTTTCGCCAACGGAAATCACTCTGCCATTTTGAGGTACACAGGAGCCTTGAGCAAAGATCCAGAAGACCAGAAGAGCCAGAATGTCACATCTCTTGATGAATCAAACTTACACGCACTAAACCATGCCCCCGTAACTGGTTCGCCTGCAGAAGGGGGTGCGGACGTGGAACTCGTCATCGACATTGCAGTCAATACGACAACATTGGATTTTATGATCAATGGCGTGGCTTATAAACCGCCCAGCGTCCCAGTTCTGCTGCAGATCTTGAGTGGAGCCATGAATGCTACAGACCTTCTGCCCCGTGGTTCGGTCTATATGCTGCCCAGAAATAAAACCATCGAAATCACAATACCTGGTGGTTCAAGTGGTAGTCCAGTCAGTATTCAATCATAGCTTTTTTTTGGTTGAGCACTAATGATCTGGTATAGCATCCTTTTCATTTACACGGGGTTGGTCTTAGTATCCACTACAATTTTTTTTGCGCTAACTGCGTCAATTTAGCACAAGTTTGACGTTGTAAGGAGTGTCCAGAGCAACGCTTACAACTTCATCAACCCCGTTCAGCGCGATACTGTTAATACCGGCTTCGATGGGGATATGGTCACGGTCCGGTTCCGTACAGATAGTCCAGGCCCATGGATGTTCCACTGGTATGCAATCGATTAGCATCGCTGTATAACCATTTACCAAGCTTTGATCTACTTTGAACAGTCATAATAACTGGCATCTCAATCTGTAAGCATCCACTCGTCATATGGTAGCTGAATAATATCTCACATGTGATACAGAGGCATGGCTATCATATTCGTAGAAGATCCTGGCGAAGTTGCTTCTAGCAGCCCTGTTACCAGTATGTATTGCACAAATTGACTCACAATCCACCCATCTGACCAAGTTCACTAGAGGATTGGGAGTCACTCTGCCCGATTTACAACAATCTCTCTTCCGCCGAGCAAGGATAATGCATACACGGGTGGAATTTAGGTAGGTCAAAGGTGTTCTCTATTTTCCTTTGTCGTGGATAGATATGGACAACTGGGTTATGGGTTGACTCTGATTGGATGCCCGATTCATTACAATATTTCATCTTTCTTTTTATTTTATTTTATGAAGCTGCTTTCTGGCTGCCAACAGGCGACTAGTTGGACTATTATTAGTGCAAACGACAACGATAACATAGCGAATATCATTGGACAAGCTAGATAGGATACGGATACATCAGAATCACCGAGTTCTATAACTAAAGCCGTCCAGATACCCCGAGTCTTGCATGAACGACGCCCATCGTTCATCAAGCCTGGAATCCTGCGATACAAGGCCAAGTTCAGTCAACTCGGGCGGAGGTTTAACATGTTGAGCATTAAACGCGGTAGAAGAAGAAGAGTCGTAATGTTGTTGTTGCTGCTGCTGCTGCTGATAAGTTGCTCCATGAGGTTGCGAAACAGGAAAGGCCGAGTCATTGTACTGCTGTGGGATATTGGCCTGCGACCGCCACGTAAAATCAGACGGGCCTGAGACAGATGGGCCCTGCTCACGTTGGTGATGAGGGTGCTGAGCTTGTTGAGGCTGGGAGTGTGAATGAGGCTGATGCCGGTGATGTTGGGGCTGTGGTTGGGGGGCCTGAGGTTGGTGATTTTGAGGAGTGTGCGGGTAATAACAAAGCCTGGTCGTTTGGTACGGTGGGGCAACATGCGAGGGAACAGTGGTCTCAGGGTTCGGCACGTACTCTCTCCGTTGTGCATAGTGGCTAGGTTGCTCCTGCATCCAATTTCTCATCGATGGCGTCGTCGAAGCACGCTCAGGATAGTAGGAAACGGGAGGAGTTGGTTCTGCAGAGTGACTAGGAGGAGGAGGGGGAGGGGGAGCATATGGGGGATCGCTCATCTGCACAGGTTGGTCGACTGGTTCTGAAGGAGTCTGCGGCGCAGCACGCTTCGCAGAAACAAATCTGGTCCTTCCAGAAAATATGGCCAGCTCGTCATCGCCCTCCTCCTCCTTCAAACTCCAAAACTGTCCTTGACTAGCCGATGACTGACCACTTTGCACGTTGGACAGAGCATGGTGGGCCTTTTCGCTCAGTTTAGTCAGAATTGGCTATGAATTAGGTTCAGCATCAAGCGAGGACCATCAACATAAGAACCATACCAGCGCTCTAGCAGCACGTGGGCTGTGTGCGGCGGCCTTGGAGAAAAGTATACAAGCATTATCTAGTTCAGTCATGGCATTGGATGCAAGGGGTGAACGCGGTCCTCGGGTGACTATGGTCCCAAAGACAATCTGGATTCCACATCGCCAGGTTAGAAAACTGGTTCAATCTATAAACCGAATACTTACAGCTGCGGAAAAGGCGAACGTCCACATCGTCCAGAATCGCGAGCAGAGGGCAGGAGCTGCTACGAACTGAGCCTGAATTGTTCGCAGTATAGTAGAAGAAGCACGATATGCTGCCAAGAACGAAGGTGCATAGGGGCTTTTTAGAGGATTGACAGGAAATTCTATGATAGCTTGTGCAAAAAAACTGCGATGAATATACAAGAGGACTCGATCACATGTCATTGGGATGGTCATATTCGATAAAATTGGCTGTCTACTCACTGACTTCACGGGTGTGCGACAGAGTGCAGTTTCCCATGGAATCCGACAAAGTCTGATTATCTTCTGATACCGTCATCATTGGTGTGCCCGCGACCGATGTTGCCATCGCTGCTGCTGATTCTGGAATCGGGAACTCTCGCACTTTCCGATCAAGTTCCATGATTGTGGCGTAAGTAGGAGTTTCCGCTGTGAGCGTACGTGAAGCAACTTCGGCAACACATTCTGCCGCAAAGCGGAAGTTCCATGTATCAACTGCTTTAAGCATATGTCATTATATGTTGAGAGATACGGTATTAGAATGAAAAATGAATGCCCACAGTTTGCCTCGTCATCGCCCTGACCTGGAGGGCGAGAGCTCCTCGTTTCGGGATAACGGCAATCGATGTATGCTAGACTGAAACTAGGAGGTCTCCCTGTACTCAGGGCCTAAAAAGAAAGTCTGTCGGATCAAGTCCTACCAACACGACCAAGAGGAAACATACGTGCCAAGCGTCAGCAACGAAAATATCCCAGAAAAGACCTCGTCGTCTTTGGACCACTTTAGGTGGTAGACCCCACTTCACGCTGTCACGGTCTTTACATTCAATTAGCGTATTAGGGCAGGATCAGTGAGTAAGGAATTGGACCCACGGAGACCAATCTGTACAGAAGATAATAATATACAACATGAGGGCCAAAGACGACAATTGATGCAAACAACAACATACCGTCTGTGAGAGGTGGGCGGCCAAGATAATTAAAGACCAAGTTGTCTCCATACTTGCCTCCTTTGAGGAAAACTCATTGCCGCTCATAGCATTGTAGACGCTCAATAGGTGAAGCGCTTGTATCGTGGTTAACGAGGGCTTTTCCAACACCGGCTGCAGACAAATAGCCGCACGAGCAATTTGATGATAATGCTCCGCTTCAACATTCCCAGGTTCCTGTGTCAGATCTACTAGTGCGCCAACTGCAAAGACGACGAACAGCAGCGCAAGCTCATGAGCACTGTTATGTTCTTCAACAGGCTTAACAGAGCTCGATGAATAATACACTGGCAGAATTTCGTCCATGAGCTGATCGCGGTTGACGCCCCGGAAGAGCCAAGCAGCTCCGTCAAGATATGATTCTGATAGATAGCGCGCCCGCTCCCAACTCGGGAGCTGACCCTCAATTAGTTCCCGAACTTCAGCCACTGGTCCCATGGGTGTAAAAGGAAATGCATGTGAAAACATGACAACCTTCTGAGGCAATGACGGGCTCTTGGAGTCCCTTTGACGCTCAGGTGTTTGAGAATTTGAACTTTCACGAGAAGACACGTTATCGGACTGAAATAAGCGCCGTTAGTAAGGTGTATAGTTAGCAGATGAATCACAACAGTACCATTAGCAAGCACTGAGTGACAGACGCCAGTATGAGTGCCTTCCGTATTTTTAAAATTGAACATCAACTGCACTCACCTCTGAACCACCAGTTGGCCCAAAAAAGCGGGATATGCCATGGTCTGTGATGGATAAGGTTCCAAAGGTGTCGATGAGTTCAGGAGGGTTGCTCGGACCTGGGGCATCTTCGGTAAGCCCCGCGTAGTCGTCATCTCTGTCTTGATTAACACCTAATAGATCGTCGCGAAGAAGAGGGTGTGGCTCTGTCGAGTGCTGGGATTGCAGAGAAGCCAAGGCGTCTTCCAGTTGCCGAATACGCTCGCTCATTTTAGATATCCGGCGATGCAGATGTTCGGTTGCTGCAAGGACAAAGCTGAAACAACGTATTAGAAAGTCCCATGAGCAGAAATAGTACGTACCGCGTTCCTTGACCGGTGGCTAAACTGCCTAAAGACCCACAAGAGACGTCTGAGAGGACTGTCAAACGGATATAAGACATGATACGCACCGTTTGGACATAATGCAGCACAACCTCGCCTCTGATGTGAGATGAGCTGTTGTCGTCGTCGCTGACATTGAAGAGGAGCTTACCTGGCAAGATTGACATGGTATCTGCTTGTCGCACTTAATCTTGAGCCTTTGAGGATGGCAATCGGGTCAGGACGTCAAATAAGATATAAGGATGGCATGCGCGATGATCGCACCTCCTGCACTCAGCACAAGAGATTTGCCCATTGATTCTCTTCTGTTCGATTTCTCGCGCGTGGCCACCATCAAACCTGAAGTCCTCCACCTCTCTGCGACTTGATTTGCGCTTCAGCTTGGCTTTCGTGGGTTCTGGAGGCATGTATTATGCTGAGAGAAAAAGACAGGGTAGTACTGCAGAATCAAAATGCGTTCTGGCTTCCTGAGATGGGAATTTTAGTGTACAAAGAAGGCTAGGCGTGCGCATGCCACATTGGTGCGAAAATCAACCGGAAATTCAATCAGCATGTCGAAAGAGGGCCGAGAGGCATTTGTCGCTCGTCCCTATTACCTTCCACATCGTTACCGCTACACATGCAGGCCGCATTGCCCAATATCCCCGCTCCAACCAGGCCCATGGCCATGCAGCGCAGCGCTCTTTGCTGAATAAAACCTGTGCTCGACAATACCTGAGTCATGGCCATCCGTCGTGGCAAAAATACATGACCAATCGACTTGCATAAATTTTCACTGTCAGCGGCTCAACCTCTAACCGACGGACAGTACCTTGATGTCAGGGTTTTGCACAATCTGATAAGATCGCCATACAATACCGACGGAACCACGACTGCGGTGACAGCGCCTCCCAATAAGACCACGCCAACTCAAAAGAACCACCTCATATTTAAGCGAACTACTACTTATGTTCCTCACAATGAGGTCAGGGTGTAGTCACACGTGAACTCAGCATCATTAAGTTACCTATACCAAGTTAGAGTTTCGGGTCATTGGAAAATCCAGAAAATAACTTACAATATGACCGCATCAAAGGGTGCAAACGAGACTCTAACAACCTCGCCATCAGATAGCGGCCTCCCTTGCCCGAACATGCAATAGGATTCTCTACCGCAGCAGCACCATTTTCCGACCATTCGCATTAGACATTATACAGACCCGGGGTTCGTTCATCGATGTTCATCACACACGAGTGTAGCAGTGTGTCGAGGGCCACGACACGTTCAGCTAACCCATGTCCCAGACTGGAAAGATAAGGACGGGTCATTACCTCCTGTGGCTCGAGAACGCCCGAGTAAATGACATTGTACGGCAGCCTTATAGCCTCCGGAGTTGCCCGATGGAAATCCCCTCAGAAAGCCTCAGAAAGTATAAGTTGAGACATAAAGGGACAAATTGTGCCCTGAAAACGTGGATAATGGAAACGGGTATTGGGTAGCCGTTGAGACGTTACATCAGGAGGTTGATGTCACTATCATGCCGCAGCGAAGAGAGTTGGGCTGAAAGGATGGAGCAAGTCACAGCAGTAAGCCTCGAGTTCAACTTTCAACTTTCGGGCCAGTATGTTCAAGTTAGCTGCACCGTCAGGATGGCAGTCTGCTGATCCGCCAAAGCTAAAAACACTGGTACCACCGCAAAGCAAATCGCACTGTTAAGATGATGCCTTTCTAGTCCACTCTACGGAACCAAATGTGATCTCTCTCTAGATTATTAAGTTAGACTGGAGAATAGCGACGATAAAAACTTATCCACGAACTTCAAGAACAACAGCCAACCGACACCTCAACTCGCAGACGGAACATGTGTCTATGATGAGAGCCTCAACGCTTACCAAGCCAACAGCAACGTTGAGATAACTACCACCACGGAATTCCGTGGAGGAGAAACCTAGAAGATAGAATAATTCCACTAGGACGTTGTATAGCCTCGTTATTAAGTACGGTGTAAGCCCCCAACGATAAGAGCCGGTAACCGATTAGACGACAGCCAGCTGTGAGATTTTATTGCATCGGTCAAATTTGTCGAGCGCTAAGAAGGACATCATACCACGCAGGGTGGACATCATTGAATATGTTTTTGCCCTCCAGTATCAGCTGGGAGGCACGTAGTGGTAAGTGAAACAGCGCCGATATGCTGCAGCGACAGCGAGAGAGTAGATAGATGATACTGGCGAGGACAGCATCGTTGTCCTCGGAGACAAGTTTACCACCGAAAAAACGAGGACGCCGGCCTTTGCCTAGCAGCTCCCTAGAGCCCTCGTTTACGCGCCGCGGACTGCAGAAGGACAATCAATATTGCTGCGGGCCGGGAGACAGAGAACAAAGGTGACATCAAAGAAGTCAGTAACACCAAGCCACCTGGTGCGACATATCAACAAAATTTATAGGCAGAAAAAAATCAACAACATTCCTGCCGACTTCCCTAGACACCTATCGATCACCCATAACGTCTTGCACGTCCCGTAAATATGTTTCGATCTATCGAGAGCACTGTACGAAACGCCTGCCACAACCAACGCGAAAGTCCTTGTCATAGATGTGGCATTCTCATCCGATACGATCAAAAAGCAACGTGGGAAACGGTCAACCGGTTGGTGAACGAACATTGGCAAATCTGTCCCAACGGAATTGGGTAAGTTAGGATATTTATCAGTCATACAAACGTCACTGATACGCCCATAGCACAAGCCTGGATCGCCAGAGATGGACGCATTGTCTGCCCTACCAGGCAGCCAATACGAACATCACTCCTAAAAGCGAAAACAAATCAGTGGGGGGTGTCTTATTGGCTGGACAGGCAGGTACGTACCATCCAGGCAACAGCCATGAGACAGGAGGCGGAGACCGGATGAGGCGAGAGCAGATTCGAAGGGAGAGGCTGCTGAGGGACGAATACACGGATGAGGTGACGGCGACGAGCGTGCGCTGCAAGGGGTGCAACAGGGTGATAAGGTTGGACAACAGGGTAAAATACTACCCCGGTCTTTGGACCAAACATCGGGGCAAATGTCCCGCCGTCAAACGCCTTGAGGTAAGTCCCTTTCAGTTACTGCAGCCCCGAATTAGAAAAGGCAAACAAAACTACAGCGGAAAAAGAAACACGTGCAACCTACGAACCCGCCGAGCCAGGACTACGCAGCCGAAGAGGCAATGCAGGTCCAAGAGAGTACTAGCTCCACCGAGATAAGCCAACGAGGTGGTTCTGATCGCCCTATTGCAAGTGCGAAAGAAAAATCAGGCAAGATCCTGTACATACAAAGCCGAAGTCAACGCATTACTTACATTTCAACAGAAGATGGAACGGGTGCTATGGCTAGAAGACAAGATGAATGGACATACTCGTCCGATTCGTCGGATGATGAGCAAGCAACAGATGGGGGCGACAGCAAACCATTCTATAGTGAGTCTTTGTACTAAGTTGTACTATCGACTGCCATGATATAGAATAAACTCACACTAATTTTTTATTCCGCTAGAACTAAACCAGGAATATTTTGAAAGGTGTCGAACGCCACACTGGAGATATCGATACGCCACCGAATCTGAGCTGGCAACAAACTTTCGTTGCAGTAATGCAGACTCGTCACCGATGTCATCGCAACACACATCGGTAACACGGTATGGTTGGAGGCTGTAGCAGGGGGCGTTGTTGCGTTGTCCGTGTTGTCGAGATCGTTATTTTGGGCCTGAACAACTGACAATTTCCATGACAGCTGTGATTCTTTGGAAATGGTTGAACACCCAGTTGCCGAAAGCTCTGAGTAAAATTTCAATGGCACTTGCACATTTTCTCGAACTGTAAAAAGACGATTTTTGCGATCCTGACCCGTCGGCGTCAGTGCTGAAGGGAATTGAAGAGCTTGGCCGCCACGACAGCAGTGATGGTTGAGAGAAAGGGGAGGGTTAGGGTTTGATTCATTTGTACGATATGCATCCACGCGACTTCCCCGGAACCAAATTTTCCAATAGGACGACGCAACCAAATCATTGACGGCCATAACGACATGCAGTAGCTTGCACAAGTCCTCGAGGCAGAACCGCATGACCACACACACAGGACGACCTCTCGTCAGTCTCTCAGTCTCTCTCCCACTGTCCAACACTTTGCCCGCCATTCTAACCTCCAAAAGGTCTCTTGCTTGCCTTACAAGATGTCCAAGCCTTATTTCGAAACCGTAAAGGTGATGTCCCGTTCAGTGCTGTATTACTGATCCAACTAAAACCATCATTCCAAGTCATTCGCAGACGTTCCCATAACAGACGATGGCGTGGATACCGCATCTTTCCTAGAAGCCTCTAACGGCCTTGTTCAATTATTCGGTGCGGACTACCGTTACGTTTGTCGCCTTGCCCATGTGGGTTAATGCCAGCCATAGATTTGCTTGGTTCTGGTATTTTCGGATTTGTGCAGTCTGATATAAGAGGAAACATAGCGGTAAAATATTCTTATCGTAGTCGTAATGACGCAATCGAACGTTTCATTCATCTCTTTACAGGGTGTACGTGCTCGGTACCAGAGCGCTTCTCCTCAGTCACAGACACTTGAGAGCCTTGTACGAAGCGAAAAGTCAGAAGAAAATCACCATGGGACTGCTTGTTTGGTTCGATTGATGCGGTACGTATTTGGCCTATTGTCCTACCGCTTTTACCATCAATTGAAGTGTATTCATGATCCAACAGCGGTTTTGCATTTTTATGCAACGCTCTACAGCATATGCAAAACGATCCTTCTATTGAGTTGCATGTATGCTTCAAGCGGTCGTATGATGAAGTTCTAAGACATCACCACTCATTTCTCATACGATCCATTGCGTCTGTACGTCACGATAAGCCTTTGCAATTCATATCCGATCCGCCTCAGCGTACCGATGACACACGGCGTCTAATTCGCTTTTTATCTAGGTTGCTGTAAGGGCTGTACCTCATCGTCACGATTTCTACGCCAGAATTTCGCAGGGAGGTTCGACGGAAAAACTAGACGTCGAACTCACCAAGTGGTTAGCAGGTCTTGCTCTCATCGTAAAGCGCATCAAGACTTTCTTAGAGGATGGAGGTTATGGAAGAGTATGATGTGACTGATCCTCCCGGCAGATACACGAGGATCCCTATTTTGGCACCTGATTCAATGGGTGTGTGACAGATATGACAAGTTGTATGGAAGCAAAACGGATGAGAAGCTTGAAATAACACAACCTGATGCTCATTGACACGAAGTTTCCCTTAAACGAGACGTCTCCGCGCGTTCTCTACTGGATGCTTTTCTGGGCACAAACTTTCTTTCTTTAGCGCCTGTTTGAATTAAGACCCCGCGGAACCGACCAACTCGCCATTCATAGCACCGAGTTTATAGACTAGTCCTCCGCACACTTTGTACTGATCTTCTCCTGATGCCGCACCGTATCGAGCTCAGGGTATACCGGGCAAGTAAAAGCCCGGATAAAACAAAACCAACTGACGCCGCTCAACACCGTACGGAAAGCAGAACAAGAAAGAACCTTGGAACACGTACCGTAGGAATCAATGAAAGTAAGGGGTAAGGATGTGCAGTCTGTTACTAAGGTAAGAAGGGATGCTGTTCGATGTCTGCCACTGCAGTGATGGGCCTGCCTCTTGGAATGTATTGTGCAAGTACATCGTATGTCACAGCGGGAGAAAAAAATAAAACAAAAAACGCCACCAGGAGTGACATCCCGGTGCCTCAATTAACCGCTATCGCGATCGACGCCCATCTGCCGTTACAGTTGTTACATTTAGCGGGCCGCGAATAGAATTATAACGTACAGAATGCTCTACTTACTACAGCATGTTTACAATCATCGCATTCAGCCGTCGGTAAGAAGTATTCTCGGTCGCATAAAGATGCTGTGGGGAAGCACGATTAAAAGCCGAATCCAATCTCTGTTATGTCAAAAGCGTAAGCTCCATAACAGCTATGTAAAAGATGTGAAAGATGGTAACTGCGCACGCGCAGCTGTCTAACAAAACAAATTTGAGGAACTTTTGCCATATGGATATTGTCTGATTTCATGTGTTTTTCCCTGTGCACGAGCGGCCATCAGATAATACGACATGGACAGAGTTCCGGATATGATCCTGGAAAAGACAGACAATTGCCAGAGATGGTCAGCCACTTCGCACGAGGGATAACAAATTGTCACAAGTCATTTCTTTTAGGAGGCTGTTTCGCACAGAAAAATGACAAGCATACTCCACGATGTCGGCCGTCAATGTCGGTCGCCACGGCCCAAGTGTCAGACTTTCATACATTCAATTTGCGTCTCAGGGAATGCAAGACGTGTGCCGCCGGATATAATACTAAGGCCACATCGCGTGATGCCTTTGAGGCCTACAATCGCGGGGGAAGAAAAACGAAAAGTTAGCATGTGATCAGCTGAAGCGAGTGTGAAGGGCGCAGACGCGCAATTACAGGTTGGCCGTCAAATAATGACGAAAAGGCATCGCACAGTTTACATTCTGAGCATCCATGACATGACCCGAACACAGATAGAGTTCCGTCTAAGACCCAAAGGGAGAAAGTGATGTGTGCGCAGACACAAAATATGTAAAAGAAGATCAGAACTTTACCGGTCTAAGCAATCCCCCAGCTAAGACTAGTTTGTGTCATAGCATCTAGCTCACATCATAACCGGATAAGCCAGAACTTAGAAACACGACTGGTAAAAACAACAGAATGACTGAAACAGCCATTGATAGATTTGTTGGCCGGTGCTGATGGGGCGGGCGGTACGTTGAAACATCAGAAAACATAGAACAAAGATGTAGGAAAGATGTGATAAAACGAGGAACAAAGAGAGAGCGAGGAAGAGATTCTTTAATGATGAGAGGCCGAGAAGAGGAATACCGAGTCGGAAACAAATATAATAAAGGAGCGCGACGACGACGCTGTTCCTGAAGGTTCAATATAATATTATCGGAGTTCGAAATACGCCGTGAGAAATAAGATGTGTATGTTTCTCGAATCCCGAATCTGTGACATATTTTCTGTTGTGTTTCTGTAAATACGCTTTGGACCCGAACTAGCTTACACATATTAAACCCACCGTTTGTCTTTTCCCTTTCTCATTTCCCCCTAACAGCATCTCTCCCTCTCCCCATTTTTCTCTCTGCCTGGACAGTTTCCCGGAGTTGCAATCATACACATGATTCAGAATATGGATCCCCCGGAATCAAAGTGAGTATGCTGCCCACCAGCCAACACGTTCATTAACACCCTACGCGCCAGACATCGCCCGTCCATTTCCCCAGAGCCCCCTCGCAAACATTATTCGTATGTTGCCCTCTTCTCGTCGTTCCATCCAGTGCTCTCATCACCGTGTGCCCAGTGTTCCTCAGAAACGCAAAGCACCGTCTGAAAGGGGGGATTCATCCGACGACCAAGACTATACAGTCGGTGGCGAATCCTCGCTGCAGAAAGACGAATATGAGACTGGCCGAGTCATCTGCGAGGTCTGCGGGGAGGGAGTCTCCTTTCGCGACGAGGCAACCGGTGGTTTTACTCTCAAGCATTGGGATGCCCACCGCCAACAATGGTACGTCAAATATTTGGGCATGCTGTCTGGGATGCTCATCATATCTTCACAGCTCTACTACCACTCAAGCACCGCCAGAACCCGTAATTTATACACCGGAAAGCACCGCAGAAGCCCTCGCCAACCCTCCAACTAAGCGTCGACGAGCGAAGCGTACCGAAGAAGAGCGCATTGACTACCTCAGAGCAGACCCTTATGTGGCCCAGTTCGAGGCTTACCGTGTCCTCTGTGCTTCTTGCGACAAATGGATCCGCCTGCGCCCCAACTCCACCTACTGCTCCATACCTTGGGACGCGCACCGCAAGAGCTGTCTATCAAAGAAGATGTGAGTAAATTAGCGCTCTCACCCGATCCTCTCCGATAACAAATATTCGCAGCAATAGCAAGAATGTTTATGCCCTCGAGGAAAGAAATTCTATGTTTGCAAAGGATCCGGATATCCGCAAGTTCGACGCAGAGCGTGTACTGTGCAATAGCTGTGACCGTTGGATACCAATCAGCCCAGAGGACCATATGCAAGCCGTACAGAAATGGCTACAGCACCGCTCAACATGCCAAAAATTACTTGCCGCACCTCCCCATGAACAGGGCTCAAGCAGATCTATTTCCCAGTCAGTTGTCGTATCATCTGATTTTATTTTAAAATTGGTCCTCAACAGCCACTGTATGCTGTGAATTTCTAGCTCGAAGACTATCGATAAAGTTCTGCCGCTGTCGGAACAACCATATTCATTGGCTTCTAACCATAATCTTCCGCGCCATGGGCACCGTTCCACACCCGACCATTCACCAAGTGGCAGGGCCCCGGCACCACTCACAGCACAAGCACCATCCCCGTCATCTTCTTTCAAGGACCTCACACCGACCAGCTTTCCCCCCGCGCACGAGTCGCGAAGGCGAAATGCAGAGCAGCGAGCGGCTACCTTGAAATCGGACCCGCTAGTTAGGGAGGTCGAACCAAATAGAGTTTTCTGCTCTCTGTGCAAGAAGTGGGTCCAACTTAGGCAGGACAGTTCTTATTGCGCGTATCCATGGTTGCAACATCGGGGGAAATGTTTAGCCCGACAGTGAGTGTTTTTTCTGCCTTCTCACACGAGCGGATTTCTCGCGCTGTGCGTGAATACTTCAGTAGCTAATGTTTATTTGCAGTGAAAGGCGTGTACAGAAAGCTGCTGAACTCGCCGAAATGAGGGCGAAGCGGGGGGATTTACAGGGTGAAGACGAACTGTTATCACCCGACGAAGATGATTCCATGGAGGATGATCTGGAATCCGACGATGGTGCTGGGTATCGCCAAGAGATTCTGCGAGCAGAAGAGCGACGAAAGGCCAAGTATTCGGCGAAGCCAGATTCTAGGTCACTCCTCTATTCTGCGAAGAAACACCGGGTGGACAAAGGTCACCGACAAAGTTCGCCGTGGTCGAGTGGGGAAGCCTCTAGTTCTATGCGGAAGTCTTCGCACATGTCCCGTCCTCCACGTCTCAAGGGCAGGCACGATCTGGACAGCGAGTCGCAGTTCGATGACGCTCCGGCGACGGGTGTGACGAGCCGCCTTATGCGCCGCTTAACCCTCGATTTTGCAGATCTAGATTCCGTTCCTGGTCGGTGAGTGCCTGCAGCCAGCTCGTATATTTGGACTGAATTACTGATTCGAGTCTACATGTCAGCATGAAGTTCATATTTTCGTCAATTGCGTTGCTATTTGCGACTACATATGAGAACACAGATGACATGACGATATCTTCGCTCCTAAGCTACTTGAACACCGCTATGCCCCCGGACAAACACGAAGACTTTGACACGTCCGAAGTTGCCAAAGCCGTCGCCGCTCTGCAGGAAAGAGGGGATATCATATTCGAAGGTGACATGCTCCGCCTTCCGGACTAATCTTAACTTTATTCCTTGCTGTTCCGAAACCGTGCAACTTTTCTTATTGTTTTCGATCCGAACTCTGTATTTCGCTATCATCTTGCACTCATCATTGTCATAGTTTTGTTTCTTGTTTTCTTGGACATCAGTGCCTTGTCACTGCCCGGACATTCTCATCACCTCACTGTTATTTACAATGCTACAGCATCTCGTTTCGCCCCCCTGTCAACCATCTTATATATCTGCTTTCTTGCTACGCCTCGTCTCGTCTAGCTGAACACGTTGTCTTATATATCTATAATAGCATTTCTTGGAGGCCTTTTGAAAGGCCGTGTTCGAGCTCATAGCTATCTCTCGTGTGACTGGTGTAAAGTTAAGAGACCGTCATTGACAATTCTTGGTATGATTTTTTCATTGGCAGATAACGCATGTTTTGGTGTGGTATAATACTGGCCCTTGAGCACTACACTCTTGGGTATATTGTGTGACTAACTTGCCGTACAAGTTCTTCGAGGCTTAAGATTCAACATGTGCCAAGCCACAAGGAGGAATCGGCGGTGGAGTCCAACCAGTGCGATACCGGTTCGACAATTGAATACCGTAGTTCCTCGATTCAGAGATTATACTGAGAAAACTCAGTTGAGGAGATAATGCGCCATTCTACTTTTTAGAGGGATGTGCGATACCGCAGCCCGAACGAATCAAGCAAAACTATCATCAGTACTGTATCAGATATGGCTGATATCTGCTCAGGCTGATGCTTCCTGGAATCTGTCGATGTTAATATGATTAATATCCCAACTGATGGTGCTGATATCTAGGATGCGGAAATATCACTAGTACCGCTGCGATTCTGTCACAGCCTGATTTCTGTCATGATCTGATTGCACATTGGCGTTGGTATGATTCCGTGTCATGCAACGCGTGTGGGTTTATAAAAACAATCATTACAGATCACGTGATCGTGTTTGAGTATTCACGTGATAAGGCTTTTCTTCCACAGCCATAACCTCGAGGATATCGACATGCAAAGGCGATAGAAAGGTTTTCTTATGACCGTTAGCAGTGCCCTGTCAAAATGAGGAAAATATATACAAAATACACTGTTTTCCCAGATATATTTACAAATACAAGTAATAATATACAATATGATAAAACACCAAACCTTATTCTTATCCCATTCCAATAGTACCATTATAACCACCGTCAAATATCCCAGTTTGTCGAACAAATGTGACCCATTGATCATCCATACCAGCCTCGAGCGTCAGGCCAATTGTCTGTACTTCGTCAGCACCGGAGGCATTGTAAGCGGGCGCAGTCGGGCACTGCATAGCAGTGGAATAGTCTGAAACGTAATGTCTAGTTGAGGCATAGTCTGCTGCTACAGCCAGGGGATGTTCCGGCTGAGAGTACCACGAGTGAGCATCCTGCCGCGTTTCGACCGAATAGACATGCGGCTCAGGGTTAGCATAAGACAGGTGCGGATTTGAAATGCTTGAGGAAAAATAACTAGACGTGACATGATTTCTTGCGCCTGTAGAAGAGTATGATGGGAAAGTTTGAACATCGATGCTGTCCAGACTAGACGATGTAGTAGAAGTTGAATCGGACAGGTGCGGGCTGTTAGCCTGAGCCTGTCTTTTCGACGAAAGAAACTTGCTGGGAAGGATCCTGACTTGTCCCCCAAAGATCGCAAGTTCATCTTGAGTATCGTCTTCGCGCGGCAGGGACGTGGGTTCCTGGTTGGAAAAGTTGCCCGTACGATATTGTGCATATGCATGTGCCGCTTTTTCTCGAAGTCTACGGAGGACATGCTGCGCTCGGACGTTAGCAATATCGAGCTTCGCATGGACCGTCCCTAGTGACTCACCAGAGCGATCCTAGCTCGTGAACAATGTATCGCTGATTTTTCAAAGATTTCGACTGCGAGACCAAGCTCGATCATGGCACTAGGTGCCATGTTGGAATTGGGCGTCCGGGTTACAATCGATCCAACAATGACCTGTTGTTGCTAAGATTTAAGAATAGTCAAGAGGGAAGATATCATCACTGACAGCAGCAGAAAAAGTATGGGTCAGCAGAGTCCACGCTCGCATCACCAGCTCCGGGCATCTCTGGAACTGATGAACATGTGCCCTGATTATAATAGACGAACATCGATAAGCGGTGAGGAGAGAAGGTCCAAAGGGGCTGGCAAGCGGGTTACTCGGGTAATCTAACAATGCTTGAGCAAAAAAGCTCCTATGTAAATAGAGCATAGCTAAACCACGAGGTCAAGTTATGGTAATCACTTCATAAGCATACACTCACTAATCATACGATGCTGCGATAAATAAAATGAGCGCATGGTAGAAGATGGAACATGATAATCTCGGTCTTCGGGCGAGGGATACGGTTTGTACGATGGAGGGAAGGTCATCTGGCGGACCTTGCGGTCAAGGTCCAGAATAGTGGCGTAGCTAGGACTTTTGGCAGTTAGTGTTGCCTCGGCCACAGCCAAGAAGACATCTTTAGAGAAAGAGTACTTCCATCGCCAAACTACAATATATTATTAGTAGGGCGTAATGTCAATGTGCGGCATTGCATGACGTACAGCCTTCCTGGACCTCTCCGGTATCGGAAATCATTTCGTCCTCGTCCTTCGGGAATTCGCAGTCGACGTAAGACAGATGAATAGAAGGAGGACGTCCAAGTGCTAAGCTCTGCATAGGAGGATACTACATCAAGTAACAAACGAGTATGGGTGATTACGGGACTTACATGAGAAACATCGGCGGAAAAGACCTCCCAGAACAGGTTGCGGCGTCGATGAACTGTTCGGCTATCTAGGTTCCATCGGGTGCCGTCGCGATCTGTGAACACTCATCAGTTCGTCGAGAGCGAGTTACCATATGTGCACAACGTACGTAGTCCAATCTAAAAACAGGGGGTACATGGTTAATCAAAATAGCAATCAGGACTCGCGTTTTATGCATGCTTACACTTTGTGCCAGCTTGGCCGCGAGTGACATGATGGACCATACACTATCTCTAGTGTAATTTTTCCCCGCCAACGCATGATAACTAGCCATAAGTCCTACAGCCTGAACAGTTTGAACTTGAGGAGAATCGAAAACGGAACGAAGAGATAAGGCAGCCCTCCCCAGATCATAATAGCGCTCTGCCTCCGCATTATATGGCAGCAGTTCCAAGTCCATCAAGGCACCAATTGCAAAAGTGAAAAACAGCAGACCCAATTTATGAGGGCAGCAGTGGGTAGGATGATTGGGATTACCGCCATCCCGATTAATCTTGTAAATAGGAGTCATAACATCGTTTATGAGTTCATCTCGTACGAGGGGTCGGAAGAACCAACTGGCATGGTCCATATAGCGTGAACATAGATCCCATGCCCGTGATTCTGACGGGAGATGAGAGATTAGTAACCAGACTGTGTTCCTTATATTTGTCCTTTTTGTCGTAAAGGGAAATATATCGGCCAGCTTTGCTATCTCAGGAGATACCGAGGGGACCTCTTCTTCATCAGAACTATCATGGGCCCAGTCTTCACCGGCCTATGAAACCCCTAAGTCTAGTGCAATGGAAAGAACTGTAACTAAACTCACTAGCAGAAGAGTCTAACGATTGAAGTCAGAGCAGGCCCCAAGCAGGAATATCAAATGAGTACACGTACTTCTGAACCAGCTGATCGGCCGTAGTACTTGAACTCGTCCTTGTCACCAAGAGTCAGAGTACCAAAAGCATCCAGGTTATGTGACGTCTCCTCTCTTTCGTCTGGATTTAAATTCTCTAGAGCCTCGGAACCGAATTTGATTTTGATTAGTTCATCGCTGAGCAAAGGATGTCTATCACTTGAAAGGGAGGCGTAGGTGATGGCGAGAGCATCTTCTAATTGTCGTATGCGGTTGCTCATCTCAGAGATCTTGTGATGCAGTTCTTTTGTATCAGCAAGAATGAATCTGAAGTTGTCAATGAGCCTGAATGTTTTTTTGATTATGACAATCACGACAGTTACCTGGTCCCTTGACCTGACGACAGGCTGCCTAATGTATTTTCAATGTTGTCAAATTCAACCATGTCTGACAGCACATGTGAAACGTACCAACAGGGCATATAGTTGGACATCCCCTACGTACGCAAGAGTTACAAGGCACTTTCTTGTCACATCGCAACTTGAGCCTTACACCCAAGATGTGGTGTCAGTAGAACTGCAGATAAATTGATATTTCCATACTACCTGCGGCATTCAGCACAAGAAACTTCTCCACGGATGCGTCGTAACTCTAGCTCTTCATCTTCTAAAGTTTTCCGCGACGTTCTCCTCGCAGTGGATTTGAGGAGAGTGTCGGTTCTGTCGGAGGGCATGAATGTGATCCGAGCGCTGAAGCGAAGTTAAGCTTGGCCTTCAGAATGTCGTGGTTCCGATTTTAGAAGTCTCAATGGGTTACGTGAAGGAGAAATGCACAGTTACCCTGTAGCCACAGCGTTCTCACCAACACAGAACCTTTCCTCAGGAGTTACATGATCGCTTGAAACGACATAAATATAACCAAGCGCCTTCACTCAGTGGGAGTGTGTACGACGATTATCAAAATCATAACAGCCCAAAATGAATAACTTTGATCAACTTCAAGGCGCTCGATATTCAAGTTGCTTCCACTCCGCGATCATACTATTACTCGTGAGACCATGTGCATCCTTGCAGGTTGCAAAGTGATCTTGAATGGCGATGGATCTTATACCGCATCTCGACATTATGTAGTTTCGTGCCAGTGGTCAAGCTTCAAATGGTCAACCGTGCGATTTTCTGAAAGCAGCAACAAGGATTCCCAACAACTTCTGCATTACAAAATGGTAACAAAAGACATAACAGCAAGTACCTCAAGTAACTGCTAGGAACTATATGGTTGTGAAAGAAAGTACATACACACTACAGTGGTGGTCTGCGGTTGGATGGTTAGCGGCCTTGTCGCTTGGTAGCTCTTTTCTTGTTTGGCTGGAGAAGACACTCATATCCAGTCATGATGGGAAGTATGGCGGTACGCACCTTCTCGACAACTTTCTCAACTTCAGGGATCTTGTTCTTAAATGTGTTTCGCATCGATAGGTCATGATCGAGTGTGGCTTCACTTACTAGACGCCTAGAACTTTTGGGTGACTCTTGTGTTTCGTCGTCTTCAATAGGTCCCCTTACTCTTTTCCCGGGGTGCGATGATTGTGGCAAATCATCGAAGTCCACAATATCATCCGAGGCAATGCTGGCAAGCTTTCTGAAGGTGTGATTTGCGGCTGCCTTGGAGTGGGGTTGATATGTTGCTGGAGCTGCTAGGATTCCAGGAGGAGGAGCCCAAGAGTCATCCACGTTTACTGAGGATGATACAGGTACAGATCGAGCAGTACCAGTGGCACCAGTACCTGGCTTGGGCGCTCCAGTCGCATAGGTCGAAGTCGCCATGACAGTGTTCTGGGCAGGTTCGGATCGAAATGTTCGTGATGTAATGACCCTGCCAATAACTTTCGATCAGATTCTGGAACTCACCTTCAACTTATTGCTTTGATCACTCGACTCTTGTTGAGTTTCTACAACGTGGCCTAGGCGGGGCGCATTAGTTCTAGCAGGCGGGTCCGTTTCAAATACCTCGTTTGAAGCCTGGATATCAGCCTAGATGTGTCAGAATAGCTAGTGTCCGATATTGGAGAACTCTCACTTGCCTCTTCGACCATGAGACGGCGGGCCAAACTAGTTTCGAGCTGGCTGATACGGGCTTCATATTCCTTAATGAGATTATCTCGCTAAAAAAAAGTCGACGATCAGTGGCATGAATCCAGTGCATTGAACTAACCCTTCTTATTTCATTCGACTTGGCTACAAGTTCTCGTTCTGATAAGGCTCGCGTCTGCTGCAGCAAGCTATTAACCAAAATCATTTCATCAGAGTTCTTGGCGATTGATTAGCATGTGAGTTGAGTCGTTATCAATGGAAAAGGTCACCAAGTCGCCTTCTTTGTAGCGCGTGGATATGTTGTTAGCTCGCTCTGTGAGGCGCTGCTCGCGAAATTCAAATTCCTGCAAACGCTTTTGCAATATCACGATTTCTTGTTTAGCTTCATTGCAGGGTGACTCAGCATCGACAAGGTGCTGCCTGAGTTCTTGAATGTTTATGTCCTTTGTACTAATTTCCCCGTCAAGATGCTCAATTTTGTCGTTGGCTTCTCGAAGGAGGCGTTCCGCTTCATCAGCACGCTGTTCCTGTGCTTGCAATCTGGTTTGACTGACACCTTCGAGCCGAGATAGCTCCTTCTCCAACTTCAATACAGCTTCTTCTCGAGACAGCCCAACTGTTTTTGCTTCATCAAGCATTGATTGTAAAACTGTTTCGTGGTCCTGCGAACGAACGAGTTCTCGCTTGAGATCCGAGTTACTCTCTAGCGTCCCCTATGATGCTCGTAGTGGGTAATTTTTCATGGATCATAAATCAAGACAAACCTGATTAAGGCTAGTAGCAGCATCTAAACGTTCCTGGGTTTACCTTTCAGAGACAAGTTGATTATAACTGGACAAAACCTCACCTGGGCATCACCAAGATTCTCCTTCGTAATTCTAAGTGTGACGGACTGATCGTCAAACCGCTCTTGTAGAGCCTTAGAGCATTGTGATAATCTTAAGCAAAAGAAAATATGCATGAACAAGGCGTCTTACCTTACAGCGTGATTCCACCTCGTGTACTCTGAGACTGTAATGTTTAGAGTTCAAGAGTGAAACAAACTGGAGATTCACCTGCGATGCTCTTGCTCGATTTCCTTTCCCGCTTCTACCAGCTTAATTTCCAGATCGTGCACTTTTTCCGCCAGTGATTCTCGTTCAGCAATACTACGAGCATATTCTACTGAAGATCGACTCGCAGACACCTCCGCAGACACTAACCGCTCCTGGAGCTCCCGGTTTTGTTCTGCTGCTCTATCCAGGTCTCTGTCTATTTTCGTCTGCCTAAATAGTTGTGGGTGTGCAGTGTCACTTAATCAAGCACAGTATGGAAACCCTACCTGGCATCATAATCTTTCATATTTTGCTCCTGAAAAGATATGGTATTGTGTAAAACACGAAGCTGGGCTTTCGTCTCCTGAACTAACTCGTCTGACTCCAGTAGCCTAAGAGCAAGGAGGTAAGGAAAAAAAGGCCGTGATATGATTAAGGTTTATAGTCACTGCTGTTCAAGTGCCTTGTTTCGCGTTTCTTGGTCTTGAAACCTTGGTTCAAATGGTATTATAAGTACTCCGATAATGTGGTACAAAAGAATGGACAGACCTATTCTGAGCAAAAGACAGCTGTTGTTCCAAGTCGAGAGCTCGAATCCTCGCATCAATTACTTCCTGCCCTTGTCGTCGAATGCATTCGGTCATGTCACTTATGCGCTCACCTAAGCAGTATCAACGCGGAGTAATAAGGAATAAAGCATATTACGGAAACATACTCGAATCCTGCCACTTCATGGCTGCTGCTTGGAACGCTTCACTTTCGCGTACTTGACGTTCCTCCAATTCATTCACGCGAGATCTCGCTTCAACTAGCTCTGAGCCCATAGACTGGAGTTTATCGCGAAGAATGTCAGCGACTTGTTGCGCTGAAGAGCAATCAATGACGTCAGCCTCACTTTTGAAAAAACTGAGATAAACTAACTGTTCGCAAGCTGCCCATGAAGTTCGTTAAGTACGGACTTCGTTGTGACCCCTTGAACATAATTTCCGTCCATATCAAACATAGCCTCAATATCTGAAGGAGAGTAGCTAGTTAGGTAGGTTTGATGATAAACCGGGAACAATACGTTTGAGGCCCGAGTGTGTATCGTCTCTGAGTTTCGCAACGCTTTCCATGGTGTTACGAGCTTCCAGCATAAATGTAGCATAGGTCTGGGTTTGCCTATGTAGAGAATCAAATGTCATCTTCAACTCGGTGTAACTGTGTAACGTTGCTATTGAAAAAAATACGACTATGTTGATAATGTGTACGTACTTTTTGGATGTAGCTTTCAACGCTTTAACACTAGCGTCCTTTATCTTCAACACTTTCTGATTGAGTTCAGAGATCTGTTGATCTCTATTGTCCAGTTGTGAGTGCAGATATTCTATCTGAGCACGCTAAAGGCAGACATTCATAAGCACATAAAGCGTAGATGTCCGATCCCATACCATTCTTGACACATCGTTCTTCGCCTGTCGAAGGTTGTTGGCGAACTTCGAGAGGTACGCATCCTCAGATTGATCGTCATTAGGTAAGTCAGAAGGCATAAAGGATAAAGCACGCGTATCCTGCTCTTTCTGGATAAGACCGTCATGGTTAAGTGTGTTATCTCGAGGTAGGGACTGTCGGGAGACATTAAAGGATGAGTGAGGCATAGGACCACGGGGAGTATAATCCACTATATCAGCGGCTACATCGACTGAAGTTAGTAGGTATATATTTGAGGGGAATTTCTTTGATACCATATGGTTCTTCCTTGAGGTGCTTTGCGCTACCTACAGACAAGTGAGCCAAAGAACGTGACTAACACGTCGTTGTAAGTGGTATATTCCAAAATAATGTAGTGAGAATACGTATAGCACTTACGGTTGTAGCTGCGGGACGCCTGGCATCTCTAGAGCTGGCTGTATGCGGATAGTTTGTAGTGTCGAAGCTATCAAGCTCTCGTTTCATTGACGTAAAGGCGACAGAGCTGGAGCTCCCGTTCATACTTTTACGTTCAGGGTCATTATTTTCAGAAAGTTTAAAGCTCTTTGTCGTTCCAAATGCTGGGGCTAGAGAAGAGGATTTGAAAGACCAAGAAGTGGATCTCGTTGAGTTCTTATGACCAGTATCATGAAGATCAGAAGGGATAAGCTTGAATGAATTCAAAGCTTTTGCCTCTGTCGTTCTTTGATTGTTATCAAGACAGTTTTCTGAACGAGAAGAGAAATAGGGCGTTTGAGAGTTCTCCATATGTGTTGGTGATAGTAGGAAAGAAAAAGGGCGCGTCACTGCGAAAGCTGCTGCTGACGCGCGTGTAAATCACGTGATTTGATTTATCACTCGCTCGTAAAGTAAAAATATTACAGCACATAATAAATTGAGTTTCGCCTCCAGCATCGCGATGGTCCTGGCTAAAAATACAGCAACTGTTGTACAAGAAGAATAGACTGAGAAACAGTAGTAGTACAGAACTGAGAATACAAAACATTCTTAACGATCTTACTCTTTCCACGCATCTTCCCATCCTAACCCACTGTAATCCCATTTCCCAGCTCCCTCACCATGCGAGACCCATCCAAGAGTGTCCATAATCACGCCAGCAGCTCGGACAAATACAGTTCCGTCTAGCTTCTCGACGCCAACGTGTGTTTCTTTCCCATTGTAAGAGGAGCCGAGAACCTGTCCAGGAGCTTTGTGCCCGTAGTGTTGAGCAGCATAGTAGAGAGTGCGTATGGCCTTCAGAGTATGAGCGTCCGGAGCATGTACCACGGACACTAGAATACCATGCCATGGGTTCAGATAAGATTCAGTTCCACAGGGTCCACCGATTGCCGACGCGCTGGGCTTTTGCAGCATATATTCGTCAAAGTTCGGAGGGCGGGGCACAGCGGTATACGACAACAAAAGCTCTGGATTGATTCTGGGGCGTCCGCGCATCAGGACATACATGACCACAACCGGTAAAAGCCCCTTCAAAAGTTTGATTCTCGATGCTTTCGTTGGAATGATCTTCAGCAGAGATGGAAGGAAAATCGTTGCATTAAGGACATGCATGAGGAAGAAATCCAGCCTTGGTTTACGCCCCTCTTTTCCTGTAGCTGCCAGCAAGAGAGTTGACATCCAGAAAAACTCCTCGACTTTATTCCCCAATTCTACCTCGTCTTCAGCCGAGGTCGACTTCCACCATAGTCGGCATATTCGCTTGATTTCTTCTGGTCTCCCGTCTTTCATGAGTGCTTTTCTGCGGGAACTCAGAAGAGCATTCGGATCGTACGGCATGACTGGTTTCAGAATGTTCGAGTCATAAACTTGGCGAAGGATACACAGCAAGGGCAATCCTCCTTTTGGTATTGTATCTTCTGTTTCGTGGCTCGTGAAGTCGAAAAGTTCAGGGTATAGTGCTTCATGAACCGATGCTTGAGCAAGACCTATACAGTTTCACGCTCATTGAGCGCCATGTGATATTAAAGGACTACAACAAAACAAACCTTGCGCTATCATAGCATCGCTATCAAACTCGGCACCATACTATTCGCTTATGTGTCAGAAAATGGGAAACCATGTTTAGGATAGAGTGCTTGCCCCAGTTTGAATAAAAGGATGGAATCTACGATAAACATGTATTACATGTTTAAAAGAGTTTAGTTTAGATGAATCATATCACTCACGCGCCAGCCAAAAACCTCGACAGCATATTGCTTTCGGCCTTGTTGACGGAGGGATTGAATACAAGTGCTTCCAGTGTGTCTGGAACTCCATGTGTGGCGATTTCGGCAGTGAAGAAACTCAGAAAGGCAGAATAGTACCTGGACGAACGTTATACACCACTGAGAGGGAGAACGCGCATATACGCACTTTTGCTTTCCAAGATAATGCTCAAAGTTATCGCGATTGATTTGAGGCTGATGTTCATCAATACTATCGTTTGCAGATCCGCTCAAGATTGGCCTCTGTGACTTATTCTCCTCATTGTATATGTCTTGTAAAAGCTTGGTTGATGCTCCCAAGTCATACGCCGCCAACAGGCTCCCCGCATCAATTTGAGCGCGTTTAGTCAGGCACTACAATATAATCATGCTCACTGGTGGCTCAAATGATTATGAAGTCCAGAAGCAACAAAAAAGCAATGATTCTCCCGACGATCGTCTGCAAGTAAACGTTGAACAGTCTCCTGAGTTTCCGGTGTCCTTCCAGGAAAATTAACAATGCCTGGTTTGATGGTTGCAGGGAGGTCTAGGGGCATGATGGTTGACTAGGAGACTCTAGCTCAATGGAAGGGAGGAATGAGTGATGGTCTAGGATAGGAGCACTGGCTTGTCGTTGTTATATGGCATACGTCACACCAATAATGCTTGGTAACACTGACAGTCACCTGGTCCTCAGGTAATCGCCCTTGCCTTATTTAGGGAACTAGATCGAGACTAATCAAATCACAATGCATGTCTAAGTGTGCTGTCGAATAGTCCCTACAAGCCTTCCAGTTACAACAAATAGACAGAGATGATAGTCATTTTGTCAATAAGTCGGGCGCAGTTGAGTTCCTGAGATCTGGAACATTTATCGAAAATGAATGGGTAAAGACCAGTGACAACCCGGACATCGCAAGTGCAGTCGGAAGCGACACATCCTCTGATGGTAGTAAGGCTCCTGAATGTCGTAGCTATGAAGTCGGAGCAAGCACAGAACAAATATCGTTGTCGACAGGGAAGGAATGCGACCCTGCTATAGTCTAGTAGTACCCTAGACGTGTTCATGAGAGACCAGATGTGATTGGATGGCGTGGAAAAGACAATGGAGTTTTGTAGATTCGTAGGTCGGCTTTCGGTACGCCAGTTGGAAAGAAATAAGTACCTGCGATCCACTACCAATATGACCATACGTGCATGACGGCCAATGCCATTCTATTTCAACTCTTGTATAGTCAGTGAATACTAGGTAGACACAGCAGTGAATATTGCGAACCTAGCGAGATCACATTAGTTGTTCATGATTGACCATGCGCGACGGGTGTGGAAGTTCCGGTCAAATTGAAAGGCTACGATATCGTCGAATAGTGTTTGAGCGTTGCATGGCTGAGGGTTGCCGGCTTTCGACCAGGATAAAACTATTCTATGACCTTCTGGGTTTTGCTATTAGATTGACTGGTCGATATTGGTGCGAAAAGCAGACGATAGTTGGATTTTGTGCTTTGTAGATAGCCCGTTCGGACCTTTAAGATGTAGTAAGTACATAAAGGACCTTCAAGTTGCAAGTTGGGTTTGAAAGTGTCCTCTCAGCCATCGTACGCTGTCACGGATACTGTGACTGTAAAGTGGTTGCTGGGAATAATCGCGGGAGACAAATTTTTTGGAATTTAAAAGCCCACCGTTTCCATATTTTTCTCCGCGGCGGGCGCGAGGCCCAAGTAATCCAATGCCTGAGTTTTCTGAATACTGAGCGCTGAGCGACCACAAAGGCTCGAGAAGGCCGTTGACGTCTGGAATGATGATGCTCACAGGATTTGGGTATACTCAATCAGTACGTGATCGCGCCATTGCGCTCGCATCCCCGCTTATCTGCCCTTCGCTTTAGTTCCGATAGTAAGGTTTACTAGTAACCGCTCTCCATTAGCTTTTGGAAATTTTGGCTGAACATCACAAACTGTCTTGCCACCACTCAACACGAGCCACCAAGGTGGGAATATTAGAAAGCCTCCATTGCCAGTTTGTGCTCTTAGCACTGCGTTGAGAATCAGTTTGGTTGCGAAAAGGCGATCAGTCTTGTCAAGGACGTACGGAGGACCTGATGTGATCTGTCTTGCTGTCCATCGACGGCCATCAATCGAGGGCCAGCCCCAAACAAGGGTTGAACCACAGTGGCACACAACTGATATCCCGACTACGCCATCACCCCTTCCAATCCGCAGGAATAAGTTCTCGTTATACAATTCACCGCGATGGCGGGTATTTTTCTTATTCGTCGCACCCCTTCCAATCCGCAGGAATATGTTCTCGTTATACAATTCACCGCGATGGCGGGTATTTTTCTTATTCGTCGTTTCAATTTCATCATCGTAGAGATCGAAGACAACGTCCGGCGGGAGCGGTGCAGGTGCACGCGTGCATTCTGTGGCTGTCAGCAGCCAGTTCACACCCACGGCGTTCAGGCTGTGTCAATTGCATTGTTCAGTGAAGCCCACATTAAGGATCCTGTCTCTGTGAGCGCTAGGCTTGCAAGATTGTTCTTCAGGAACGCATGTATTGCGGACGCGCAGGTCAATCTGTCACCCCGACAGTTGTACATGTGGTCTACATTCCTGCCAAGTTTGTCAACGTTTGCGCACTGGTTGACTCGCCGCTTGGGCTTCAGCATTAACAACACTCACTGTCAAGATTGGGCGGAGGATATTTTCCCGGGGCCCCTACGGAATATAGATATACTACTGAGATGTTGGACAAGATGCGGAACCGGAAGCTGATGAGTCTTCGCGTCCGGTTTATATAGCAAGCATACCAATGGTCTCCCTAGTGCATGTAAGCTTGATGATTGCGCAGCATGCGGAACTTCTTGATTACTGAACAAGTTCCGTTACTCAGCGCTCAGCGCTCAGCTCTCTTCTCAGCACAGCTTGATCCTCGACCAACTTATTGCATTCCCTTATCTAGCCAGATTTCTCCTGATAGTCAGCGCTCATCACTGCAATTATTAGCAAAGCTCAGCGCAGCCCGTAAAATGCAAAAGGATAAGGCTCGTTGCTATTGATTTACATCGCCCGCATCCTGTGTATAGCGCGGCCACATATCAATATACACTTATATTACGAGTTAATCGATTAATCAGTGATAATCAATATCACGCATTATTAAATAGCCATTACAAAGACAGACAGACATAAAAAAAAAACCAAGAAAGTAAAGACAGAGTAGGGGAGACGTAACAAAATTATAGCAAGTTGCATTATATAGTAAATTACCAAGATATCTTAGACTCCATTAAACTTGATTACTGCTGAGCTCCGGTCAAACCATCATACAAGGGGCAAAGTTCGTCCCACGCAGCTAGATGAGATCCAGGAACATTCAATCAAGAATGTGAGGATGTACATAAATTGATCACATACCAGGAACACTCGAACTATGGTTCTTTATTTCCTTGGGAGCCTCTGCCATTACAACAGCAAATCCTCTGAGAGACGAAAGTTAATATGGCCAAATGGTGAGAAAAATTCAGTTGACTTACTTGTTGAGATGCCAGTCGATGTGACTTTAAAAAACAAAGTCCAGGTAAGTGGCTCAATCTCTGAAGAGGGAAATGAAAACGCTTACCAATGGAAGAACCACGGTCCGAAATTATCGGTAACAAAACGGAAGGTGACATTGTCCCCGGGATTTCCTCCTAGCGATACCGTATCTCTGCGAACGGGGTTTACGAAGTTGGGAGTGCTGTTTCCGGAAGTTCTGATAACATCGAACGTATGCTAGATATAGGGTAAGAATTGGGCCGCTCGTTAGTGAATATATCACTTACACCATGAAGATGCATTGGGTGCTAGAGTAACCGGGTAGTCAATCTCAATTAGACAATGAAGAGAAAGGCCAGAATTGCTCACAGGTCCACCAAGAGCCGAGGCTGAGTAAGGTACGGATATTTCGACCGTTTTGTTAGGCTCCAGAGTATACACGCTACCAGCTGGCAACAAGTTCATGGGATGTTGGCTCCCGCTAAGGATCTGAAGGAGTACGGGAGCCGCGGGCGTTACGAAAGATGCGCTGTTCATAGTGAACAAACCGGAGGGCAATAGGTCGATGTCAAAGTTGATATTGATATCTGCCTTGCCAATTTCAGGTATTCCCGGTGCGCCAGGGTTTATCAAAGGGTGAAGATCACTCTCTACAAGGAGATTTTGAATTGTCGATTCGGTGGTCGGGTCGAGTGCGGGAGCACCGTTATACCTCAAAATAGCAGAGTTTAGACCACCGGCAAAGGTCTGATTGGGTAGGTTTGACTCTGCACGGATCCAATAGTTATCCACCGGCTGGTTGGCGGTAAAGACGACAGAATAGCGCTGAGCGGAGAATATTTGAATAGAGTCCACTTCGACAGGTTCCGTCTCAATCCCATCCGCTTCAATGACGGTCATGTTATGCCCATCGATCGAAAAGATGAAATTAGGGTCACATGACATGCTGATCAAACGGAAGCGATATCGTTTTCCTTGCTGGACGTTGACTACAGCTAATGCGGAGGCGGGACCACCAGGGTACCGTCCGAGTCCATTAATGAGCGTTGAATTGGCAGTAACAGCGCCGTTGATTTGGTTCAATTCAGATGAGGGATCGTGATACCTGTTTTGATATATGAGTGGATATGAAGCCTTAGGGCGTATACTGATAGCCTACCAGTCAGCCAAAGTTATGATGGTTGTTTCTGGATTCGCATAGGGATATTAATAAGTCAATTGAACCGCATAAGAAACAAAGGAAAGCAACAGACCATCGTCCACATCATACATATACGCAAGAGGATCATTCGGGTCATAGATGACCAGAGGACCTCTCAATCCATCACAGTACTGCGTCGAAAAGTGAGAATGATACCAGTAGGTACCCGACTGGTCAGGAACGTCAAAGTTATACTGGAAAGAATGATTAGCGGTAATTGGACATTGGGTGACGGAGGAGGTGCCGTCAGCATAACTAGTCCCATGCTGGAAAATGCCATGCCAATGCTTGATGATGATCAGCACGTGACCGCTTCAATATGAAAACTGGTTGCTCACTATACTGGTTACTTTCGGCATCGAATTGTCTACCAACTGATTATGTACGTTGACGCTGAAATGATCCCCCTATTGTAGACCAGTATCAGATACCATAGAACGTAGAACATTTGTGATAGATACTCACTATATTGGCCTTGATAATAGGACCTGGGAATGTCCCGCCGGCGAGAGTAGCGCTGCGAGCACACAGTATGAGCTTGGGGAGAAAAAAGGGCAGATGATATATGACTTACGAACGCTCAAAACCATCGGGTGCGATAACTTTGTTAACAATATTGAGATCAGTCACAGGTCCGACGACGGTGGATGGCCCTTGATTCGAGCTCCTGGGATATGGGCCTCGAACAATAGAAGCCGCAAAAGACGGCGAGGGAAGAGTGGAAAGAAGAAGAATAAATGCAATATGATAAAACATGGCACGTATAGATAGGATTAAATGCTTTGTGTTAAGCTAACCGGAGACGATGGGTATGAATTAGTGAGAGTATATCGCTTCGTCCAACGTCTTATATATGCCCAGTTCAGCGTCAAATAATGATATGCTACTGAGAGCTGAGGCTTGCAGACATAGCTTAGCCTTTGGTTGCTAACATTCCGAGTCAATGCACGGCACGGTATTTCGTTCCATTCCGAGCGGTGTTGTCATTGACATGCGTGGTGACCTGAGAATGCCGCACTTGGGATTGGCTTCAGTATCCGGATACGAATGACCGAACGACCAAAGCAAAAATCCACTACTGCAAGTGCAAGTGTGCCTACAGGAACGGTTACAATCAATGCAGTGGCAGATTGGCCCCTGTAAGGCATAACCATACTTACATTTTGAAATATTCTGTTCGTATTTCAAACTTGAATGAAAGCGCTACATTTTGGATAGCTGAGCCATATTACGTGTTTGAAATTGGCTCGGACGGCGCGGTCCTGACTGCAGAAGCGGTTCTGGTCAGAATGGACGTAGAAACATATTGAAAAGAGACAGCAGCGCCCTTCTCTAACTTAGTCAAATGATAAAGTGCATGGATAGTAGTAGTGACTGTCACGGTAGTGGAGCGTAGTTGACACGATTTGGCTCGGTTGCAGTTCACGGACATATTGGGAAATTGAGACTCCGTCCATACTTTACCTAGTATAGCTCAACTTGAAAGGAATAGCCATGCAAACTCAAATTTTACAGTCTTCGGTTGAACCATATCATTCACTACCGTTTCGAGCTAGAAGAGAAATGTTGTTGTGAAAAGGAACATCTAAAGCAGTCCTGAAGGACGATAAGCTTCACTTAGGCGGTAAGCAGTTGCTTCAGGCTTCAGCGCCAGTTCAGCGCTAATATGAACCGTGACGCGACCACGCATTTGTCTTTTACAGTGCTTTGACCAATAAATCGGATATCAAAGCCCACCACCGTTGCTTGCCCTGTGTTAAATGAAATGTTCATATCTGCCATTGTCTCATGGAGGCAGCCTTCAATCCTTTCGATTCATGTGCCTAAACTCAGGTCAAAGATTGATCTTAACTACCTTCCACGGGTAGGTACCAAGCCGACCCGTTGTTCGGATGATGATAGAAATGCTGTCACGGACGCACCAGAACCCCTCAGCATGGAATGTAAAGCTGGTTCAAGCATCGTCCACGCCCAAACTTGAGAATGCCCCAGCTGCACATGTCTAGCAACTACGGTTGCATGCTATGCCTCGTCTTGGTGCTGCATCGCACGGGACGTACCCCATAGGAACACGATATTTTGATCCGTGCAAGAGGTTTCGTCATTATGAACTATTCACAACTTTCCTCGACACTGGATTGACATTATTACCGCCGTGCTTGTGAGCCTATTTTCTCACCATAGCACGAAGCATCGGGTTACTGTCAACTTTGTACGTCGGAGCCGTGATTCTTTCTGATTGATATTACGACGAATGGATATTTTGTCCCGTCTATGTCCTGGAACAGGTACTTCGATTTACAACTTTTCTAGGACCATCGAGTGAATGGCGGTCATCTATCACCAACGACATTGCCTCATCCGGCCTTGGGGCGCTTGTTGAGTTTCACGGAACCACAAGACGCTGACTTTGAATTTGCAAATGCCTTCAACTTAAGTCATAAGTTGAGGCTGAGCAGTAAGCTTCTATACCTCGTGGCTATAAGTTAATATAGGAGTCTATAGGAGTATGTGACGGTTCCTTGGTTTATTACGAGACTTGGAGACTTGCCAAGCAACCACGACCTTAACCAGGGGCAGCTAGCTAAAAAGAATTTTGCTGGTACCGAGTTGCTAATATGTAGGCATGCCCCTCATGAATATAGAGGTCCATCGGCGCGGTGTCCACTGCCTTATTATCACGTATCTTCGAATTTTACACGGCTACAGTCTCTTTTGTCAGTGTGCCGGCTGCACACGTATTAGGGATGAGGCATCTATGTGGAACATACACTACAGGGACACGAAGGCCTCGGATGTGGACCTTGCGGCGTATGCCATGGTGCTGTTCGTGCTACTACGATCACGGCTACTACGATCATGGTGCTGGCATTGCGGCCGTTACTTCGAGTTTTCCTATCACCCCAGCCAAGGTGAAGGTGAAACCTACAGTAAATGGCTTACTACCTCATTTGTACCCGTCTGCTGTAGGTACCTGTGGTCTCTACGTGAGGAACGCATATTCAAGTCTGTCAAGTACAGACGTCACGGTGGCGCCTGATTGGGGGTCCAGTTACCATCGTGCAGCAACCTCGATTATCACTCCCCTCGTTGACCGATGGCATCCCCAGTTTAAACCATTTCACGTCATATTTTTTTGATGGGATCGCTGGGGTTGTACATACGAGTCGTAATTTCGATCATCTTTCGAGTAATCGAGGCGATGCGCATTACTTGCTAATTCAAATGTCCACAAGAAGGAAGCACACTTGCAGAACGAGACCTGCGTTGTGGGTAACATTGCTATTCATACGTGCTGTCTCTGATTGGCAACGTTTATGGAGAGCAATGGCAGCTAAGAGCGCTATTCCAGGTTAGTCCCGATGAACCGCATTACCCCGACCTCGCCGTTAGATTAAACGCTGATAATTGAGGCTATACCAGCCTCCATAACTAATGCTGGGACACGACTCTCTTCAACATTATACTCCTCTGAATTTGATCGTACTGTCTAAATTGGTTTCCGTTAGTGAAGCTTGTAGCTCTTGAGCCAGGGTACAGTGTGCAATTAATGGATTCTTTGCTCGTCGGAAGGAGTACCAGATGAGGGTCCAAGTCGGCCCAGCACTAAGTCACCGTGGGTATCCGATCTATACGGCATTATCAGACTGAGTCGTTGCTTCACATGGCATCGACTGTGATAAGCTCTGAAAGTAGTATTCGAAATTAGGGACATCTATTATCTTTCTACATTTATCTACCTCACACGACCGTTTCACCACTAACACAGCCAAGGAGAAGGGCGTCTACAGTACCCCCGGTTTTTGAGTCCAGCCACTCATCGAACTCTTCAAAAAGTTTCATCGCGCGCCCACCTTCAGCCTTGATGGCTTTCTTTGCGGGCCACATTCTCTTCTCCTGAATTCCGATGAAGTTGACTTTCAGGCCGGTTTCATCCATCGTAGAAGAACCGTCCGGAAGTTTGATAGTCATTTCCACCGTCCATGTATCAGTTCCATAGAATGACGCTTCCTTGATATGGTGCCTAGCGAATTCGTCAGGCGGGTGATCATCCAAAGTCCACTTCAAAACATGAGCGTCAAAAGCAACCACTGTAGGGACGCCGCCACAATTAGTAGGTGAAAAAAATCTTTCCTAAAATTATTTACCTGTCCAAATGATACCAGGATGGTCGATGGCCAGGGTGAGAGTCCTGGTGCCTGCAGTTTCATCTATGCTATGGTTGATAGCAGTGACAGTGAACTTGTCTTCAGCAGGCAACGATGTCATGTATGAAGGATCTAAGGGCAAACCAATCTTATGTGGAGACAGGAACTAGAGGACAGGGGCAGTGTGTTCAGTTATGAAGACGAGAATGGGATAACGGGTCACACGTACGGCCGAGAACGGGTATAGGGTGTCCCAGTCGCTGTTATTATCATCCATGATGACGGCGGCTGCAGATGCTCCAGGACCGCCGAACTGCAGTGCAATGTCAGCCACCAGTTCTCCAAACCCAGGAGCACCGTCAGCTGCAGCTATATGGAGATGTTGCTCTTGTGTGTTCAGCTGTGCAGGGCAGAGAGATCAGGGGGCAACTCGGAACTCGGAAGCAACGGGTCAACGACTTACATTTTCCAGGTGAAGTACAAATAATCGCTTCTGATGCATGGAATCAAATGGAGACTTCATAGAAAAAATAGCCATCGAGACACCAGTAGCAAGAACAAGAAGTTTCAAGATCCGAGTCAACGTGCGCTGGCCAAATCGATGTGCAAAAGATAACGATAGTGGAAGCGTATAACATGTCATAGCTGCCACTATGGTAGCAATGATATGTTCAGCTGGAGCTTCTCTTCCGATACGGCCAGTCTGAACGGCGTGAGTGTTAGGTTGATACATAATCGGAGAGAGTTGCCTACCAAAGGGACAAAGACATCCAATGTAGCAGCGGTAAGCTGAGTCCCAGTCAATAGAGGGATTAGTTGACCACATGCATATGTCCACAGAGAAATATTGTCTCCTCGAGATATTACTGTGTTGACTAGCAGAGCAGAGAATACCGAAAGACCTGACAGGAAAAACATTGCGCTGGAGCCAACGCCTGCAAGTTGTAGTACCGCAGCAAGGAAAGACTGCAATAGAAGTAGCGAGGTGAAAACAGTCTTCTCATGTATCCGGCCGAAAAATAGCTGCGAAATGAGAGCACCTCGAGGCAGTTCAATTCCAGGATTCATGACAACGAAGCAACTTGAAATCTCACCACTAAATGCCGCTGGTCCATATAATACTAGAGGCGCAAGCTCATTTGTGAACCAACTCATGCCTTTACCTAGCACAAATTGCATGAAGAGGGCAAGCATGTTGGATGCTATGATTGCACCCAGGACGGCTGCGCCTACGGCGAATATTCCTCTAACATGTTCCCCGAAGACACCTCGACCTTTCCTTAGTGCAGGGGCATGATCTACGGATATCGCTTGAACGAGTATTACTGATGAGACGAATAACAACGAATATAGTAACCGTGCCGTCTGGAAAGAGTAAACAAAAAAGAAGCCCATGTGCGAGAAGAACACAGTAGTGGGACGACTGTAACCGGCTGTCAACGACGGCAAAGGAGATTCCGTGGATGAGAGATATTGCAACAATGCGAGAGTGTTCTCGGCCATGTGCTTGGGCGTAGATGGTAAATAACCTAGCATGTTTGTATAGATGGACTTCCAACATACCTGAGCTACCCCTGGCTGAATGTTCTCAACCAGATCCTACACCAACCCCCGATCAGTAACAACAATCAGTACGTGACTTGCGGAAGCCCACTTTGCGCATATGATAGAGATAGCTGTTCCCTACGACAGCCATCTACGTATAGGATTTTAAAACTACTGTCTCGTAAAAACAATAAAGAATCTCACATCCAGCCCTGTGACATTCAAATAATGTTCAAATTGTCGAAAATCGGTACTGTCAAGATTGGGTTTAACGCTAGTAGACAAATCAAGGGAAGAAAGACTAACTCGGATAGGATGATGCCAGAACTGAATATTTCGTTGGCAAATATAGTTCCAAATGGTCTAAATAAATGGAATCACGAAGACGAATGCGGAAGCACTGGATTCAGATTACACAAAATTTAAGTGAATGCATTCATTACCTTGGCACATGAGAGTATGCTTCAATCATTTGTTCAGAAGTTGCTTGGAATAATAATTCACGTCCTGTGGTTCCAGCAGCTGGTTTTGGCGGTCAGCACCACCGCGCGGCTAATCACTATAACCGTTTACCTTCTAAATTAACGACTGCCCGTACCCTGATGCAGCATATTATGGTCATGATGCTATTCTAAGAAAATAGAAGTGGCTTACGTGGATGCAGTAGGATGCTGTGTAGAATAAAGGTGAGAGCCATCTTGTAACGATTCCTCAGCATTATTGAACACTGGTAAAAATTCAGTTTCCTGTTTACCCGAGCGTAGCACTATGACTTACAGAATATGATAGCATGTCTCGGTGACCAGTTTGGCGTTTCTATCAAGACTCTCAAACACTCTGTCATCACACCAACAGCTAGCGCATCGTCAGCTGCGCCTGGGCTGGGTAAAGTACTATCCAGGTGAGAATTGACAAGTACGGCGTGCTCTTTGCCTGCCAGTGTCCCGTCTGAAACGCGTACAATGATGTTGGAAAGATCCACATAATGCTTATACAGTCGTTTATTCATCATATCGAAACTGTATCAGGAAGTTCGTGTTCTTTGTTGTTGATGGGTTCCGAATAGGTAACAAGACGTACCGATGACTTCCACTGCCTTGTTGTCTCCACACTTCGCACTCCAAATTTCTCTCAGGGTACTCTTTGACAATCCTATCACATTCATCCTTCAGCTCAGTAGCCTTGTCAACCATCCACTTATCGGCCAATGCATGTTCATAGGTACCCGGTGTACGATACCCGATATCTTCGGACAAATATTTTGCATAACTGAGAATGGTAGCCTCAGATATTTGGGGAAGAGACGTGACTGGGTTTATTCTGACAATGGATGTGTGAGATAGAGCAGCTATTTGGTATAAGACATCACTTACTGGTCAATGTTTGGCGCCGGCAATGCTGGTCACATGAAAAAATATCATGAGCGCGACTTCGCCTTTTCAACGCGCAGCGTGAATTCCACATACCATATTGGTGTTTCATCGCAATCCATGGCACTACAATGATCACAGGAGCGAGAGCGAGGAAGGACCGTATGGCGCCCCATCGGGGACGCAAAGAGCTCATGGTAGTCCAAGTTCAAGAGTGTGTCGAAAGCAATTATGATGCAACCCGGGTTTTCCGCCATTTAGTCACTAGTGATTTGGTGAGAAACAGAATCAACAGTCCTCTTTCTCAGAATAGCTCCATAGAATGCATGGCAGTGCGCCCATGATATGATATGCATGACATCCTAACGTAGGTAAGGTAATCGTGTATAGTCACGGTACATCCCTCTGCGCCGCAGTAACTATTATTCCCCATCAACACCTCCCCTTCGTCGCCTCATCTTCCCTGCCTCTCTATGCCGCTTCTTCCAGTCTCTCGTCAACTCCGCCTTGTTCTTTTCCCATCGTTTACGGATTTCATCTTCTGTCTGAGTCCTGTAAAACCCTGCATCACGCCAATTCCATCCTTTATCCTTTGCTACATCAAGAAGGTCCTTGACTCGCCCTTTATCTTTCGGCCGCAGATTGTCTCGAAGGTCTGACGATAGAGGAAAGAAAAAGGGCTGATTAGGGTCGAACTTGAATTGCCCCGAGTCAGATGCAGGAACGGGAAGGTCGACGACTGCCGTACGTGGTGCGGCTTCTACCACGGATGCTAGTTGCGACTGTGAATAAACCGGTACCGCAAACTCATCGTCTAGCTCGAGATCTATGTCCAAGTGTCCAAGTAGCGAAAATCCAGCTATATTTTTTTTATAATATCAGGCGCCGTCTTGATAAGTCTTAGACAACTAGTTGACTTACCCTCTTCTTCTCGAGGGGCAAAAAGGTCTTTCAATTTCGTCACCCGTGTGGGACGTTCCGGTCCCGGAGAAACATGAGTATCAATGAGAGGCTCCTCAACTAGCGCTACGAATGGCTCCTTTTGGCTTCGTAAGACTTTGATATCAACGTCCATGGAGACGTTGAGAGAAGTAGGTGGTTCCGTGTGAGGGTTTTTCAGGACTGCATAGGCGTCATTAGTGCTACTTTCCTGTTCCTCGTGTACACTGCTCATTTCACTGTCGGTATCGTCATCTGATGAGGTGTCGTTTGCGTGTTTGCCAGTGTTATCAACATCTTCCTTAATCTCTTTCTTTTGTGAGATCACTCCCTCCGCGTCCAAGAACATGCCCTTCAGATGAACAGAATCCCACTTCGTAGGATCAATTGTCCGCCGTCTCGATCTGACCAGTGCTGCTTTTATCCGCGGCTTTTTTTTCAGTCCACCTTTCTTTGATACACTTGGCGTAGACATTTGAGGTGCCAGTGGTCGTTCGGGTCTCATTCTAGCTGGTCGAACTATCCTGCCCATCTGAGTAACCCGCCAACCTCCTCGTTCACTTGCGTTTTCAGGAGTGACCAGGGACATGTCTGGCGCATGAACACCTTGAGCACTCTTGCGCTTTTTCTTTGGAGGTCCTGAACTTTCAGACCTTTCAGCCTCTAACCTAATGAGTTTCAACTTTGCGATACCTTTAAATAATCATTCCCTACTACGTACCTTTCATGATAGTCGGGCTTTGCCTCTCCAATACGAAGTTTAGTGCCTTTCCATGTAGACCCGCTCAGGACATTCAAACCTGACAGAACAAAGTATATGAGAACTTACAGGGCAATTTTGGCCAACATCACTGATGTACTAAAATGATATACGCACACTACTCACATTTCGCAAGTTGTCCTTTTGTGCTCTCGAGCGTCACATACCCGAATTTCCTTGGCATACCGACTCCATCCACTTTTCCAAAGCCATCTAGAGACTTTACCGTCCCAAAACCCGACAGACGCCGTGAAATATCATCCTGGGTGATTGCTGGAGTCAAGCCAGAGACATGAAGACGTTTGGTGACGGGCTCCATGGTAGAAAAGTTGATGGCATTTTTGCGCCTCTTCAAACTTATCTTTTCTCACGGTCAGTTATCATTGACTACTATACTGTCGTTAACCGTCAGCTCGGATGGGGCTATTCGGACGTCACAGAGGTCACACAAGCCCGCTCGGCACTATCAGTGTTTGAACATGATTTTGAGTGTGGCGCACCTGAACTTTTTGAAACTGAGTTGCAGTACCTTAGTAGAGCGTTACTTTCTCGAATGTCGGAAAAATCCAATTCACCTGATCAGGACTGCTGGAGCATGCTGCGAGTACGGTGTCGCCTGACGACCTTATGAGGGAGCTGGAGTATCAGGTAAGGTATGAGCGGGCCCTATAAAATCATAGTGCAAATGAAAAGCCTATCATCATGTCTTATGAGACCTTACAAGGGGAATAGAGGACGTGATAAGATGTGATCAAGCTCTATAAAATCGCAGCGAAAAATGAAAAGGCGTCATCACACCTTGTTTAAGAACTAAGAAGTCCTCGAAGGCTATTCAGGGCTCTGTGAGGCCAAATCAATGGTCCATAATTCGAACGACGTTAGGTTGGATCAATTTTAGTGCCAGAGATACAAGATTCATTAGTACAGTTAGATAATACAGTAGGAATCACTTTGAAAAGCGTAGAAACATGTCGCCGTCTACGGTATCGTTGAGATAAAAGCGACCCTCCCTCATTCCAAACGCTGTAATCATATGTGCCCCACGAATAAAATATTTCACCAGTGCGAACCTGCTTTCCCTTGCCTCCTCATAAAGACGAGCACCAGCCCATTTTGTCCTTGGTTTTGTAGTGGAGGGCTTGAAGTAATTGACGAGGACGACATCATATGTTTTGGACTTGATATAACACCTGTAAATCCCTATAAGTCGAGCCGGTGTGGGTTTAACAGTGTCCGTGTTGATGAGTATGCAATCGTGGCGGGGCACTCCATTGAATCGAGGGTTACACCTGAGGATATCTCGCCCTTCGGTCCAGTCTTCTTGCGACTGGTACCGAAGATAGATGCAATGATATTGTCGGATCTATTGTATGGCGTACTAAGATCAATGAGACCAAAAAACAACATAAATATATATACCTTAATGGGTTCAACACTGAGGCTAGCATCCGGAACATCAATCGAAAAAAACCGTCGCAGAGACTTATCAAATGCTGAATGCATGGTCTCCATTGCAATAGAGTCACTCAGGCTTGTTGGCGATCCAAGTGTCCAGTGGTCGTCTGTACTCTCTATTATGTGCTCTCTTGTGTCCTCCGTCTCGGCCTGCTCTGTTGTATCCTCTGTCTCAGCTTCTCGTGCGTTCCCTACCTGCTCTTGTTCTTGTTGTGCTTTGTCATACTCGTCAACGACCATACGTAGATACGCAATGGATTCTTGATTCTCGTCTATTCGGGCCATCTGTAGAATAGTTGTGTGATTTTCAGATTTTGATAGAAAGACAGGAGCATACCTGTGGATCCGTGTTCTTGCAATTAGTCTGTTTGTAAGCTTGACGAACCTCCTGGTGAATTCCTTCACCGACTCTTGTTTCATAGTTGTCAGTAGCACCCTTTTGTTGGATATCCTCAATAACATGATTGACGAAATGTTGTTTGAAGAAATCGAATGATTTTCCGTAGTCTCTTGAGACGTCCTAGTAAATTGTTAGTGCCAGCAATTCATTGATTCTACAAATGTAGAATAGTTACCTCACAAGTGTTCTTATAGGATAATATTATGCTATTTATCTGTTGCAGCCGCTCGTCAGTCAAACAGGACAATCCAATCATTGTCCGATATTGAGCATAGGCCCGAATGCAGTGGACAAGTGAACAGTCTTCGGGCAGAAGCTGAACGACACAAGGTAGTATACACTAAAATAGCAAAGTAAGTACTTTGAAAATACTGCGTTGAGAAATGTCTACCTTTAGAATATCAAAAAATACTTGACCATCTGCGTAATCAACTGTTGTGACATTACCAAAGTGTTTAAGGTTGCGCCAGCGAGAAACGTTTCGCATGCTGGTGTCGAGTTTTTAGCTATGATTCAATGATAATCATGAAGACTCACTTCCTTGCTAGCTGCCCTTTGACTCCATCTTTGGCTAGAACACTAAGCAACAGGGGCCACAAGTGTTTCCCCCACTTTCCTAAGTCGTCCGAGTGAAGTTTGTCGTAGGAAACTGATAGATACGGGTCCGAGTAGTGTAAAGACCAGAAGAAATTCTGTAAATATAGAAAATACATTATTTATAGGATTATCAGCGATGAATACAGGGTATGCACTTACCTGCGTAGCATGAAGCCCCCGGCTCTGTAAGATTCGTTCAGCTTCACTTTTGTTTGGCGCTCGAGTAGAATCAAGATAAGCCTTCTGCATAGTCTTGGTAATGCGGGGCTCAAATGTTCCATTGATGTTATGTAGCTCGTTGTGATGAACCAAACATTTGGGGCAGGGGTAATTGGCAAGTGCAGCCCGCGTTGCTGTAACCGCACAGCTCTCTTCTCCGTCAAGAGACTTGATTGGTATTCCAGGGTGAATAATCCTATTATGTGAGTCGCCACATTTCATTGCCTCCCCATGGCGTGCTGGTCGTTGTAAGGTCTTGAAAACAATGCCAAGAACTTGATGGTATACTGTGAGGCAACGATAAACTATAACAAGAACTAAACCTATCTCCTTCTGCACTTGCAGGGAGTAAGGGTTCGATGAGCTTGAGGTCAACAGACGCTAGCAAATATAGCGAGTAGAGGACTTTGAGAGGTAAGCTTCAAAGGTTCTTGTTGAGGAGTAAAGCGGGTAAATTCAGTAATAGAAAGCTAAGGAGCCATACATGAATAGGTACGGCTTTATATAGGGAACTGTCCGTTCCTCAGACCGAAAGGAGAATATACGAAAAGTGGTCTGAGGAATTAATCAACCAATAAGAAAAAGGGAGAGTAACTATTGTACGACTTCTGACTTGATTAATCAGCAGGTGAGAGACTTGTACTAATAATAGAAGATTGTCACGCGTGGTCAGGAACCGTATCCTCATGATGAGGTATGATTCTAGATAAGGCGTTATTAGTATTACCAGGCTTTACTGGGGCTTGGAGCTGGTTGGCGAGATGCCTACCACCAGTCCCTACCCAGTGTGCTGGCTGGCTGGGAGCGATGCCCAGTCTCTGATCTGTGATATAAAATGGTAGCGATGGTTAAGAAAGCCTGTGAGGGCTATGAGAAGTAGAACTGCAAACGATACCTCTAGCCCTAGAGCCAGAGGCGTGATGGGAAAAGTGTTCGAGAACCAAGACATTGTGAAGATAAGGAAATAATAAAATGGTCCTTACATATACGTCTCTCTTGAAATGCGCCCACTCAAGGGTCTCGGCTGAATTGCGGTCTGTTGGGTCGGCCGGGTCTTCAGGCTATGGTAAAGTAGTAAGAACTCTCTAGGGGATAGAGAGAGAAGCACACCACCGGCATGTAACCAATCAGTACCCCCCCTCCATTACCAGAAGCATTCCGTACTTCACGAGGTAGGAATGCTGGCCGAATAATCATTGGGTGCTTTCGCACTCGTTTTGTTACATTCCCCTTGTCGAGCCAGAGGGAGACCGGGAGAAAGCAGTGTGGGATGTCGTCTTTGGGAAGCTGATCCTGGAAGAACGTAAGTGAAGTACTGTATAATACATAGAAATGCACCTGTATATCCCACCATCTATTACCAGTGCTAAACTCATCGTATATTCGAGTCTTGAGAGTGACCCGGCCATTGCGCCTACAAAAGAATTTCTTACACGGATACCAGAATATCATGGATGATAAGCTGGCATCCATGATCCAGTCACAATATACTTCCCAGGGATCGCGATACACGAAACTGAAATGAAATGTCTCACCCAAATAAACGGCTGAGACATTCCCCTCTCGAAACTGTAATGAAAACATTAGACCAGACTTGAGTTTGAAGTTTTGGCTCACCTGAGGACATAGTTTCCGTGCTTTTTTCAATGAATGTTCTAGATCGACGTGGCTTTGCAGTGTGATTGCCGTTTCACGTGCCCATCCACCGTGTATACCACGTAACTGTGTGTTGATGATGTCCTTGCTAAATAATCCTTTTACAGCGGTTTCTGCATACTCAAAGTCTGCACGAGTTCGGAACGGAGCCCATGGTTTGCTGTTGATGCCACGGACATTGAAAGTACTGTAGGTTGTTGGTGTGTCTAGTGAGATAATGGTTGGTTCCTTGATGCCGCTGTGAGGGTGTGGTATGACTTGAATAAAGCTTGAGGGACGTTCATTGTGCACCTCAGAGTCTAAGTCCAGCGAAGATTCCTGGTGCGATGGTTCTGCTTCGTCAATTTGTGCCTGATCTTCTCCATAAGCAGTTTTGTTGAATGTAAAGTCGGGACTGGACTATGGGAAACAGTGTAGTATTAGTATAAGAAATGGGAAGGCACTCAGTACCGTAGCAACCACATGCATAAACAAACATGGAGATATTATTTGCTTACATTTGAGTCTAGTTTGCGCCGTTTTTGAGGCACAGGTAAGTCATCCTGTGGGCGCGATTTATTGACTTGAAAGGATGGAGCTGTTGCAAGCTCATTATGATGACGTTTGCAGGCTTCCACATGTTTATCAAATCGACGAGAGCTTCGAAAACTGTTGCAGTATTGGCACCAAGGGCCCTGGCAAAGCTTCTTTGTCCTAGTAGATGAGTGCATGTTGATGGATTTGAGTGAGCTTGAGCTGATTCTACTAATTGCAGTTGATAATGGAGAACAACCATATCTTTGACGGCATCCTACGTCATGTTAGATTGTCGGACTTGAAAACTACCTACGCACCATCAACAGTTTTCCTAACTGCGAGTAACTCAAACCCTCAATATTGTCCTTCTTTTTAAATTCACAGCCTACAATGGAAAAAAACCGTAAAAGAGAACGACGAAGGGTGCCTACAAACAGAGGGAGTGATCAGAGCAGAGACCATGTCCAAGAGATGGACTTACATCATGGAGCACAGCCAATGCAAGACTGGGGCAGGGATGATTCGACTTTGAGCGATACTCGAGGACAGAATGCTCAAGTCAGTGAAGACCATGCCATGAGACATGAAGCAGACACACCTGAATTACATGGTGATCTGAGTGTCAATCAGACAATGTCCCCACGAATGCTTTATAAGGTACGCTGATGTTAATCTGGGAAGATTAGCAAAATATACTGACTCACCTAATGTCAGGTTGCTCGAGAAGCTCAGATAGCGGTCAATTTGGCCAGAGAGGAAACAAGGATTTTGCGGCGAAAATACGACGATTTGCTGAACGAGACTGAAGACCCTGAAATCTCGAGTCAGCAAGGTCCCCCCAAAAAGCAAGAGCTTATGGACGTCGGCAGTGAGCTACAAAGAAAAATCAAACATACCAAGCAGCTGGGGCAAAAGTTCCTTGTGACGTCCATGCTATGGATACATGACCCAGTAAATACATTCAAGACAACTCGTGACGATCAATATAGTCCACTGGGCCGGTTTGAAAACATTGAGCAAAAGATACAAGGTCAGATTAGTGAGATATACGCAAACACACCTCGTGAACTTGTTGGGATGATTGGGCAGGATTGGTTCGTATCTGCTGTGAGTAGAGTCTTTTCATTCCTACCACGCCTCCTTGAACTGAGCGTATGAAAATGAGTTCCGCGACGGGATGCAGGCCCAGCGGTCAAATGGTGCAAGCCGTCTTTGTGCATGCGGCAACACTATCTTTGATTGTTCAGCGGCCGATTTGAAGACATCTGAGGCGAGGCGAAATAAATTTCTCAATAAAATTGGGTGGAGGATGAACAGCAAAGGACACTCAGCTTTCAGCCTATGGAACGTTGAGGTCCTCCATGCTGATTATTCTGGGAAGTTCGACGTGAATAAAGTCTTCCTTAACCCGCTCTTGAAAGTGGTAAGTGTCTTCCTGTCAAAATCAGATTTATTGTAGCTGAGAAACTCCAAGGTCCTATCCTGTGTCATTCGAGGACCCGGCTCAATTGTGGCGATGAAAAAGGGGATGCCTTATGAGGGCGCGTGAAGTACCGAAACTCTGGACGTTAAATGGGGCCTCCAGCACACCACACCAGGCATGGTTGCATGCGCCGCTATTTTGGTAAGTAAAATGCCTAACCCAACACTAATTATTACTGAATTTCCCTTAGGCACAATGGGTGCTCTCCCCTGATAGTATCCTGAAAGAGAGGGGAGCTCAGTCCGGCATTAATTGGCATGAAGATTTCGACAATTACCTTGAATATCTCGAAATTGGGCTGGGAAAAAGGAAAGGGAGTGTACTCACTATCTTCCGCGAGTGGGACAGAATACTTTTCCCACATACCACAAGTGGCCTCGGAGGTCCACTGAACGACGAAGACAGGGAGGAGGCAATGAAAGAAGCGATGGATGCATTGAATCAAGACGTTGAAGAGCTGCCGCCTAGTGATCAAGAACATGATGATGATGGTGGCGTGATAAGGGAGGGGAACGATCTAGGTCCAGGCGAATCAGATAACGGCCTCGAATCAGAAGGGGAAGCCTGAGACCAAGAACCAAAGTATGATTGGTAAGTGATGTCAATGGTAATTCTCTGTCGGGTCTATGTTGCTCACCAATTTGTCTAGGGAGAGCTCAGTCGTGGGGTGAATGATACTGAACCCGTCAGAAGAGCCATTAGTCCACAGTTAACTTAGCCTGGAAGCTCGCTCCCCCCCGTCCTCCTGTAATTATGCAATATCTATGTGAATCATTTCTGTGTGCACATGATCAGGCTGACGACAATAAGAATGATAAGAATAGACCAGTGCCCAGAACGAAGTAATTGACTTTTGAGCAGCCTATGCTTATCACAACAAGAAGCTTAACTTTCATCGATCTGAATCTGGACTCTGGTCATGCGGCACAAGCATGTATGGATCAAATGGGTAAGTGACGACAACTATTCTCTGTCGGATCTACGTTGCTCAGCAATTCGTCTAGGAGAGCTCAATCATGGGGAAGATGATACTGAACCCGTCAGAAGAGTCCTGAGGCATTGTAATTCAGACCAACTCCCGGGTCCCTATTGTCATTGACAATGTAATTAGACAATATCAGTATATTATTTAAATTATTTCTGTCCACATGCTCAGCTCCGATGGGAATGATAAGAATAGACAACTGTAACCCAGACCCAATCTAACTTAGCAACAGAGTTTTTGATCTTTCAATACATGTTGTCGTTGAATGTTGATTCAGAGTGATATAATTCACACTAAATCCCAGGTTCAAATAAAACTCGGTAGGATTTCTGATAGTATTCATACATTGACAGACAAGGACAGTATACATTCTCTACTTATTCAGGCACTCACGGAAAATATTTTCCAGGGCCGAAGTCTGACCATCGATTGCACAAGTTACTCCTTTCAAAGCCTCGCTGATGTCTTGTGCCCGGTTCTCAATTCTATCCAACCTTTCACTGATGCCGGGGCTTCCAGTGCCCTGGCGCATCTTCTGTGTTGTTTTGCTAGGTGTTATCTCCAATTGAGAGATAACAAAACGGCGGGCCTTGCGAGGTGTGATGGGAACAGGGACAACTTCATTAGACGGTAAGTCCACTTGAGCTGATGCGTCTTGTTTGGTAGGCTAATTAAATTACAAATAATTAGCAAAATCAAGGAGATATTTACAGCCAGTACATACCTCAACATTTTTGTCCCCTATCTCTCCGACTTGACGTTTTTTCACAATCCTTGGTTGCAACCCTTTTGAATGATGAAGGGTAAACTAGTATTAACAGTGTTCATAAGTCAGTCAGTGCTATGTGCGATCCAAAAATGAGGCACACTCACAATGATCTCTTCGTCACTGGGATTGGGAAACGGCTTATCCGGTGATGACTTTTTGGTGAGTCCTGAACTCGGAACAAGCCAAGGATATTGACTGCCGTGGTCTTCAATAGGATGTGATTGCAGGTCATACTCGGACTCTGGGCTCTGACTTTTACTGTCAGGATCTTTCCAAGATTTTCTGACACTTTCATCCTCGGGCTGGTATGAACTGTGTTGACCCCCAACTTCTGCTCTATCGCTGACTATAACATCTGGCTCAGGCTCTTTTTTGATGCTAATCCCCCCACCCTGACTTGCTTCATCCTCCAACTCAGCATGTGCCTTGCTATTACCAAGGATGACCGAGGCAGCGTTGTTTCGTGAAGAAGAACGAGAGCTATAGTAATTGCGGTGGTAAGTCCGACTTGGAGGGTTTTTCTGAGAGCCCTGATTGCCGCCGCCTGGGGCTGGCACAGGGCTTTCTGACTCCGTGTCGCTGATAACAATGACTGAGTTTTCTCTTTTCATCTTGTAGGTAGGAGTCGACGAGAAATGTGGATACAGTGAGTTTCGGCAATAAATTAGATTCAAGTATGCTCTAGTAATGTGACGTCGATTAATCCACACGCCACTACATTGCATTTATAAAGGTCCGTTGTTGCCATCGTGTTGCTGTATTATCTCCATCTCCTCCTCAGTCAACTACAGAACTCATTGAGAAGACTCTACCACATCAATGAATACCACTCCAAGTCCCAGCCATCCAACCCTTCTTGTACTCAATGCAGTGAGTAATATCAATCATCAATACTGTAGACATTTGGATTTGATTTCACACATTTCAATTGACAGGATCTTGCTTGTAGTGTCGTTTGGTCATCAACAACTGGGGCTGCCTTCGCGCTTGTGGTATCAATATTATTATGGTAAGCATTTTGTTTCTCTTTTCATTACCTCACATTCACATGCCTCGATTTCCAGATTTCTGTCAGGACCAGAACTCACGAGGAACAAGTCATTTTTGACGACAATTGTCACAAATTGATTTTTGTTTTAACTAAGTGCTTCTACATTTTTGCTGTTACCTTACAGTTGTAGTTGTATACTTGTAGTGTCCTCCTGATTGATAAATATAACCTGACTTTTTTACTTAATTTCCATGCCTTTCGTTTGTGTGATTTGGGGATATCCGAGTCAGCCAAACTGTAAAGATACTAATGATGGCACTTCAGTCATGATCAAGATAATATTAGCCATGATCCGGCTGAGATGAATTATCAGCACTAACAAGGAAACTGCTAGACCAAGCCTGTCTGGCCTGTTGCTATCTGCCTGGTTGTGCTGGTCGCGCTGGTCATACTGGTCACGCTGGTTGCACTGGTTGCGCTGATTGGACTGGTTTGAGTGGTCTGTCGCACATGTCATATATGGTCTCATAAATGAGACTAGGTATCTAATGATGGTTGATCTTACTAGGGCGTAATTTCGATCATGACTTACAAGGCATTGTTGCAACGTTTTGATTCTTTTAAGGCTACCTAAAATCTAACGACCTGAAGTGGCCATTCTAGACCTTGTATGGGAAAATGGATTTTTCCGACAAAAGTCACGCACATGGAAGGAACTCGCTCAATAATTCAGGTGCTAGGAAAGTTGGAGTAAGTAGTAAGAATATATAGAACTGCTATGGGTTGAGTTGTTGAGGAAAAATGACAGTGGAACATATGTTTTCAGAAATGTCCAAATAGCCCCCCCCATCCGAACTGACGGTTAACGACAGTACACCACGGGCATGGAAGGGTTCCAGCTGTTACGATAACACAATTTCCGGACATCTCCTGTCCTTTTATTCTCCGCTTTAACTTTATACTTTAAGTGCCACGCGGCATTTCCCTTTCTCGCGCCGCGTTGCCTTTCTTTTACTTTTAGACTTAAACTCTCTCACGCAGTGGAGCTGGCCATACGGGCTAGACCCTATGACATCATCAGCCACTGCCTTCATCAACTGTATAGTACACATGTACAAACAACCTGTAGTAGTATATATACCCCAATAGATCCAGGAGACTCCTCAGCGAGTCCTCCTGTTGTATACCAACAAACTCTCTGCAGCTTAAGGGGTAACCACTCCCTCTACATCTTCCTTATAGTGTGTTCTTGTGTGCGCCAGAGTAACTAACTCTTGGTTGTTACACCAGCCAAGCCGGGAGAGGTGTGATTCACACACAAACATCATAATTTCAGCCACCTCAATGGCCTTCATGTCCACCCTGTCACTCGACGAAGAAGTCCGGCTTTACACTAATAACTCAGAACGCGAAAAATACAATCTCTTAGGGACACTATATGGTATCGTGGTAGCGCTCGACTATCTGGAACGAGCGTATGTCCGTGACTCTATAACTGCCGCTGAGTATGCTGTCTGTTACCTCGATGGTTTTGTGCTAAGGGATACCGTTAAGAGATATTCTCCAGCATGCACGCGTCTGTTATCACAGTACATGACGATGTTAAAGCTCGTCAAAGATGAAGTTCCCTCCATAGACGAATTCATGAGTCGCTATCGAGTAAGCCCCTTGCCAGCTTCGTCCGCAAATACAAATCATATAAAATTAACTGGTGAAGATGGACAATCCTGCGGCTTTGCACAGAATTAAAGTTGGAGTTCCTGCAACAGTCGAGCACTCGAGTGAAGCAGGACCGGAAACAGGGAAATGGATCGCTGAAACAACCCAGGTATGCCTTTTGACCGTCCCAGTCTACTAATTTCCCTGATTTTCTGCTTGCATAGAACTTTATTACCTTCATGGATGCTCTCAAGTTACGCCTACGAGCCAAAGATCAACTGCATCCAATACTGCAGGAACTCGTAACAGGATATGCTCGATTTAAAGGGAGTAAGGACTGGGAAGGCAGAAGTAGGATGGTTGGATGGTAATCAAAGTCTCTATCACGAATCAACATCAAAGTCTAAAGTTGCTGTTGTACAGGCTTATCACTCTCAATGGTATGAAAGCATCTGAAGAGATCACGGAAGAGCAATCTCGTCAAGTAATCCAACTTTCCTATCCTGTGCTGGTCGAGTAGCTAACAGCGTCTACACAGCTGCTATTCGACGTCGACCACGCATATGCTGAATTTTTCCGCAGTCTTAGTGGTGGAAAGGATCCTGGAGCCTGAGGTTCTTGTAATCGATGCTATTATCCTGCATAATATCACTCGCATTAGATGTAGCACAATGTTTCTGTATTGTTAAAATATATTGGAAGGCGGTGTATTGTGAGTGTACAAAACCTAACCTTACTGAGTCGAATACTACCTGCGGAGTCTCGCTTGTTTACCACAGCCCGTAGTTGCTGCGCTCAGGCTTATTGCTGTACCATTTGTCGTCTTTTATTCTGTTCTCTGTGTGTCTCTGCTACCAGTTTTCCTGTTTCTATAGTTTTATGAACTTCTATTTCGCCTTGCGATGTCTACCATGAAATCTTCCTCCAATCCATTCCTCTCTCCACCCATTTCCACCAATCCCACTGGTGCTTCAGGGTTTTCAGCTTCTATGGAAGGACCCTCTAGTTCTTCTGGACAGCCCCCCGTCCAACGTACTCCAGAGCCAGAGCCAAGGTCGCGGTCGGATTCGTTAGGAATCGAGGAAGACATGCCACCAGCCTATACCCCTTCCGCTGATATACATCAGGGCGAGTCAACCGTTGACGTTGGCCCGCGAAGACCATTCCAGCCACCCCCACAGCATCCACAGCAAAACCCGAATCAGCACATCGCTCTCCAAGGGACTGGCTGGTCCCAGCCCCAACAATCCTTCCAACAGCCCCCTCCCACAATCTCTTACGCTCCCCCTCCGACTGCCTCCCGCTTTTCGGGTCATGCAAGTTATCATCAAAGGAATATCAGCCTAGGATCTCGTCGTCAAGGTGGTCTCCTATCGAGAGCCCTTACGGAGATTGTTCGAGACGTAGTTGACGTGATATCTGGTGTACCTGAAAATCGACCATATCAGCAACAACAGGGATACGTCCCTGCCAATGCTTATGCAACACCTTATCCTCCATCTACTGCTCACAGAAGTTCTTCTTCAAGAGACCTTTCTACCCGGAGACCGCAGCCTGCCAGTAACGTCCCAGACGATGGGACTCCTACAACGACCCCTGTACCTGGTCATCCACTCCTGCGGGACGGAATGTTATTGGTGTACACACATGGATATATTTGCGTAAAGTGTCAGTATCATTTATCTGTGCTCTTAATAAATCGCTCACCTGAATTTACACGTGTAGGTCGTAACACCGGTTATAAAAATTATGATCCTTCACACCCTTGCCGGAAATGTTGGGATAAATTTGGCAAATCTTATACGGGTGCCTTGACCTACACCCCATGGTCCAATAATCCATCATCTACTAGCACCAGTCGCAATTCGTTTCAGCGTCCTCTCCCATCATTTACCCCGCCTCACATGTCTACTTCATCTTCTCGCAGTGTATCTTCTGCATATCCTCCACCGCAGAATGACCATCATCAACAATCATATAATCAACAGCAGCAGCAATATTATGCTTATAACCCCGTAGCGGGCTTACATCCGCCCCCTGGTGCTATCACTGTCAAACCGGGAGATCCCCGTCTTGGAGGGTGTATTTGTTGGAGATGTGGCGGTTTGGGAAGTTTATCTGTTTTGATAATCGACGTACGCCCCTGTCCTGTTTGTGCCGGCACCGGTAGAGTGCCCCAGTAGAGGATGTTGGGGTGTTTATGATCGCAGAGCGGTGTTGCCAGGGCACAGTAGTATTTAGCGAACATCTACCCTCTTCAACTTATTTTTCGAATGTAAATGTTAATACGGACTATGTTATTTTTTTGAATGTGCAGTTCAGTTAGACTTGACAGTTTGCCCCATACGCTGAGCGCCCCTTCCACGGGTGTGACACATGTGTACGGGCCCGATATAGTAGATAAACAATATAAACTGTCACAAACCGACTCAAATTGGTGTCGGAGTTGTAAAATCCGTTGGTCGTTCGTTGCAGACAATGGTAATTTTCAAAAGCCTAGCTCACCTCTCCTGAAAGTTTCCACCATCCTAGACGTCGGCTCTGCGTTAAGTTTTATAGAAGTCTTCAAGAACCACCAGAACTACGAATTTCCTCTATCTGCAGTTGTTACTTCAAGCTTTGGATCCCAAATGGCCAGCCCATCTGTTGCCCTCTCTCAAACCAGAACGCGAATTTTGGACTTTGCGAAACCTCACAAAAGCGAAGCAGCTGTTCGTTTGCGTACGAGCACAGCAGGAATTGCCATATTGCTATTGGTGATGAATCTCTCACCATTGCCATCCTTATGGACGTGTTTTGGTGTCGTTTTGTCTCAGAATTCATCGGCCACATCTTGGTGGTTTTATCTGTGTTCAGCAGGTATGTACCTGTTAATACGATTGTTTATTCTGCGCTTATCATTCAATATGCTATAGAATTAGCGCTATTGAGTCTCTTCGCTCTGAACGTCCTACAGGCTGGTTACGCGCTGAAATATCCTCGTGCACCGCTGCCACCTCTTCAGTCGCCTGCGAAAGCAAATTATATCTCTCCCGTCAGCCAGAAGAAGCGTCTGCGAACTTTTACTCCTAATGTATGTTGACACCTAATGACAGAAGTATTACTAACTTTGGCATATGTTAGACCTCCCCGCAATTACAAAAATCTTTCTCATCCTCTTACATTTCCTCTCCTATCTCTACCCCTTCGCGTACTTTGCACTACACGATGCCATCATCTCCGTCTCCTTTCAACACTCCATTGAACTCATCTTCGATATCGATACCTCCATCGCCATCGCCAGTAATAGCATCACCTCTCGCAGCTTATCGAGGACGACACTCTGCTTCTGTAGGGCGTATGTACTTCTTATACTTCTCATTGATCGCAGACTGATGGAACGGTTTTTTAAAGATGCTTTTGATGGTTCAATTTTAAGTCGGCTCAATCACGATTCAGAAGATGACGAAGACGAATAAAGACGTACCTCTTTTCTATTCGAATTTACCTAGCAATGTGATACAGGATTTGCGCATGATCTAGCATGCTATCTATTGACCCACTTTAAAGGGACACGCTTGAGCCAGAATGTTACAGATGCAAGTTTCCGCTAGTGGTCACTATCGCTTTCCCTCTCAGCTTCACAATGCCCCTCTCTTTCTCCCATCTGACCAAAAGGTCTCCCCCCCGAGGGCTAACTTGTTTTACACGCAAGTCTTGACCTTCTTGATGTGTTTTGGTTGACCAATAAGGTGTAAGGAGACAGTGCGCAGTTCCGCAGACAGGATCCTCTGGAAGACCTGCTAATGGTGCAAACATGCGCGAGACGAAGACAGTGTCCGAGTTCGGTGTAGCCCTGGTCAAAATATTGACAACACGCGGGAACGTTCCTTTCTGAGGGTTATCTTAGACTAGCGACAAGGAGAATGTGATAGATGACACTGACCAAGGCCTCCGTGTCAACCTTTGCTCCGTCTAACGTTTCTTTCTCGTCTAGCACAATCAGAACATATCTATCCAGCGCACCGACCCCTTGTCCGATAAATTTGACCACTACATCTGATTTACCCAATGCCTTGCCGACTATCTGGGTCAAGCGTTGCTTTTCATCAGGCGAGACTTCTTCTACCACATTATCCTGTAATTCTAATTCAAACCATTCTCCTTGTGTCGCTGCTCCCGCGCCATTCAAGAGTATGCCAGCAGACAATACAGTACCATTCATATTCCGAAATTTCAGAATATCTTTTATATGTTTTTGGCCCGGCATGTACCCGTCGCAGATGGCTTTAGTCGCAGCAAGGAGGCCGTGGCCACACAATGGTGCTTCTAGCTCAGGCGTAAAGAACCGTACGTTAAGGATGCCATCATCAGCGTCTGGAGAAGGAGGTGCAACGAATACTACTATAGGCTGGTTGAAGCTGTGTGCGATTTTCTGCAAAGCCGACGACGAGATATCGATCGACGTTTGACTCGACTGTGGCAAAAATACGATGACAGCCGGATTGCCGCCAAAAGAATCGTCGGAAAATGCGTTGACGATAACAAAAGGAGTTCTGCAGTTGTTGACAGACATGCCAGTGGAGAAAGGCTTTGAAATGGAATGTTATCAAACCCCCATATATACCCAATTAAGCGCTTTGACGTTTGGATGACTCACTTACCGAAGCCACCACCGAATGACCGGTTACGCTATACGTCGCGTTGTTCCTATACGCATGGTGTTCTACGAAAGTGTTCCAAGTTGAGCAGGTCAGTACTTAAGCTTATTACTGCAGTCTTTACCTCAGTCCGCTCAAAGAACGCGTCAATTGCAAATTCGCAACTGTTCTTGACCTGGGAACACCAGAAGTTTCCATAATGGGGAAACACGGTACGGTCATCGGCGCATTCCTCAGGACTGCTACTTTTTTGGTATGATATTTCGTCTTTCTTCTCAGTTTACTGTGCTTCGAGCTATTACCGGCCACTCAGTGGCATTGCGACCAAATTTTCTAGTCGCGAGATCACAACATTGATGCCGTCCAGGTTCGGATCTATCTCGCAACAGATGCAGGTTTGGTTATTTTTGTAGAATGCCGGCAATGCGGGAAATATATTCAACGAAAGTATAATCAGACTAAGTTCAGCCAATCAACAAATAGGCTGTTGTCTCTAGGCCCCGCGGCTTGGACGTGCGCTACTTTATAATATGTTTTTCGGCACCTCTATAGGACCCTGCTGGTCAATATAAATCTTGCTGCTTGGAAATCTACTGTCGAGCGAATCCCATCCTTTCATTGCCCCATATAACACCCATATATTACTACTGGCAGGACTTTCCGCGTAGACTGCACCTCCGTCTTGGACAAGAATCCTTCCACTCTATTCCACTCCCAAGCGGGCGATGTGCAGTGAAGCCATACTCAGGCAAGTTTGGGTAGTGCGTCTCACAAGTTATAATGCATGTAAGTCCATTATGCGCTGCAGGCAGCTTAATAATTATGGAGGTACTGATCTCGACGCTTATTAGATGCCGTATTGACAGTGATGGTCTGGGACCTCCTTTTGACCATCGAGGATGAAATCGAGTACATATGGTCGTGAGTGATATATTACTGTGTTCTCTCGTTTCTCCATTTATTGCTCTAATACTTCCTCTTACGGTTTGTTTCCAGAAAGCCAGGTTCTTCATACTACAAATGGGTGTATATATTCTGCAGATACGTTCCACTGATCTGTCAGATGCAAGTAGTTGCATTCTTTGACCTTCTCTTCTTTTTCACTTATCCGTACCCCTAGTTACAACATATTCTTCGTCTCGTGGATGGTCGCTGGAGTTGCAATTCACCACTGTAAAGCTTGGATCATATATCAGAGTGTAGTGGTGCAAATGATGTTGGTGCTTGTGGATGGATTGCTTATGACGAGAGGTGCGTAATTTGCAAACATATCGTGCGTCATGTTTCTTGATGTTCGTGAGTAGTTTACGCGCTGTGGAATGGTAGTCGAAAGATAGCTACTATACTGACAACGGAACTCATCATCGAAATCAGCTGCATGTGCACCAGCACATTTTTCATAATGTCTGACTTTCGCCCGGGTCCCATGTGTCTCTTCGATAGGGCTCCCCCACAAATTATATATTTTTCGTGAGTCTTTACTTTTACTTTATCGCCCTTGCTGACGATTGGAACATAGAGTTTCAGCAGCTGTGACTCAGATTACCCTGGTGGTCCTCACGGGGTGGAAACAGTTCACTGCCTCACGTTACGGTTGGGGCCGAACGCCGCTTGTGTCCCTAGTGTTGAGGGATGGGAGCTTTACAGCCATTGTAAACCTTAGTGAGTACGTCTTCAATAATAAGTACATGCGTTACTGAGCGCGAAGTCGAAACGATAGCCATATTTTGTTTTCCACTAATGAATATTCTCCTGGAGATAGATACAAATGATATTATCTTTTAGTAAGTGAAAGCTGTTTTTGCGTCTGCCTGTCTCACCGTATGACTGCTATGACTGCCCTTAGTTGGCTCTTATCTATTCTTTCGATTTGTGTGAGTGTCACATGGTTCAAGTCGATTTCATTTATTGTATTCACTTGCAGAAGCAGGGCTGCAGGCTTATCCTAAACATACATCGTCTTTCTTCCACTGGATTTACCGGGGAAAACGATGACGACGACGCTTTCGCGTTAACAAGCATGTTTAGTTTTCTCGGTGTCAGTGACTCAGACTCAAAGCATTCTTCTACACAATCTTCTTCTTCAAGTTAAAGCTGGGTTTATATCGTTCATATGTAATTGTCCTCGATCTACAAGTCACGTACTCCTGCGCAAGCGACGGTTCTACCTACACTCGTTATACTAATAATTATGATATCTGGACACTGAGTTATGACTGTCAAGTCTGACGTGGCCAGCTCGCTCCGAGTCTGTTTAGCAGAAGCCGATAAAATTACACCGAGTTATAAGCTTAAGCATACTACTGTAGGCCCATTGCCATTTGACGACGCTCAATTTGATTTTCAAGCACCTAGATCCTCAGACTTGCCATCAAGTTTGCTTCTAGCCCGACGGAACGAAGATCAGACCACAACGCCAGGAGTTGGGTCCGGTTTTCTAGTAGTCTTGATCTGTGGAGGTTGTTGTTTCAAGTCAAATAGAAGATAGTACTAATAATTACATGTCATGGGTTCACACCTGCGTGCGTAGCCCTTTGAAAGCCACAAGTACGTGCGAACTTGAAGTGCATCCGATGATCGATCGACTTGCGCATTTTGCAACCTTAGGTTACACAATGGTAGTCAAAAGACGCCCTGCGTATGAAAAGCTTATGGGTCATCGAATCCCAGAATTAATGATCGGCTATTAGATTTGTCCCAGCTTCCAGGAACTTGCACAACTTGGGTCGGCACTGTCGGGATCTAACCAACTCCAGTGTCATAATATATGATACATAATGGTTATTTCCATTGACTCATCTCCTAGAGCCGTTGCCCTTGTACATAAAAGAAGGAGTGGAGCTTCCGTGATCGATGGCGACGTCGGAAGACATTGCACATTGTCACACAGAGGATATTTACAACAACAGCGCCGATAGGATGATGGGCCACAGTCATAATAATGTTACCGTTGCGTAGAACGACCGTGCATCTCAGCAAAGCATTGCGGCCAAGTATCATCTTGAGATTCTTCTTTTCCAGGAATCTCTCTCCAGAAATAGTCGTGTCCGCTCCAATCATCCAGGTTGTGCAAAGGAACTCTTGATCTGCGCATGTCTAGAAAGCGCAGCTATCGGTAGTAGGGTGATGCACCTGGCACCTATTTCAGATGAGGCTGTATCGCCCTTTAATCATTGATTCAGGTCAATGTGGCATCGATCATAGAATACTTGCAGTAACGATGGTAGCCACGATGTGCCGCCATCACCCCTTGTGAATGTTATCCAGACAGGCAACCGACATCATTCAAATTGTCATATACCGCCATCGGTCCGTTGCCTTCTGTGAACTTCTTCGCAAGGGCTGGTCTGCATTTTGATCGGCCCTATGCAACCTGAGATTATTGAAAGCTATCATAATCACGGCTCCGAATCATCTCTGACATTCAAGTTATATTAACGTCAACAGTAGCCATTTGACAAAAATAATGGCAAAGCAAATACCATTTCACCATGGGCTCTAACATAATGCTGCAGTGCATCTCACGACACAAAATCGGCAAATCGCGACTCGTTCTTACATCGAGGGGGTAAACCGTTACTTTCTGCCCAACTAGGCTTGATAGAGCATATTGCTGTTTGGACTTCATTCCTGATGTTATGCGTGAACTCGAAAATTTTCGTGTGGTGGTTATAGCATTGCAAAATGTTTGGGACACGAACGGCGCTAATGTTCACTAGATGGAGACTTACAAACTACCGCCAAGGCAGTTCGCTTGCAGTAGTTTGATCCATATTCACAGCAGTACGTCTTGCGGGTGGGCAGCTCCAAATGGTTCCACTAAATTCTTCTAACATTGGAAGCACACCTATATACACGCATCAAGCGGTAAACACATACGTGTTGTGGCCCAGGAGATGGTGATCAACATTATCATCCATTCTGGGGTGGGATGAGGCCATAATCTCATGTGTTATGCCCTAATCTCCTGTACAGCGAGAGAATGATTGTGATGGAAGCAAGGAAGCGCACTCTACATCGGCTGGTAGGGGTCTTTGCATGAGGGAGTTAACCGTCGGGCCCGATGGCGACACTTCAAGGAAGCGAGTAATGTGCAAATAGGCTGCACACCGTATATAAACTGCGAACAGCAATTCAGCCAGAACGCACGCCGTAATATCCCGCATTAGACACCAACCTGTGTCTAGAACAAGTCGGATTGTCCATCCACAAGTCCGCCGAAGTAGCATGTCAACGCTTTCAGTTTCGAACCCATCCACTCTTCTTCAACCTCCACCATCTCAGGCGCTTTGTCACTACCGCCCGATACAGTCGGTATAAGGAGGCCAGATATTTCATCGAGAGAAGTATTGCGAGGTAAGAAGAATGCGATATTGCATGTGATTCTTCTGGTAAGCTTGAATAATTCGCTACCGTGAACAGGCTGTATAGATGCAAGACTATATTCTGGATATGTCTCCGCTAGTTCATGCTCGGATAGGTCGTCGCTTTTAGATTTATGAGCAGGATCTGATAAAGGCGACGCGGAAAGATACGACGGACCGCCCCATGGCGGGCTGAGAAAGACGACATCAATCTTGCGACTTTTGTTAGGTTGAAAAAGATATGTGCGAGCAAATGACAAGTAGTCGGCAAGGATAAACTCGATGCGGTCGGCAACGCCATAAATCACTGCATTATGGCGAGCTAAAGCCAGTCTGATAGGTGATGTATCTAAGGCGATAACTCATCGGGGAATGCATTAGCATGATGGATCACCATAGAAATGAATGACATACCCCTCTCGCAGGTTTTTGCAAACGCGATAGCGTTGCCTCCTACACCACAGAATGCATCGAGTATCGTATCGCACCGACATCGTTCTGCAATCTGGTCGGCGATGCGTTCGGGAGTGACACTATACCACCCCTCCTCGTCTAACAGACAGCCTTCTTCGTATAGTGAGAAATATCGTTTTCTTTGAGAAAAGTCTGAGTACATACGTAAGCAGGAAAATAAAAATAAATGTCTATATTTCTAGACGTACATTTTTGCAAGTGATCTGGAACATCACGAGCATTTGTGTAGTGGGGAGTAAGGCCTGTGGCATCGTATTTCTCATATCCAGCACCTAGCAACCCCACCTTGCGCTTCTTGCTCTGCGGTCGATCCTCTCGTTGTACTTCAGGTCGACTTCCTTCGAGCACGTTAATGGGCCCATGTCCGTTACCCTTTGCTGTATCTCCCGAATCTTTGAATGCTACGGCCACAAAACTGGACAGACCAGAAAGGTTGGAACGCTTTTTCCCCATATCAACCTTTAGCAATTACTTATAGACTGTGATTGCCAGTACCAAAAGTTCTTTGTCGGAGTTCGAACAAATATCTTTCGTCGCCGCGTCGCGTCGAGCCAGACACGGTTCCGTCGTCGTTTAGCCCAGCGTGTAGGTGCAGTGTTTTTTCTTTTGAGGTCTGTGTATGCGCTTGCTTATACGCACACAGTCTACTTTCTTTCCACCTTGACAGCCAACCAGGGCGAAACAGGCCTTTAATGTCCATTCATGGATCCTTTAGAACACTCTGAACCTACCAGTGCCAGTGGGGACGGTGTTGGTGTGCACGTTTTCCAGGACGATATACCCGCATATGCAAGAGCTTGGGGAGCATCAGTGCGACGTCCAACAACGTTGCCAAAGCTTTGGGATGTTACCGTCGACCGCCATGTTATCTTTGAGATCGATTCTAGCGCAAATCCTACGCAAACAACGATGAAGTACATCGTTCCCAAGAAATGCGTCAACTGCAAGGAGTCTAAACGCACTTGTTCGAGGACTAGGCCAACCTGTATCTCCTGTCAAAACCTCAAAGAACAATGCCAAACAGATGACAAGTTGTGGGATTCACTTCCCAGCCTCCGTATACCTAAAAGTAGTTCAAAAGATACCTCCTCCAATACTACCGAGCTTCCAAGTGCCGACAATGGACACGAGCCGCGAACACTCCTAGGAGAGGCTACATTCATTACAACTAGGGTTGATCTTACCGCACCCTCGTCTCCATTTCGTCCGGATATCGTGTCTTCTGAAGGAGAACAATTTCTGCGAGAGAATCAAATATCAAAAGGCGAATTCTCAACATGCAAGTACGGTACCTCCAGTGCCCTGTCGCGATCCCGCCCAATCTCATTATCCTCGCCACCATTGGATAATATAGATATCATAACTGATGAACTCGAATATCCCCAAGATAACGATGGCGTCCGAAGCACCGCGCAATCTATTGTCCCTAACGATCCATATGTTTCAGATCACATCTCTCTCCCGCAACTTGAAGAAACGCTATTGAACAATAGAGTGTTTCAAACAGGAGTCTGTTCCCAACCAAATGAGTGCCAAGATCCTCAACGTGAAGGCTTGGCTGGCATGGTTTTTGTTGCTCCTACCTTATTTACCACGGGCGATAGATCCCAAGTTGTCAGTTCTGATGTCAACAACCAAGAGAATACTGCCCCGATCTCTTCGCAAGTAGATTCATCAATGTTCGACGGTGTAGGCCCTCAGCTTTCGATTCCAAATCAGGAGAGTGGGGTATCGCTCACCATCCCATTCCCAATGCAAAAGTCTAGCTCTGGAAAGAAGCGCAGCCTGCGGAAGAAGGCAAAATCTAAGCCACCTTCACTGGCCAAAAAGTCTGGAAAAGCCACTAAACTAGGCTTCCAGTCGAAGGAGAAGCGGGCTTCCCCAAAATCTGCCTCGTCAAAAATTCTGGAGCCAGAAAGTCAACCCGGAGAGGTGATTAGTGTGCCATGTGTGTGTTCTTCACTCCTCTTCATCGTTATTATCTTTATCTTTGCGCCTACAGCCGCCGTTTCCTGTAAGAAAACGGACCTGCGTTGGACCTTCGTAAAATACAGCTATGACAGCCGCAGTTCTAACAGTGACGCTGGCCCTCCTGCCCCTCAAGAACAGGTTCCTGTTGGGTTAAGACCTCGTGTTTGGACAGGTGTAAGAAGACCATTAATTTTCAAAGTCACCTTGTCTATTTACGCAGTTAGGACAGAGCCGCAAAGATCTATTAACTATATTTCCCGAGTTCTCCAAATCACCTACAGGGCTTGCTTGGTTATATTCTGAAACGCCGATGCTCCTCTTGGAGAACTCTGCCTTTGATAGTTCCTGGGACGGAGATATTAATATCAAATTATCAACGTTAGTTTTACCTTGTATTTATCCCATACAAGCCAGTGAACAAGTTTTCTCATAGGACCTGGGACTTTTCTTGCGACGAGTCTGATCTCGAACCAATTGCCCAGAATATCCCACCAAACCAACCACCCGTATCGGATATCCTGGTTCGTTGTGATGCGGAGGACGAGACTATAACTTCGCTCGGTTCTTTGGAGTATCCTCCGGGGGACGCACTGTCAACATCTGATGAAGCGCAGAATGGTAATCGAATGCAGGAACCACTTGAAGACCATACGGGGAATGTATCTGGAGGTATTTCTGTCGGAGACGACCCTGATATGTACTGCTTAAATCGCGGGATGTTTTTATTCTCTTCAACCGCAGAGACATTCGGTAGCTCAAAGGATCTCACTCTTACTAAAGCGCCTAATGAATATGTCTATCATACAACTTTAGATCAGCCTGTAGGCCATTCCCAGGACGTGCAAAGCGCCTCACCAACCGTGAATCCACTCCCCAAGCACCCCGACGCCTGTGGCCCCGATCTCAATCCGTCTTCGTGCGAGACTCAGCAGAATGCTGCCGTCAGCCGACTTGATTCGTGTGTTTTAGACGTAAATGCAGTCCATGGCTATGATGTAGTCCTCGATGCCTATCAATCAGTCATACCATCCCAGTTCCCAGTTGGGCACGCCTTTTCTTCTACGCCTGATCACAGCGGCTCTTGTTTCACAGCACAACATCATTTAGGCATGCATCTTTCTCTTTCATGCAGGTTCAACACTTATAGTTTATGAAGCAAAGATAGGTGCAAATTCTCCGTCCGAGCCTCCAGTAGAACAAGTTGGATCCAAGAAATCGATTAGCTCACGCCTCCCGGAGAAGAAACCCCCAGAGATTGAAGTCCTTCTCGGCTTGCAGTCTCTCGAAATGCCGTTGGTCGTAATAGCATCTCGTACATGTGCACTGATGCCTGCCAGTTTACATTCACAATATGCCTACTCGTATCTGGGGTTTTTCTTTGTATCTAACGTGCGAGTCCGTCTGTTCTCGCGGTATATTCCTCGTTTTGTGCCTGATTTTTTGTAGCTAGAGATCCTCGAATGTTCAAGCGATCACTCTCTCACCGGCATCAATGGTCGGGTAACATGGTCATTGACACTCGATTGGGCACCTGGTGGGGAAGAACTGCTCATAGGAAGCGACGCACCACTCCCTTGGTGGATATCCCCTGCTTCATCAGACGGCAAACTACCGGACAAGGGAACGTCCCATCATAGAGACCTGAGCAGTCAGTACACCAGTTATCTACCTCTGGATCTCTTAGCATCCTCCACGCCGAGTGAGCCATTTCCCAGAGGCTGGTTCTGCAAGGAGTGTGGTATGCTGAATGAACAAAGGTTTTTTCGACACAAAATATGCGGTAACTCGACTTGCAAGGTAAGGGGGACAACTATGCGCAGCCGCACTCTTTACAGTACGCTTACTGAACATATGACAGTCGGTGGCCAGTGACCAGTCGACCATAGGTTACGTTGAAAATTTGTATACCATCCGAGAAACTCAGCAAAACCTTCCGATCCTGATGCCACTCGATTCCGCTCCCGAATGCGTTGAAATCATTGTGACGAAATGGATGGACGGCATGGATGTTTACCGGTATGGAATCAATGAGAATGTTGCCATCAAACACATCTCTACTTGTAATTACGAAGACCTACAAGAAGAACCCACTCGACTACTCGAATATATCCAGGCGCATGTGCCTCTCTTACGAGAAGATTCTTCTTGTAAGTTTTCCAAGCCATGCTTTGCCTGCGACACAGTTTCTGAAACGTATGTTTAGCGCCTTATTTCACCCTCATGGCCACAAAACCTCCAGTGGATAATACAAGAGCTGTTTCATGGGAGGATGTACCAGTTTTACTACATGCACGAGACTTGATTCAACACTATGTTCAAGTCTACGATGAAGACGAGTCATTCTCAATCGATTCACTACTTACTCAGGCATGGGTTCGAAGTGGTTCCAGAAAGGTCAGTCCTTAGCCCCTCTATCAGCACCATTGTGTTTTTAATCGGTTCTAGGGGAAAGTGTTCAGGGCTAAAACATTCAGCATAGTCATTTTTTGTTTGGGATCTGATGTAGATCTGAGGTTTGTACCGAAAACCGGATTTTGGGCGGAAGCAGCACCCGAGATGAACTCTGCTATGGAAGGCGTTGTTTCTTCACGAGAATCATTTCACGAAGCAGACCAAAGAATTGGAATGTTCCATAACGGCATCGGAAACGACAGCAGACAAAGAGAACCCACTTACGAGCATCCCCCTGCTTCGCCGATAGACCGCGAGACTTTAGCGCAGGATACAACCATGGAGACGGCCAATGGAGACGGCACTGAGCCCGTTGCAGCCATATCTTCCCACAAAGATGTGTTAGTGACCTCTGGTCAAAACGCAGGACAAGACGAGTTACCTTTGGCAGGAGGAAGGAAAGGTCAGCTGAAACAGCAAACGGACCTTGCGGTTACTTTGGTGCATGGTGATGCTCTGATACTTCAAGGTGATGACTTTGAGGAAAGTTGTTTTCCTTTTGCACTTTACGCTTGCTGATGTGACGACTGTTGCTCCGGTTTTAGTGTCAGATTAAGCGGTCAGGCACTACAATACGTATGTACTCAAGTATTTAGCTTTTGTGCATGCAGCTAATTCACTGTCTCAGTTCTGATTGGCACTCAAGCTGCAGCAGCAAGTGATGGAGACATGTCATGCGGAGGGCCAGAACTAGGGCAATCGATTCCGAGTTCTTCTTGGAATCCACTGGGAATTTCGCGCGTTAGCGAAGACGTAGAAATTGAAGAACCTCCAGATGCTACTGACCCGTTGACGGCACTGTTTGACATGTAGTTTGCATGTAGTAGTAGATGTGTAAAAGTATCGAGCCTTGCTTGATAGCACTCTTTGTTCTCCTCTCTTTGTGTATTTTGCCATGAATGTTTGAATAAATGCAAGTAACGTCACCCATCAGGTTAATTCTACAGAAGGCTAAGCTGGCTTTTTCCATATTGACACGGGACGAGCGCTTTCGTCTGAACCAACCTTAACAAATTCTCTGACATGACTACAACTGCTGAAAACATTCCTGCAGAGGAACCTCCTGCTTCAATTTCTGTGGATCAGCAATGGGGCAGAGGTAAGCGAAATTATATATTAAATTAATGATTTACTGAGTGTTTGCGTCAGTCCTCATTTGTGGTGGAACAGACTGGTAAGAGTTAAATTCATCACTATGTGGACACTTTCAGGTTTTGACTTGTGAACACATATCTAAACACTTCCTGGACTGCATCTTCTCGTCGAATTTGAACAATAACCAGGCCAAAGCTGGGTCGCAAAGAGCGGGGAGGCAAGAGTGAAAAGGACGAATCCGAGTGTGTTTCACTTCCAACTTGACCGCGTCGTGAACTGAACTTCACCTCACTGGGCACTAGGAATCCAGACCTTCTCGAGCCCCACATTCTTCGCTCCCTTAGCAATGTAAAAATATCATCAATACACGCGTCTTGTTGTGGATGTCACTTCATCGCCATTGACACTGACGGAGCAGCGTGGATGTTTGGGCGCAATGGACCTTCGGCCCCCCTCGGGGTCACTGGTGTTGACGCGATCTCTGAAAAGGTGCCCAGAAGGTTACGGGCCAGTGATTTGGGTGCACCCGAATATGCGAAGTTTGTGGATGCTGCTTGTGGGAGGGGTCACTCGTTGTTGGTAGACAGCGAAGGTCAAGTATGGTCGGCAGGTATAAACAACCATGGTCAGGCAAGTCGTTATCATTACTGCCCAGCTTTTTGTCCATGCTTATTGTATGCACTCCACATCCACATAGTGCGGACATTCTGTCTGCGCCCAGGTATCAACGTTCAAGCTAGTTGATGGGCCTTTTCATAACGGCGCAAGGGAACGCGTTATTAAGGCTGCAGCAGGCATAACCTTTTCTGTCGTTCTCACCGAAAGTGGCAAAGGTAAGTAATTGGCTTCGTTGATTTTTATTGCAGAGACTGAAATCACTCTGGCAGTATTTACCTTTGGAAGTGGTGAAAAAGGACAGCTGGGAAATGGAAGGACAGGGGAGCACATTGTCACTGGTAACAAAACCGCGTATGATATCGAAGTTGAGCCTAGTTGCGTACCTCGCTGTCTTTCGGTTATCACTGTCCTAATTTGCTCTCATAAGTCCGAGTAAGAGGCCTCGATGACAAAAAAATAGTACAAATTTCGTGTGGTCAGCAACACACCGTCGCCCTTGATTCTCAGGGGTGTGTGCATATCATAACTTATAACGTTTTGAGCTCATCATATTAAACCAGTCTTGTGTACGTTTGGGGCTACAACGGGTATTGTCGACTCGGTTTGGGAAACCAACAGGACGTACTCATTCCGAAGATTGTTCCTCAGGTTGAGTTCTTCTTTACGTTATTTTTGTTGCGCTTCTAATCGTCAACCAGTTTGCCGGGCCCAATGAAGCGACGATGGGCGCCCATGTCTTTGCTGGCCCCTCGAATACAGCTATCATTGATAACCAAAAAATGTACTGGATGGCTGGCAAGGTATGCGGAATGTCAGATTAGGTTGTAGCTCATGCACTAAATGATTATGTAGTGGAAGAATAGTGGCGAAGGTATTGTGGATTTCAATGTATAATCTTGTATTGGCTCATCGTGCATCATTCACAACCAGGATCTTCTGGGTCGCCATACTCGTCCTTCCGCTTCATGCAAGACATAATGTCGGATTATCTTTACCTTTAAATCTGCTCAAGTTTGACTGACTTTGTACCTCAGGGCATGCAAGATGTCAAACGCTAGCTGCGGAGGAGTTACTCATTTCGCATTGACGGATGACGATGATGGTGGCACCATGACTGTGGCATGGGGGCAGAATGCCGCCAATGGTATGAGATTTATTTTAGTTGTGATATTTCTATTTCTGAAATGTTGTCAGGTGAGCTGGGCCTTGGTCCTGATGAGCCGAAAAGTGCCACAAAGCCTACCCGTCACCAACCTCTGAGCGGAATTCAGGTTTTCAGGTGAGTAGTAGTGCATGAACTGACTGCCTTTGACTGTGACCGTATCCCCACGATTCTTCAGCATAGCAGCGGGCCAGAACACAACCCTTTTCTTAGCGAAACCCAATTCAAAGCTTTCCGATCTACCTCGTCACCCTGTTGAAGTCGAAGCCCCTGATTTATGTGTAGTGTGTGAAAAGGATAACGGAGACGACGACCCTGCTTTGGAATGCGACAAGGTGATCACAATTGTTGTGTAGTGTCTTGCTAGTCTCACATTTCTGATCCCTGTATCTCTAGTGCGACCATCCGTATCATTTAGGCTGTCTTAAACCTCCCCTATCTGCAATACCAGAAGGTGAATGGTTCTGTCCTAAATGTGTTAGTGACCAGGCTGCGCTTTCAGGTCCTTCCAAGAACGTGAAACACAAGGGCAAAGGGAAAACCGAAGAGGGTGCCCAGGCTGAATCCAAACACGCGGGGAAGCGAAAGGCGCCTTCCGCCACGAAGGAAGGATGTAGGTGCTTTTTTTCTTTGGCAGTGAATGCGGTCTAAATCGGTACATCTAGCGTCAAAGCGCAAAAAGTAACTCTAAAGGGTTACATATGGACGAGTAATCTGTACCCAAACAGACACCATATTTTATTTTAACTATTTCTTGGATTTTCTGGGTGTCATGGGAAAACATGTTAACAAATAACAATGGAAAATATTTCACGGGGTTCACTTCGAATATGCTGGAAACGATAACATCTCGAGAAAGCACAATGAGGCATTACAGGGCCAATAAGGATGATGAATAAAAGCTATATATAGTATCAATAGTCCACTACAGAACGGAGTCTCGAGGTAGTGGTAGTGTCAGATGTCATCGGCCCAGATTTTCAAGATTATCCAGACAATCCCAAGACTGCTCAGGATAACAATAGCAAATCCTCCTGCTACGAAACCCATCAGTTCCCATGGGAAACTGTTATCGGGTATCAGAGGACGTATGCCTGAGGCCTCTATACGAGCTGTCTCAATTTCCTTTATTCGCTTTTCTTCAACTTGTACGATAGCAGTGCGTTTGTCGAGCGGGTCGTATGGTGACTGACCGGCTGGGGCAAGCGTAACGAATGAAGGGTAGTGCTGCTCACACCATTGTTCGATCTGCCAAGTACGATAGATCAGTACCAGAATATGTAAACATAGCAAAGCTAGGACATAGAAACATACTTTACAACAGGTCACAGATAGTCGTAGGAAATTAGGATCCTGCGGCTTAGCTTTGGAATGGATTTTGCGAGCGTAATCTCGGAATACCAGAGCAACCTCTCGGGGGTTAGTCGAACGCATGATAAGCTGGTGGGATAAAATTAGTAAAACAATAACTGTCAAAACCAGACGTGTGGAAACATACCTTTGCGGCCTCTGCTTTGCGTATTTTGATGTTCCTCTGGAACATTTCAGGATTCATGAAGCATAAGGACAGTGTTGCCATAGCCATGGTCACAGGGATTGCACAGAAAATAAATATGCTCTGGTTCTTGAGTAATTTCAAATAATCCAGCGAGTCCGTGGCATGTCGTAGCGCGTCCAAGACCATGCCACTTTGTATCCATGTCGCATGTTCCACGTCACCCTTCTCATACAAATCCTTCATTTCTTCAAATCCGTACTTGGCCCATAATTCACGAGGCCAGAAGAACCGCCGGTCGTCGACGTCTTCACGGAAATCACGGATAATGTTTGTTTTCTGCAAGAGTAAACCCATAGAGTTTGCTAGCTCGAGCTGGTCACATAGCCACGGTGCTTCTTTACCGGTCGCTGACCAAATACGAGTGACACCCTCTCCAACAAGGCCTGCGACGTAGTGGCAATAGAGATCATATTCTGCGACAGTCTCAAGGTAGACTGTAGACGTCGTAGCGGCTTTGTGAGCATAATCGGCCATGCCATTTTCCATTTTTTGGCAAATGTCCATAATGACTGCCTTATACCTGAATACCGTAGGGTTAGACGAATGCACAACGATAGCACTCTGGGGACCTACTCAGGTTTGAGCATGTTGGTTTCGATGACGACGGTGTCATATTCAATAAGCAGTTGTCTATCCTTCTCGTCTGGACCACTGTCTTTGAAATTCCAGCCAGGGGTAATTGCCTTTTCGTGGAACGAGCGAAGGAGTGGTTGCTTCACCTCATCAGAGATGGTCATATCATCTTCAATGGTATCCAAGCCGCGGAGTACTAGATAATATATGCAAATCTAAAAGACAAGCCGGTCAGCAGTTGCAAGAGAGTGGACATAACACATGTAAGTGAGTTGGGAAAAAAAAAACCATGTAAAAAACCACTACACTACAACATCTCCCTCGTGGTCTAAGCGAGATGCATAGTTGTGTGGGCGCAGGTAAACACGCAAGAGGGCTCTCGCGTACGCATTTGGCACAAAAATGTGAACACTTACTATCCTGGCCAGGTCGCCGTCCAATTCCTTGATGACAGCAGCAAAACTTCTGCTTGTCAAATCCAAAAGCTCCCAACAGCGCCGCATAGTCGGTCTGTCCCATCCTGACGTCGGGTGCTCTTGCTGAGCAGTGATGTCGCGTTTCTGTTCATGAAAGATGTAGAACTGAACGAGAGTCCTGAATTCGGTGGGATGCGTCAAGAGCAAAGTGAGCATAGACAGAGTCTTGTTCATGGCTGTAGTGGACAAGAAGCAAAATGGGACTACAGTATTGAGACTGCTCTGAACCCCGAATTAACCAAAATTTAGACGGTCGTACGATGGCATGATTCGCATCAAATACTGTACGGACCTCCGAACCTACCCCACGGTCCACCGCATCACGTGATACGGGTCCACCGGTCTCTGCCCTTTCCCGCCCACGCTCTCGCCTCTCACTCTCATCGCTGTGCGCAATGGACGAGTCCCTCCGACCTCCTGTACGTTTACAGGCCATCTCAGCCACCACCATCTCTCTCAAAAGTGCAAATGCCAGCGTCAATGACTTTCTAGCAGATTTCCAAAGCCGCAGCACTCCTTCAAAGGGAGGAGACACTACCATTACCGCTCAGTTGCAGAAATTGAGCGATGCTCTACAGGAAAGACGGACGAGAGATAGAAAGATGCAGGAATCTACATGGTATTTCTTTGCACTCCTGCCCTTTAGTATCAGGAGCTTAACCCCACCAAGATTGAAATCTCCCATAGACCATCCTTGTCCTTATGCACTATTGTAGTTGGCAGTGAAGAATAGCGAGCACGTTTTGTATACGAACATCTCGTACCTAGCGCTGTGCCTGAACTGATTGTTGTACTCACACTCATCTCGCCTAGCTAAAGCGGTTGAGCAGATTCGTCGTTCAAAAAGGACATAGACTCTACATTTCCGCCAGCGTTTAAAAAATTTGAATCAACACTGTGACACATGACTAGACGGACACGTATCAAACAGGCCGAACGTATACCCTAGACATATAGGGGACCATGGTGGTATCTTATCGGTTATCATGTAAGTAGATGTCCTTGTATTTTTTTCTCTCGTACACTGACTAATGGCCCAATCTTCATAGGCGTTAAAACTAGACCCTATCGATGCTGTCAAAATGATAACATGATTATTCGCTATCTCTTGAGATATTCTTAGACCATTAAACTGTAACCTAGAGTTCTGCTGCCATATACACTTAAATGCGTTGGCTTCAGCTTAAGTCGATTACTGCAAGTTGTGGTTCTTTTCTCCTATGTCTCAGCCAATTTCTTCTGAATTCAGGCCACTGCTTGGTAAGTGCCATTCTCTCTCTCCATTTGTACGATCTCTTAACGGTCTACAGACCAAAGTGTCGGATATGGGGTTGTAGTTGGTATGCCATCTTAGATATCGACCCATCGGACTCCTGAAAAAATATCTCTGCAGGAGTGGGATTCTTCTTCGCATTTGTCATGCTGGTTTTGACCAGCTTGCAATCAAAATTCTCAAGATTTGCACCTAGTTCTTCTGAAGAATTCACAGTGAGTAATCCCGCCCTTGATGTCTGCTCGCTATTGAACCTCTGTTCAGAGTGCTTCCAGAAGCGTCAAGGTGATAGTCTCACTGTTGTGTATCAACTGAAAAACTCACCTCAGGACTAAGCCTGGACTAGTGTGCTGTGGCATGTTCGTATTGGAGCTTTGTCTTTGAACGAAGACTAATGTTACACAGTGTTAGCGCGTGGACATGGAGTGCAACTCTACTGCAGTCCAGTACTGTCGCCTATACTCTTGGTCAGTGGAGTGATCCATATCGAAATATTTATTTGGTCGATATGCTGATGATGAGAGTATATAGGTGTTAGTGGTCCCTGGTGAGCCATATCTCCATCTTAATAAATCTCTGTACTCACATGGTCTTTTGAAGGTGGTACGGTGCTGGTGGGTCTATACAAGTGGCCATGTTTGGCATGGTTGCAGCGAAGGTAAAAATGAACGCCAACGGAGCTCATACGTTCCTTGAAGTATGTCGTTCATCCTACAGGCAATAACATCGCTGAGCACGATTCAGATTGTCAAGGCCCGTTTCGGCACGGCAACGCATCTGCTTTTTACTGTCTATGCTTTTATATGCATCTTGGTTGTATGTGGATCATTGCTCTGTATGCGATCTCGTTCACGACACTTCGAGCTTTAATTCACCTACTTCATTTACAGTGGGAGGTGCTGCGACTGTGAACGCACTGACCGGGATGAATACAATTGCAGCGTGCTTCCTTCTCCCTATAGGTATCGCGGTTTATGTTGTCTTCGGTGGTTTACGCGCAACATTTATCTGCGATTGGACTCATACCATCATTCTCTTCATCATTATATACATCTTTTTGTTTCGCGCCTTGTAGGTCGTCTCATCGTATCCTGCCCATCGCGATGATTGAACGCTCTATCACTTGTAGTGGGACGTCTCCAGAAATAGGCAGTGTACCTCGAATGTACGAATTGCTCGTACAGGCTGCTGTGGATACGCCAGTTTCAGGGAACGAGAATGGAAGTTATTTGACCTTGAAGTCAAACCAAGGGCTTGTATTTGGTGCGGCGTCGCTGTTATCCGGTTTTGCTGGGGTTTTCTGTGATCAGGGTTGGTCATCTCACATGGGGCGCCTACTTCTGAACTCATGATTATGACAGGATATTGGCAACGAGCGAGTAATGGGTTGTACTAGACTATCGCAAATACTGATGATTTGCACTTAGGCCATAGCTAGCCATCCCAGTGGGACAACTAAGGCCTACGTGAGTTTTCCGTCTGTATATGTTTTTCGATTGAAACCATGTCGTTATTCTGAAGATGTTGGGCGGAATATCCTGGTTTGCCGTTCCCTGGGCATTTGGCTCCTGTCTTGGCCTGAGCGCTCGTGCACTACAAACGAACGTGGGTAGTTCTTACTCGGTTATATCGCTCGTAATTGATGAAACGATGCAGCCCCTTTTCCCTACTTATCCTGCTCCCCTCTCGGCTGAACAAACCAGTGCAGGGCTTGCTGCTGCTGCCGCGGCTTCCGTTCTCATGGGCAAGGGCGGTGCCATAGCATTATTGCTCGTCGTATTGTCAGTATTCTCGTTCTGGTGTGATAATCCCATTGATGTGATGCCTGTATCTCAGCATGGCTGTCACATCGGCGGCTAGTTCAGAACTGATAGCTGTGTCGAGCATAGTGTAAGTGAATTTTTCATCCACTTGGTTACCCAGATGCTAAACATCAACTTTTGTTATCTTGGGCAGATCTTACGAGTCAGTTGGTGTTTCCTTGCTTTGACTGGAAGCTCACTTATGAGCGTTTGATGGATCCAGTATATACCGAACTTATTGGCGTCCACAAGCTACTGGTGCAGAAATTGTGCGAGTTTCTCACTATTTCATCTGTATATGGGCAATATGGATGGGCTGCTGGGGTACTATCGTAAGTTGTGTACCCTCCGAGTCTTTGTGTAAGTTCAGTCCCTTAACGCTAATGATGTCCACAGCTTAATAAAGCCAACATCGATCTTGGTTGGGTAAGATATACAGTTATATTCGCCGTGATGACTGCTAACTGTTCCTTGTTTGTTCATAGCTTTACTATGTCCAGTGCGTTGTTCGTCGCTTCTAAGATACTATGTTCATCACGATTAATTCAGAGGAGTCGTTCTGAGCTCCGCGGTCATTCCGATCGTGCTTACTGTGCTGTGGTCTAAACTTACACGTGCTGGTGTTCTCTGTGGCTCTGTAATTGGCGCTTGTCTCGGTATGCTGGCCTGGATGATTGGGTGTTGGAAGATATATGGCAAGCTTACATCTACGATTAATGACCTTTCCTTTCATAACGAGCATATTCAGGTACAATAAACATCACCAACTTAGCAGAGCCTTATTCTGCTGTTTGTAGCGGTTTGACTGGGGTGCTAACCTCAGGGCTCATCACAGTATTCGTATCATTGATGAGTGAGTTTTTTCATCAGGGCTTTTTATTAGACTGAGCTTCCGACCAGGGCCCAGCAAATATGATTTTGCTGGAACGAGAGCAATTGCGTTGCTTGATGCACCGAGCGGTGGCATGTGTGAGACAGCTGATATTAAGGGCACCGTTAAGGACGTACACACGCTTCAAGGTCCAATACCAAAAACTGCAAACAGCGTGTCGGATTTAGAGAAGCTTGGACCAGACCTGGATACCAAGAGTAGAGTCTGTATCTCAGCGGAAGCCGTCGTTGAAAATAGTCCAAGCAGAGATGTGTTACAACAAATATTCCAGCGGGCCGCATGGTACTCGTTCGCGATGTCTGCTATAGTTATTATCGTCGGTATGGCTTTACTTTTACTGTTTTCAGACTTAAAGTCTGAACTGACCCCGATGATAGTTCCTATTCCGATGTTCTTTTCTCGCTATATCTTCAGTGAACGTTTTTTCGCGTTCTGGGTGGCTTGTTCGATGTGAGTCTCGTTTTGTGTTACAAGATGACCCATGTTGAGCTTTTGTTAGCGTGTGGGTCTTTCTCAGTGGCTCTTTCTGCATCATTTTACCTCTCTGGGAATCGAGGGTGGAAATGACTGCAATAATGAGTGAAGGTTTTATGTCTTTGAAGAACCTGGTCTATTCGCGATCAAACAAATGATGACAGTAACGCATCTGTTGATCAAGGTCATGAGCGTCAGGGTTCCATTAAGAGATGACGAAGAAATGGAAATGTATGTTTGGCTAGGGGCAGTGGCGATTTGCTAAATAGAAAAGTCGAGATGTACGTCTCCCCAGGGCCTGTAAATATAATCCTACACACATGATCTTGTTGACTGAAAGGTATGACCACGATCAATAGATCTATGTTTCCAAAGTAGTCGAGAGTAGTCGATAACAGTTTGATAGCTGTGCCTTGACCTGCACGTGTACAGCCTCCATAACCCCAGCCAATGTGATCAGATGTGATTATGACCGTGTTCCCCGAAATTGGAATAAGTGCATCTATTTTATGGTAACATCATGATGTTTGGTTCGTACTACGCCGTAAATACTCTGATAGTGTATCGCCCGGTGGTACTGCTATTGGGAAGCATCATCAGAGACAACAGCCTTACGAACAGATTTTGGCATGGTGAGTACTTGGATTCCTTTTTCTCTCTCCAACAATCGTAACTGTTTGAAACTTGCAGCTGACCGCTCTGTAGAACTTCAATGATCAGATCCCCTTGCCATTGCAACCCGAATTGCAGCCAGTACAAACTAGGATGGGACCTAACGTGCTATATTTATGGCCTCAGCCTCCACTCCACTAATACAAATGCTCTCACAAGTGGGACTTTCATCTTTACACTGTATTTTTCATTCCTCACCAAGTTTTTCTTTCTGTCGCAGCTTTGCTTTCCTGTTCCTGTGTTTTCACATTGTTCATCATTTGTCAGGTTAGAAAGACTCGAGCTCAAGTTAAAAAACGAACTCCATGCGTTTCTTCCCCTTTTCCCTTCAAGTTTTCCGTCGGGGCATGAGCGGTGATAGTACTTCAAGGCCTACCATCCTCTTTCCAGAGGTTGAATATGTCGCGCCCGTAGGCGACTGGGCACATCGTGTGCAAGCCCATCCAGACAGCCTACGTTGTCGCATTCGTAAGATCGTTCACTGCAAATCGAAATCTTCGTCAAACCACGAGTTTCTTCTCGTTCACGTTCGCCAGCCCTCCCGAACCAAGGCCGTTCTGCTGGTCGAGCGGGTAGCTAGTTTCACAGACTCGGATAGCTCGTCTATACTATCTGATGACGACTCATCGTACGATCAACATACTCACATAAACCCTGTCCTCGCCTCAATATCCGTGTCTTTACCCGCTCGCGATCGGGTGAGGATATCACACGACGGTACCACCAGTTCTTTGGCGTCTCAGCCCTTCGTGAAACTCCACACACTTTCCTTCCCAAAATCATCATCATCTCCATCTGTTGCACACTTTGCAGCCCTACTCACTACTGTCAGTCAGCACATATTGGGATATTGCTCAAATGAGGAATCCTGTTCTTGGTTCGCTTATGCCACCCTGGAAGTGACGAAGGACATCTTTGGCGGTGTGGACAAGGCGAATAAGAAGTCTACGCAAAAGCGTGTGCCATATGGTGGAATTCGCATCGATGAACGGGATTCTGCTAAGGTTCTCGTTAGAGAGTATCGGAGAGCCTGGGAAGACTTCTCACGAAGGACTCTACAGATGGAGAAGGAATGGTTAGCTGCCAAAGCCAAGGTGGGTTTCGCGGTCGAGGAGCATGATGATCAACTTGATTCTGATCGTCTTGATCACAGCCGCAAACTGAGAAATCGAAACGGAAACAAGAGAAGAAGGCAAAGAAGAAGGACGACTGTGATGCGTTTGCCTCGATGATACGGGCAATGGACAGCTGATATCCAAAGCTTAAGCGTTGTTTTCTTTCAGTCTAATTCATTATACGGGTCACTCTCAGGTATATTGGCAACATTGGTTTCTGTACTTTTAGATATCAGCATTGATGACCTTTCATGATTCACGACATACTTTTACTGTAAAATCTTTGTAATTTGATATCTTATCAGCTTCCAAAGGTAGGCACCATGCATTAGTACTATAGTACATATTCGAGTCTGTATCGATATTTTAACACCCTCACTTGGTTATCTGTTTCCATGACTCAGCTTCTTGTTAAATTCCTGCGCTCTTGCATTCGTTTGTTCACGGACACTTTGTTTTGAATCTTATCATGCGTGTACTCCCGATACCACTTAATCGATGGGACACCCACCAAACCATATTCTCCAATGAACCTGCAGCACCGCGACCGGCCCAGTTGCCATCTGAGCATCCCACCCGTTCCTTCTGGACTGATTCTGCACCTAACGTGAATCCTCTTGCAAGTGAAGGGAGCGAAGGCATTCTCACAAGTGAGGCCGACGTGTGCATTATCGGTTCAGGGATTACAGGCGTTGGCGTTGCGTACCACCTAGCTGAGTCTGTCGCTGGGGTCGATCATGAAGGACCACTCAAGGTGGTAATCCTTGAAGCACGAGACTTTTGTTAGTGTCATCTTGCTGACTGCCACTGGCATGTTGTCGACTTCGTGTGTCGTTCAAGTGTACTGATCATAGTGATTGAAAACAGGTTCGGGAGCTACTGGTGAGTGCTTCAAATCGTGACCATATGCGTGGATGCAGTTGGAACCCTATCGTACCATTACTAACTGACCTTGATGATAGGTAGGAATGGCGGACATCTCACTCCCGCTGCCTTTTTTGATTTTAAGCGTCACGTCACTGAATACGGCACCGACGAGGCTATCCGCTCGCTTGCGCTGGAAGCCCACACAGCGTCATCTCTCGTTTCGATCATAAATGCTCATGGTCTGGAGGAAAAGGTGGATCTCGTGGAAGGTGGGCATATCGACCTGCTGATTACAGAGAAAGAGGTGGAAGATGCAAGGGATGACTACGAAGCCGCCGAGAAGGCAGGTGTGGATTTACGGAACGTGCAATGGATGAGTAAAGAGGAAATGCAAGCGGTAAGCTCCAAAATGTATATTTCCAAGAAAATACGTCTCAATTCGTGCATGTATCGATGCACCTAGTATGGCACATTATACCCCGCAGTACGCATTCCAGGACATAACGTCTGGCCACTCAAACTCGTCACTCAGTTGTACCATCTTGCACAAGCTCGCGCCGGCCCCAAGTTCTCTTTGTCGCTGCATACCCGAACCCCTGTCACAGCCATCAGCAATGGAGGCGTTACAATTGGCGATTCAAATAATGCGCGTCCATACATCGTTGAAACTCCTCGTGGATCTATCTCTTGCTCACGCGTTGTCCATGCCACAAATGGGTATGCATCGCATCTTTTGCCATTTTTAACGGGCCCGGAAGGTATAGTTCCTACTCGAGGCCAGATTATAGCTGTCAGAGCCGCTGCTAGCACGCAGGACATAGGCAAAAACGGCTGGGGTGGAAATGAGGTGTGTTTGAGTACTAGTGCATTTCGAGATTTCATATATATTTCAAATGTTCTACAGGGCTTCGAATATTGGTTCCCAAGGCCCGTTAGAAGAAGTGAAAACGCTAGTACATCTGATGAACAACCTTTGATCATCCTGGGTGGCGGACGTGAAGTTGTTACAGAACCCCCTTTTGAGTTATACGTGGATGATGATTCGACTAATAATCATGACGCGGGTCGCGTATTGCGAGACTTCTTACCTGCAGTGTTCGATGGAAGGTTCGAGGCCGGAAGGGAGCCAGAGATGGAATGGGTTAGTTGGATATATGCTCGAAATGATTCTTTTCATCGATTGAATAATGTTTACCACAGACTGGCATCATGGCGTTTACTAAGTCAGGAGATCCATTCGTGAGTTTTGAAGCCCACGTCTTGAGTAAGCCAGCCAATGGTTATTATGATTAGGTTGGCCCAGTGTTAGATCCTTCAGGCCGTGATTCGGGTGCATATAAAGGTCAATACATAGCTGCTGGGTACACGGGGCATGGCATGCCACGGGCTTTTGGATGGTAGGTCCCAACGCTTACATATTTTTGATCGAGACCCATGCTAACTTTTCTTCAGTGCTGAAGTGGTTGCAGAGATGATTATCGCTGAGTTATCTAGAAAACAGTGGAGCACTCCGGAGTGGTTGCCTGAAGGATTTCTCACATGGAACCGCATACGCAAATAAAAGGAGAGCGACTATGTAAACGTAGCATCTATGTTTAGCATCTAACTAGGCTGGAATAAATGACCTGATAGACTCGTTTGTTCCTATTCAAGTAACGAATGAAGATACAGTATATCGGTTATGGTGTAGTGGCTAACATTGCTGTCTTTCACACAGCGGCCCCGGGTTCAATTCCCGGTAACCGAAATATATTTTTGTGCTTTGTTAATCAGTTTGTTTGGTCCGAGCTTTCCACTCCAAACAATACATTCTAGAATTATTTGGACTTTGTGTTTTTCCCGCAGCTTAAATTTCATTTCACAGTAACTAACATCGAGGTGTGGTGGCCTTGTACTTATGTCGCTTCGTCCGGGTCTTGTCTACCCAATATTTCCGCGATGCAGAAGTGCATTGCATCGAAATGTCTCGGGTCTGGGACTCGCCAACCGTTCCAGAGGCCATGAAGCCCCATACAAGGCCCGACCACCACCCAGTTTGAACCGAGCAACTGCATATAGGGGCTATGCATCGAATCCGCCTGGTGGAACTGGTGGTGGAGGATTTCCTGGGTTTGCATTCCAGCAACCACAGCAAAAAGGAGACGCACTGAAAGAATATGTGAGTAACTTAGTGCGTGATAGGATAGCAACGATTTGACTGTGCATTTCAGAGTGTTGATTTAACGGAACTGGCGAGGAATGGAAAACTTGACCCTACTATTGGAAGGGATGATGGCGAGTCCTCTCCCGGGCCTACACTCTCGCAAATACTCAATATATCATTCATTCAGAGATACGTCGTACTATACAGAGTATGATATCCACTATTCTTGAAAATACTAAATCTGATCGTTGTTTGAAGTCCTGTCTCGAAGGACAAAGTCCAATCCAGTGGTAAAATCAAATATGAAGCACTGTTAGTAGTACGGGGCCTGATGTTTTCCATTTTCTCAGTTGATAGGGCCCCCTGGCGTCGGCAAAACCGCTATATTGGAGGGTCTCGCAAGTAGAATAGTGGCGAAAGAAGTTCCCGAAGTAAGTCAAAGGCTGCTGTTTGGTCATAACTACGTTTTACCATCCTTGGATTAGTCTCTGCATGACAAGAAGGTCCTATCCATTGACCTTTCCGCCATTATGGCCGGTTCGGGTATTCGTGGACAATTTGAAGAAAAGTTCAAGGCCCTCATACGTGACATTGAAGATGAAGTGCGTAGTATCTCTATCTGTGATGGAAATGATGGCTGCTGAGATTTTCAATATAGGCAGGGAATGTTATTTGTTTTATCGATGAAGTCCGTGAGTGTCGAGACGCTTAGGCCCTAGCCATCACAGACTGGATATTCAGACTTTTTTTGTTGTATTTAGACACACTTTTCAACCTTGGTAAAGCAGAAGGCAGCATCGACGCTGGTCAGATGATTAAACCGGCTCTTGCTCGAGGTTTACAGTTAGTTGGGGCCACGACACGTAACGTTACATGACGCATATATGAGTGGGACAACACCTCATTTATGGCCTTTTCTTGCAGCTGACGAATATAGAAAAACGATTGGCAAGGATGCTGCTCTCGAACGCCGGTTTCAGCCAGTTCAGATCGACGAGCCAACTGTAGAATCAACGATATCCATTTTGCGGGGGCTCAAGCCGCGATATGAAGTCCACCATGGGGTTGAGATTGCGGATGGTGCACTCGTGACGGGTATGCGTACTGAATGTATGCTTCTTTATCTACGCTGACTGACCATTATATCAGCGGCGGTGTATGGTGCTCGGTATATATCTGATCGCTATCTTCCTGACAAGGCGATTGATCTCGTGGACGAAGCCGCCTCTTCTCTTCGTCTCGCTCAAGAGTCCAAACCGGACGAACTGGAAGCTCTGGACCGCGAGATCGTTACGCTTCAAATCGAGCTTGAGAGTCTGAAGAACGAATCAGATGTATTTAGTGTAGAGAGGAGAAGGAAACTGGAGGAGCAGCTAAGGGCAAAGAAAGAAGATGCAGAACAGTTGACTGCCATTTGGCAAAATGGTGAGTTCCATGTCTACCTCATCGGGTACTTTGAAACATAAGCACATCGATTACTTACATGAACCCCAGAACGCGCTCGCCTTGATCGTCTGAAGGACTTGAAACAGCGACTTGAAGACGCCAAGCATGAACTCGAAGTCGCGCAGCGTCAGGGCCAATATGAAAGGGCGTCACAGTTGCGTTTTGGCACGATACCGGATCTAGAGCAGCAGTTGCCGAAGGACGGTGAGAGGAAAGAGGAGGGCGAGGAGGGCCCTCTTTACATGTTACACGATCGGGTCACAAGCAACGATATTTCAAGGGTGGTAGCAAAGGCGACTGGAATCCCTGTCCAGAATTTACTGAAAGGCGAAAGGGACAAGTTGGTTCATGTGAGTATATGCGCTTTTTTGATTTGTCTGCTACTATAAGTTTTACTTGAACCAAATTATAGATGGAAGACACACTCAAGCAACGTGTTGTAGGACAAGATCACATTGTTACTGCTATTAGCGACTCTGTTCGTATATCTCGCGCTGGCTTGCAGGCACCCAACCGCCCCGTCGCGTCTTTCCTATTCCTTGGCCCAACAGGTGTCGGGAAGGTCGGTCCATTCTTAACTTCAAAGAGTCAAACTTCGAAATTCTTTGTCTAGACGGAACTCTCCAAGGCACTGGCAAGATTTTTATTTAACGATGAACAAAGGGGACTGTGCGTATTCAGACTCGATGTTTTACTCGCCTATCTGATAATGTTATTAGAATCAATATTAACATGTCGGAGGTATATTCTTTCGAGCTTCATATCTAAAACACGTCCTGAAGTCTACTCACTAGTATCATGATCGACATACCATCTCGAGGCTTATTGGTGCTGCACCTGGCTATGTTGGTTTCGAGGAAGGCGGTATGGAATTCGTTGTCATCCCTCAGTATCCTTACTCATGAGATCAAAAGGTCAATTGACGGAGGCTGTTCGTCGCAAGCCTTATGGTAAAGGTGCCATCATTTTATATTACTCCGGTCTCATTCGTCCTTGTAGCTGTTATTTTACTGGATGAACTCGAAAAGGCTCACAAGGTGAGCATCGCGCAAAATTTTTGAGCCCAATCGCCGCTAACAAAAATTCACAAACAAGGATGTTGCGATGATATTGTTGCAAATTCTTGACGAGGGTAGCATTACTGATAGTCAAGGTCGAAAGGTAGACTTCAAGGTAAACGACATAGTGACCTAATATTATTCTTACTGACCATAATCCTCTAGAACACCATTGTTTGTTTGACTAGCAATTTGGGCAGTGATATTCTTGCCCATTCTTCGTCATGCGACTCCAATGGTATTGTCACGGAAGAAGCGATGAACCTAGTCCTGGAACGCACAGGCGAATATTTCCCTCCCGAGCTTCTGAATCGCCTCGACTCGATACTTGTGTTCAATAAACTGTCGCGCGAGTCCATTTTACGAGTGGTGTCTCTTCGACTGGACGATGTAGCCAAGAGATTGAAGGACCGCAGGATTACACTGGATGTCGATGCTGCTGCTCGAGAATGGCTTGCAAGTAAGGGGTATTCGGACATTTATGGTGCCCGTGCTATTTCACGCGTAGTCCGCACTGATGTTCTATTTGTTATGGCTCAAAAGTTGTTAAGGGGGACGATAAGGTTTTTGAACCGTGCTTGGCTCTCCAAATCAAGCTAATCATGACCTTTCAGGGACGGCGATGTGGTTACAATACGTTCTAATGGAGATTCTCTGCATATCCAGGATATTCATCCTCCAGATGCCGCTGCAGCTTCGGGTAGTCTAACTGACGACTCACACTAATCGCATATCGTAGTATCATATTTCTATCTGCATAAACATCACTACTCAATAAGCATATATCTAGTCACTATTAGCTATTAGAAACCAGCGTAAATCCCCACTCTATGTAGCTATAGTGTATTCATCAACCAAAATTAGTCCTTTTTACTAACCAGTAGTCCATGGGCAGACATCAGCTCAGAAGGTACTGCTCAGTCATTTCGTTTTGATTTGTTTGATTTTCTTTGGTTTGATTGCGTTTCTGATGAAGCCTGAGTGCGTTTTCCTTTCGATTTCCCATTCTTCTTTGAGCTTTTATCGCGAGGGGCAGGTTGGGCCGTTGGTTGCGACTCGAGGCGTACGCGTTCTTCCTCTGCTTCCCACCACTTCATGAACTCCTCTTCTCTTTGGCGAGATTGTTCCTCTTCTTGAATCTCAAGTAAAGATCTCTTTTCTTGCGTCCCAGCGTTTCCTTGTTCTAGTTGTAGTCGTTGGATCTCGGCAAATGGTAGCGCAGACCCGGGCACAGTGGGTTCTACTACAGGCTTTACAGGTGGGAGTGTCCATGCACCCCCGTTACTCCTATACAAAGAACGTCATTAAGGTGTAACTGGAAAAGGGGAAAGTACTTACGAAACACGACGCGCTGCGGAGGGGCCAGGTTTCGCAGGTGAAGCTCGAGCAGGGGTGATCATTGGTCCTAGTCCTAGCTGTGCTTGTTGCGTCTTGAGTGTTGCTATACTCCGTGAAGGACTTGGCGTAGAAGGCTGCGTCATCATAAGACGTGTATCGGGCGCCTTCACTTGAGCAGATGAGGGTGTGCCCAGAGGAGTACTAGTAGGGGAAGGGTGTTTCGTCGGAGTGCTAGGTGGTATAGGCAGCTTCCAGGGTGAAGTGCCCGAAGTGTTTGAACGCGAGGCTGTAATAGCGGGTCGCTGGGTCATTCTGTCAAGGCCTGGGGTAGTAGGTACGGTATTTTTTGGCGTGATTTTGCTATTCTCAGTTTCTGCCATAATCGTTTTCAGATCAACGCTGCCCAATACGATTAGCATAGAAGTCGTGTTCGGCTCTCATTCCAAAACATACCGTGTCGATACACCTCGTTTCCATACTGCAGGCCTGGCATGCGAAGTGTCTGATTCTAGCAAAGTAGATGCTTGGCTGAGGTCTAAAGCCGGAATCGCATCTGCGTCATCCATGGTATCCATGGAAAATATTTCATCCCCTATCGGTCCTACACTTGGAACAGGACGAAGGCCAGACCTGGGATGCAATGAAGGACTTGTTGAAGGCGAACCAGCTATCGACGGACGAATCCCTTTCCTTGTTGGGCCTGACGGAGATAACTTGGGAGATCTATGTATGTGTGACTTGCGATGTACAGGAACTATAGGTTCTGGTATATCCTGTTCTGCAAGCCAGTCGTGGTGCTTTTTCAATGCCTCATTGGCGAGTTTATTCGAGCGAGACAAAGAAGATTTCTGTGCTTGTTGTTTACGCAAGAACTTGGAGAATTGCGTTATGAGGTCAGGCGAAAGATCATCGAGCATTCCACATTCAAGTAATGTTTCAAGGTTAGCAGCCATGTAACCTTGCAAACTTTCGACAAGATCGACAGCCTGATAATAAGTCGCGTCTGCCAGCAGGAAGCAAATGTTGTTGATATTGAGATGCTTCAAAATAACCGCAGAGCAGTGAAGAATCATCCGATCCAACAGAAGCTCGCTCTTGGAGAGGATCGTATCAGGATGTGATACATTAACAACACACTGGCTTCACTCACCGCGGCTGCCATAACTTCGAACATAAATTCCATAACGTGGTCAACAGTGTGCAAGGAATCTGGGGGATTTGAGCTTCCAATACAAGTATAGGACGATATAGTATGTATACGAACCTATCGTTTCAAACATTGCTCCTTCTTCCCCGCAGCAGAGAAAACGGAGGATGTATTCCATAACACGCCATTTGAGGTGTTTCATATTGATCCTAACGACACCAAATTCATCTCGTCGCTTGATGGTCCACACGTTGTCTCCAAAGAAGGTTGCAAAAAACGGGGATCGGGCTCGAAGGATAGCAGAGTAACATGAAATCTCTTGATCTGCTAACTGAAGAATGGCATCAGGAGGAGGCAAACTCTTTGTGGTGTTCTTATCCGCATTACTGAATAGACGGCTATAATCGTCTATGAGGGATGAGACTGGAATCCGTTTCGCGAGTGATTCCAGAGCCTGTGTAAGGTGAGGAAGTTCTAAGATCCTCGCCAGAATTTGGAGCTCGGTCTTGACCTGAATAGGATACACATTCAAGTCTCTTAGCTGTGTGTCGAATGGTAAGCCGATCCGACGATCCCAGATGGCTAAGAGCTCGTCGCAGTACAGGTACCTCAACAAAACGAGGACGGACAGGGCACCACACCCAGCAAACACTAAACGGGAAAGAAGAGCTGGCTTTCCGGGTGCAGTGTTATGATCCCTGCATCTCACAGATACTTTGGACACCGTATCTTGTACGGCGGCTGTGCTGGATAAAATGCTGCAGAGTACGGGGCATCTCGCGGATAGGACAATGCGATGGACAGGGAACTCGGATCCAGAGGGTATTCTTACGAGAAGGTCGGCGCCATGAGGGAGATTTTCGTAATTATAGAGATTACTGCCTGGAGACTTCCGGATGATCTTCTCCCGCTTGATCAGATTAAGGATGCGAGAGAGCTCTGCGATATCGTCAAGAATTGGGACGTCTTCAACCTCGTCGTCAATATCAACGACGGGCATAAACCCGCTTCCACTTGGGCCAGAGAACGGTATGGAAGAAAGGCCAGCCGAATGTCCGTCGTTTGTAAGCCAACATAGATAAGGTTGAACATCAGCCATATCCTGCGCAAAAGTTTGACCCGACAGTCGAATCGGTTCTGGTCGAAAGTCGACGCGAAGCGCACCAAATGCACCTGTACTGTTGGCGCATACCTTAATGGTACGTTGAATATAGGGAACACGCTGGAACTTAAACGTTTTTGCGCTGCTGGACTGTCCCCCCTTTGGATTTCGTATACGTACGAAAACATGGCCTGAGAATGTACAGACAATAATAGAGCCGTCAGCTCCGAGATCAACATCCTAGAAAGACTGTGTCAAACGAGATCTACATGAGTAGTTGTTTACGCACTCTGACTCCACTGAACTGTTTTCGCAGAGCCCAAACACGTTGTGGTATAACAGTTGCGGCTCCCTTCCCATGAAGTCCATCATCAGATGAGCCTGGAGGGGTGAATATGAAAACTTCGCCATTCGAGGACAGGGCAGCAAACGTGTCCTCGCAACTTGTGATCTTCGCGACCTTTGGTCCTTTGATAGCTTGAGGTGGCCGATAAACATGTATTTCGGACGAGAAGCTCTGCGTAGGGAAGCTAACAAGGATGAGTAACCGTGTGAAAATACTACACAAGTCATCTCACTTGATCTTAAGAACGATGTCATTCCAGAGAAAGGCAACATCCCCTGATTTGAGCAGACATGCCATTGCATTATCCTGCCAAGAGAATATCAAACCGAGGATAAGACTTGGTATACTACAAATTTACCGTCATAGCAATTGCAGTAACAGGCTGAACAACCACAGTTACTTTTCTGGGTAGGACCTGCACTGGTGTCGCATTCTTGCTATAGCCTAACGAGAAGCGATAGGTCTTCAATATCTCGCAAGGATAAAATATGACCATACCGAGCTGCCCACTATTAGTGCCCCAAGTGAAAACTTCAGTTTCGGTCCAACAGGCTGAGGCAGTTTTGCAAGCTGCGATACCTCTGACAGTCTCTTTCTTCAAATGACCTATCTTTCGCGGAGATGCTTGAATAGGCTCTTCCCGCCGTCCGACAGACATGGGAGACTGATCAACTACATATCCAAGCTGAGAAAAGCGATTAAGGCCCCAGCTCAGTACTTCCCAGCTCTTCGTCAGAGCCAGAGTGTGATCTTGTCCCAGTGCTACTGACACGACGTTGTGTGAGAATTCTGGAAGAGTCATCAGACCGTATTGCGTATGTTGACTTGGTCCTAGGCTGTGACAAAAGAAATCTGTACAAGCTTTCATAGCTCTTGTTAGGAACGTACCGTCCTCCGCTTCCGAACCCACATAATCGTAAATTGTCTTGGCTTTCAGAGGTAACCACGACTGCGATGCGACAGTTCAATAAAATATAAAAGACGAAGAACGACATTTACCTGTGTGAAGCCTGGACATGGAGATCTGACGAACTTGAATTGGTGAAAAACGAACTTCCAAAGTTTTGTCATGCAAGTTGGGATCATGTTTACGAGGAATGATAACCTGATCTGGAAATGTTCTGTTGTCGCTATCTCCAAGTCCTAGAGCAGCGTTCCTGGGAGAAGCACAAGAATATAGGGAAAATATGAATATGACGCAAGCTGTATGCGCACCTATTTGCCCCCCACGTAAATAACTCCGCAGGACCTTCATCTGTTGCATCTGGTTTCGTTGTCCGCAACGTGGTATTATATAGATCAAATGCAGTATATCCCTCCAGGTCCTTTAGTGAGGTATCGACGTCAGAACGTTTGAGGAGTAAAATGCTGTGCTTTCGATAAGCTCTCCGCTATTGAAACGAGCAAGAATAGACGCACGCTGCAGCAAGATTACCCGCATACAATGCCCTGTGAAGTGCGGTCCAATTACTTTCTGCATCCTGAAGATTGACGTTTATCGCGGGGTGGGCAAGCAAGAATCGAACATATTGCAAGCTCGATGGCTCAACGGAAGCGCAGGCCATATGTAGGACGGTTCTTCCCAACCAGTCGCGCGCGTTGACATCAGTGGTCAAGATAGAGGAGTGTGCAGTGGAACGACTCCATGATTTTCCGCCGCTAGTGCTGAGGCTTGCTAAGCTAGAGGTGGAGGGTTGTCCACGGATCCCGGTACTCTCAAGCAGACGCTGAAAAGCCTGCTGGTTTCGTAAGTTGAAGTGGACATGGAGCAAGGTCATGCGAGGTGGTGGTCAGACCGAGCGACCTACAAGGAGAGCTGATGACTCCTTCGCAAGATCGCGTAGTCCAGGGGTTGTTGTGCTCGCTGACAAGCACAACTAGAAATTCTAGATTTCTTGGAGCAAAACCGAAAAAGAGACGTTGGTTCAGGAAAAAGAGAAGGGCGCTAAGTCAATAATATGGAGGGTCAAGGTTAGAGCAGCGAGAGCTGGAATGTAATGTCAAAAGCAGGAAGAGATAACGACATTCCGGCTCCGTCAAATAATGAATCACCAAAACTCGGAACGTGCGCACGTGCGAATCCGCTACCCAAAGCGTTCCCAGGTGAGTCTTCCGAGATATGTCAAATGACACTCATGTTATCAGGCAAGCACGTCTGTCCGATATAAGACCACGTTTATTTGGGAGCATATGGTAAATCAAAAGCATATTCGATATTTCATAAAATGGTTAGTATATAGGGTATCTCCAAATCACTGACACGGCCCATGCTAACATTCATACCTCGGAGGATTTCATGAATGATGCGAAATATCCATTCACATCGTCGATCGATTCGGACGGAGCAACCATTCCAACAACGCCATCAGGACGAACAACAACCAGCGTCACTTGACTGGGATCAATGCCAAATGCACTGTACCCCTGACCTCCCTTACTTCTTGTCACGTCTAAATCATCGACGAACACTCTAAGAAGATCAAATGCATCAGCGTCATGTAGAAGCAATGCTAGGTGTCGTGCTTACTGTGACCAGTGAAGCCTAAAAAGCTTTGGTAAATCCATTATGTTCACAAGCTCTTTCTTTTCCGCTAGGATGGTCAAGATGTCAAACATGGAAGTTATGTTATCATTCCTCAGATATCTTCTGAGGAAGCTTTCAGAGCTTTCCATATCTTTTGCTAGTAATTGGACCTTTTCCAGCTGTGAGGGATCAGCTGTATTCCCCAAAAATAGCAGTATCTTGAATCGCATGTCTGCTGGTAGCAGATCTTGCAATTCATATGGCCGCCCGTCAGAAGCCCGCACAAATATTTGCGGTGGCATGCGTTGTCCAACCAAGATATTCTCGGCACACCATTGGTGGGTGGGAATTATGATGGACGATGAGCAATACTGCACTCCAATGCCGGTAATGAAGCCGCCAAACGCATTCTGAGCCCTTTAGTCCATACCGTGAGTTTATAGTGCAATCAGAATGACGAGTGGAAATCAGTAGAACTCACTTCAATAAATTTTCGTGTTCAATTTTTGTCTCTGTTCGTCCCTTGCACGAAAACAAAGTTGCGTATTCTTTGTCGAAATTTATCAGGTCTTGCGCATACCTTCGCCGTTCGAACTCATACTATTCACAAGGTTCTTTTAAGTGGGGTGGGAAGGTGATAGAACATTTACGCACAGTCTTGAGTAGCGAGATATCACTCCAACCTCGCAAAACCTGTGTCAGTTTCCATGCTGTACTCAACATCAATACGAGACGCAGTTAACAACCAAGCAATTGCATTAACTCACCGAGATTATGTGCATCGCTCATGCCTGCATTCATCCCTTGGCCTGGGTAGTGTGGTAAACAAATCAAGGAATGGAATAGATAATACTTATTGGGCGCTATACTGACCTGCTTTGGGCGAGTGCGTATGACATGCATCCCCCGCTATGAAGATACGATCCTTTACAGAAAATGTCGACGCTACTCGCTGACCAACTGCACCAAACAATATCAGCAGTCGGTGCGTGTAGAATATAAAACGGCGCTCGCTTATGTATACTGTCCACCAGTCAAACTCCAAAGGCCTTTCCATCTTAAAAGGACTGAATGTCTTGTTGATAGCCTTCGATACTGACCGTCAGTCACGCTACATAGCAGGTCCCAGAATGGATAACTCACCTCCAGTAGCTTTTCAGGGCTCATTCTATCTTTGTCTGATCTCCCCGTAAGCGGATCTAAAATATCTTCATCCGATAATTGTACATATAGGCGAATTTTATCGTCTTCACGGGGAATAAGCATACAAGAACCGTTAGGAGAGCGGATAGTGGCTCTGATGCGAGTGTCAGGGAAATTTGTAATAGGAACCATGTCTAAAGCACCCCATATATACTCTTAAACAATGGGCATAGTGGGCATATAAGAAGTTGGTAATCTGTAAACAAACAAAAATTTATCTCACCTGTTTGCTCTCCTTCCATAGCTATATCCAGAGCCTTGCGAACCCATGAATGCGCGCCTGCAGTCTCAATTAATTTCGCGCAAGGCCATGCCATAACAGCGTGCTCACCATCTGTCCCTATCATAAATTTCGCATGTACGATTTCTGTTGCGTTTGAACAATCGAGATGCTGTAATACTACCTAATGCAAACAAAAATTAGTATCTTGGAAGAGTTTATAGGAGCCAAAGCAGGCCATACTTTGACTGGATGCGATGTTGGATTCGCGAGTTCTTCGTTATCCTGTGATAGCTCGATAGAAGTCGGAACGATTGATCGGTGTACATCAAATCCTAATGAGTGTATGGCATCACAAAACAGAGCTTCGATCGCTCCTTGATTGAGGGTAATCTATATCACGGCAGTCCACATCATCTAAAGAGATCGCATTGGTTTCAATTTGGCATACCAAAAACGGGTATCGAGTTCCCTCAGTGCCTATGACTGGTATACGCCCGGTGGACTGAGAGCAATATAAACACGGTATCAGCATAGGTTTAGCTATAAAACTCACTTCAATATCGCCCTCTGAGTTAGGAATATAGATCGTCTATCGGATTTGTGGCAAAGCGTCAATATACACACATAACCATGCCAAAAGTAAGTTAACCCACAGCCATGTGTATATGATTGCCTTCGCGAAGAAGACGGTCACCAAGCCCATAGCTCTACAGGTATTCATAAGTCAGAGTTTTAGCCCCACAATGTTCAATAGACCTACCTGCAATACCTCGATAGTCCTAGGCTGAATCCCGTCTGCTTGGCCGGTAACAAGGCATTCTGGCCTGTATACATGTTCATTACAAGGTGCTGCGCATCATGCAATCACCCGACGGTTTGAACGTACCTTTTGTCAACGATTCTGACGTTGGCACCAGCTTGCATTAGTGCATACGCACACATAAGCCCTGTAGGCCCAGCACCTACGATGAGCACATCAACATTACTCTCCCTTGATTGTGGGGGGCGATTTGGAAGAGTATTAGTAGCCATGGAAGACACAGGATGCTCTTGTGTACTATAGAAAACCAAGCTACTAGCATGTTCGACTTTTTATAAGGTGGTTCTCCGAAAACAAAGGGCTATAACACGAACCGCTACTTACGCGGACGGTGACTGACATACCAATTTGCTTCTGTAATCTGGATCTAGAAGATGTTGAGTATCCAGGATTCCTGTAACATGTCCCCGCTATTAAGCTGAGTCGGATCTTTAGGGAATCAATCGAATTAGGCCAACGTGATAGAACCGACATCAAAGAGGCGCTTGCAACTCTATCTGCCAAAATTAGCCCCAAACTGCTGTTAGATGGTAGAAACTGCGGCTTTAATCGACACACAAGAACACACCCTCGGGAGGTGCATCTCGGGCCAAGCCTCGCCGGTGGTCACGACCTCTAAAATCCCAAGGAACGCCGATTAGACCACAAATGGACCAATCACAGCCCATGGTTTCATTCTTCGCAATAGTAATCAGCTTGCGTCGTAAACTAAGTCGCGCATCATCCGAAGACGTGGCTCAAGAACTTGACTGCAGGAGGAAATATTTAGTAAAAGATACTCACCAGCACATCAAACTCACCTTCTGAGCCTTCTTGTTGTTGCATTGATAGGCAGCCGAACCGTGTAGTAAATTATCGATAAGTTATCATAAGGACAAAGGACTGCTACTTATATACTGGATAGATGCTGAAAGTCAAGAAGCAGGCTGATTCGATTCTGCAGAGAAAGCTCGGCCAAGGACTTCGGATGTCCATGGTAAGCACCGACACGGAATATCATGATTTGCAAGGTATTCCACAAGCTTTGATATTGGTGATCTTACATAGTTTGTCCTTACTTCGATCCTTACATGCACACCTGCATGGTACAGTGACCATTATAATATACTCGAATATTACTGTTGCCAGTGAAACGTTGAAGTTCGACCTGAAAGTGCTGTGACATCACGTCAAGTTCGCTAAGTCTTAGACTTGTGACGCGTGACCAGCTTGCGGTTCGGTTCGTCGCATCTTCCAGTGCTGCTTCTCTCCTGGTGTTGTATGAGCATGGGGGTGATTTGAACTTGTTCTTCAATACATCAGCGCATCTAGTAAGAAGTTCGTACCAGAAGGGCACGTAAGTAGTGGACGGGTTCAACTCAACCTGCCTATGACCGTCGCAGCGACGCAACGACGAAACTAAGGTCGAAATTCAACAGTACAGCCGTTGTACAATTCCAAGCTTATGAGCTAGATACTAGAGCCAACCATGATACAATGGCGAACCACTGTACCCCATTTATCCTTCTAATAGCGCCTGAGCCTTTCGCGCATTCGCTTTTAAGCCCTCAACTTGGAGTTCTAGGTTCCTGATTTTTTCGCGGGCATCGCGGAGTTCGCTAGCCTGGCGCTGGTTCTCTTCGCGTAACGCCTGAGCAGCTGCCTGTGATCGCAATGTCAATTCGGGTAAGAAAAGAGCATCGCGCATGATCAGTACGTACATCTTCATTATCGAAGTTAGATTTTGCAGGTGGGCTCGAGGTGGGCGATACTGCAGGAGAAGTAGCAGGTATGGGCATGGATTCTGATTTCGAGACCGGCGCGAAGGGTACGGGGTTCGAGGGGGTAGAAGGAGTAGTTGCAGCCCGCGCTACAGGTGATGCACTGAAGCTCGGAGGAGCAGGCACAGGTGCAGTGGCTGCGACCGTGGGTGCAGGTGTATAGGTCGACTGGACACCATTGGATATTGCACCATTTTCCAAGCTGACCAATTTGGGAGGTGCGGTCTTCCCGGAGAAAAATTCACTGGCCGAAAGGGATGCTTCAGAGGAAGGTGCTGGTGGATATATGTCGGACTGGAAAGAGTCGGCCTGCAACAATAGGCTATCACCTTGGGATTATCTAAAACCGATAAGATATCAGCATACCTTTCGGGGTACAATAAATCCAATCGGTTCAATTGCAGATCCATAAACTTTGTAAGCACGAGCGATTTCGCACTCTGATGCATTGAGCGCACGCCTGGGTAAGAAGCACATTCCCCGCTGAGGTTCTGAAGACTTGTGTTCCGCTAAGGCATAAAGGGTATCGCTTTCGAATTCGTAGTAACGAATGTTGCCGTCCCTAGTGTGCTACGTGGGTTACTGTATATTCAAAGTAATTTAGTCAGATTACCCACCCTTTACCGGCTACAAGTTGTGCAGAATATTAGAATATAATCTTCACACATCGGTATCAACCACTCACCAAGGAAAAGAATACTGTTATCACTCCAAAACGGCATAATAACACCAGCTGACTGGTCGAGGATCGTCGTTTTGACGTTACCAAGCCCACCAGTTTCCCAGATGCCGACCTGACGATCACTCATTTTGCTGAAACCTGTCGTGGCGATTTTATCGAGGTCACCCATCCACACGACGCGTGCGCCTTTGATTCCACCATGTCCTTCTGCCACACGAACAGCTTCGCTTCCCGCACGGGGGTCGAACAATCTTAGCTTGCGATCTCTGCATGTCGTGGCAAGAAGAGTGCCAGTAGGGTTAAAGGCGATACATTGGATAGAATCGCCATGGCCAGTTAGAGTAGACCTCTGACGTTCTGTTTCTGCAAGGTCCCACAGCTTGACGGTATGCTCTCCAGAAGCACTTGCGATAACGTTAGAAGCAGTAGGATGAAACAAGACTTGACCGATCTTTCGCGGCGAGGCATCGATACGGGCCACAGGATCGAAATCGTGAGGTTCCCAGTGATCTTGACCCCAATCTTCGAACGTAGAGGGTTCCACTTTCCAGATCATGACCTTCCCATCTTCACCGCCTGAGGCGACAATCGAATCATTGTGAGGGGACCAATCCGTGTCGAGGACTGGAGCAGTGTGACTGCGTGCCAAGGGTATCACATCCGGGAGCTTGTATGGAAGATTATTGGGTAATGCTTCGAAGGGAGAAGGCAAGGGTAAAATGGCAAAAGCGCCACCACCAGATGCATTCCAGTTAAGACTGATGTATCGCTGGTCATAGTAATTAGTAATTAGAAGGAAATCACAGCAGCGCGACATTGATCTAAATATTCACCCCTGAAGCAGAGACCAAATTGGTATCCCAGGCGCTGCTGGACACCTTTACATTCTCGATTCCGAATTCTTTTTTCTTTGCATTTTGACCATAGACATGACTAGATTGTGAACCCACAAATTCATATTGGTCAACTTGCACGAATATCGAATATACGGCTACATGATATACTCACCGATACTTTGATGGACGCACGAAACGAGACATTGTTCAGGCAAGAAACAGACGAGTCGCAGACGATACCCAGGTCTGAGCTGTGCCTGTCGCAAAGCTGGTTGCCCTAAGTATACTTGGACCTTGATCAATGTTATTTGAATCCCCGACATATGTTTATTCTCGTCGAGGTTAGGGCTACAAAATTATCTAAGCTGCTTCCACGATTACATTTACTAATTTCCTAAATCGTCTGCTCAAGCGCTGCTCCGCTGAGTCCGCTCCGCCCTAAGTTCGAAACGAAGGACTTCTTGTCGAATTTTCGGTTCACAACAAGGATTTCTTTTCTTCTTTTCTCAATGTCGAGTGCGCGTGTAGTGTCTGTGCTTAGGTTGGCAAATGCCCTTTCCGTGCCAAGGTGTGGAGTATCTCGAGTCTACTGCCGCGGTCTAGCGACATCCGTAGGAGAGGTTGGTAGTTTGTTTACCAAGTAATACTCCTTTTTGACTTCAAGGAAACTCAGCTGAAGAGAACTGGGTTGTATGATTTTCATGTGGAGAACGGAGCAAAAATGGTGCCGTTCGCTGGATACTCCATGCCCCTTGCCTATGGTAGTGTTGGTCAAGGTGCGCACTAGACGGACTTTGTTCCCGTCCATCTTCCAATTGAATACAGTTGCCAGCCATAGCTACGTGCGTAGTAGCGTAGGCCTCTTCGATGTTGGCCACATGGTACAAAGCAAGTACGTTATTTACTGCGTTGCTCCAGAAAGTCTGTTCAGACAGTAGCAGCTTCCGTGGTCCCACGGCAACAGCGTTCTTGGAATGGCTAACACCGTCTTCCCTTTCATCACTCACCCCTTATTCTTCGACTTTGTCTGTGATCTTAAATGAAAAGGGTGGCATCATAGACGACACTGTCATCACAAAGCACTCTGATGATGCGTATTACGTTGTCACGAATGCAGGTAGACGAGACAGAGACCTGCCATGGTTCCGAGAGAAGCTTGATGAATGGAACCATGGCGAGAAAGGTCGGGATGGCAAGGTAGAAATTGAAGTTTTAGACAATTGGGGGCTTATTGCGTTACAAGGTCAATCAGCTGCTACTGTAAAATGTTCTGCAAGTCCAATTTTCACGATTGAATGGTTTAGGCCCCGAAGCTGCTGCATATCTACAAAGGTTCACTTCGTTTGATCTCAAGGATCTCATATTCGGCACATCTGCTTTTGTACCTATTGAGGGTTTCAACTTGCACGTTGCGCGAGGAGGGTACACTGGTGAAGACGGGTTTGAAGTCAGTATACGAGTATCCTTTTTCAATGTTCTTTCCATGTCAGCTTATCTATCAGATCTCGATACCACCATCGCAAACCTTGGATGTCGCTGAACTTCTCTCAAAACATCCTGTCAAACTCACTGGTCTTGGTGCTAGAGATAGTCTACGTCTTGAGGCTGGCATGTGTCTTTATGGTAATGACCTAGACGAAGATACAACGCCCATCGAGGCCGGCTTGGCATGGGTGATAGGTAATTTGTCGCATTGACTTGAAAGGTTGGTTTTTTGTTCATGTGTTCCATTAGGCAAAGAGCGCAGAGAATCCGGCGAATTTATTGGTGCTGAAGGTGTCAGAAGGCATCTCAAGGATGGGCCGCCAAGGCGCCGGGTGGGCTTAGTGGTTGAAGGTGCCCCTGCTAGGCGTGAGTTATCTTACTGCGCAGTCGCCGAATCTTCCTTAAGGACTAACTTGCAATAGAGGGTGCCCAAATATTTGCGCCGTCGGGGACGGATCTCATAGGTAATGCGCATTATAGGTTTATTTAGGCCACATGCTCACGTACAGGGATATCCCCCAGGTAATGTCACATCAGGCATCCCCTCACCAACATTAGGCAAGAACATCGCCATGGGCTACGTTCAATCAGGTTGGCATAAGAAAGGGACAGAAGTGGAAGTGGAGGTGCGAAACAAGCTGCGGAAGGGCGTTCTAACGCCGATGCCTTTCGTGAAACCAAAGTACTGGAGAGGGTGAATCCTTACAAGATGTTGGATAGTTTTATACATTAATCTACATCTTGTGACAAAGCATGTTTGAATGATGTCTGCAACGAGACAACGCCAGTGGGTGTAGGTTGAAGCAAGGTTGCAATTTGAAAACAAAACAAAAACAAAATATAATGGCCAACGTGGGGATCGAACCCAAGACCTTCGCGTTATTAGCACGACGCTCTAACCAACTGAGCTAGTCGGCCGATGAAAACATTATCTAATTACATAATCTTGATTCTCCAAACAAAAGTGCTATAAATCTGTTTCTGCACATACAGTTAAGGTTTCAAATACATGTTCAAAGAAATGGCTTGTGATTACAGGCTCTGATACACTGATAACAAGTTTATTTTCCACCAGAAAAAAATCTTACCCCTTCATTTTCTTCGCCAGACCCTGTACGCCCTGTACTGATAACCTGTGCCCGACCCGTTTTTGCAAGTACGGCGATAACACGACGCAGGAGAGTAATTGGAATATCAGAAAGTGGAGAAGGAACGGGGGGGTCAGTGATTTCGTAGAATGTGAGGATTGTGTTCAGATTAGCTGTATCTGTCGCCTATACCCGCGATAGATCCAAAACGTTATGATGAAAGACAGACCGTGAATATGAAATGAGACATGTGTATAGTCCAAGACGTACCCAAGAGTGTAGTACCTCTGCCCATTCTTCTGGAAGACGCCAGTACAATAGCACAGCGCGTGTCTGCTTGGGAGGTTCGTAAACTGCTTGACCGTTAGTTATCATGGATTCCATGATAGCGGAAAGGTGTGAAGGAAGCACTCGACCTAAGAAGATAATATGAGTGCTGTGAAAGGTATCACTTGGCATAGAGCATACGCACGATTGATTCTCTCATTCCTTAGAACTTCATCCCAGTCTCCGCCAGACGTCTCTGCGTCCTCGAGGCGAAGGACGAAAAGACGGCGGTGGCGAGCATAAGCCAAAATAAGCCGTGTCCATTGAGAAATATTTTGCGATTGTGTTGTGGGATTAGGTTGTTCCCTGGTTCCACAAAGTAAGTGGGTCACGACGACAGGAGTGAGTAAAGAGACAAACGTGAAGAAAGGGGGAACAGAGTGAATCGAAGGAAGTAGAAATCCTGGGTAACAAGAAATTAGCCAACGTATCAGCGGCGACGACTATGTCAGTCTCACCTGAACGAGTCGTATGTGTGGTGAAAGACATCCAGCTACAACTGTACTTCGACAACGATGCGGACTCTGAAACCTTTTAGTTTCTGCAGTCACGTTGATTAGAATACTCATCGAAACATCAACTTCGCCTTTTTATGATATCTGTCAAGACATTCCATTCCTTCGATAAACGTTTTTAATACTGTTCCCAATCGCAGAGCATTCTCGCCAAGCGTTTATTTCACCTGTACGAATGATCGGGACTGTGCCGGTGGGCACCAAGACAACATCTGGATCGATAGGCCAACGCCCTCGTGGTAGATCAGTGCTCAGCGCTCACATTTGAAGCCTCACATCTGACCCAAGGTTAACAGGCAACGATTCGTTCTCGGTATGACCCAGATTGACCCGGGTTGAATGTTCAACGTTGAACACTAAGTGCCCCGTGAAGAAACCATCTGCATACCGAAGGGCCCAACCTCACGCAAGATATCTGTTATCGTCGGAATGGACTGTGGCCAGATACGCAACAGGATAAACAATAGCGTTGGCAGAGTTTTCGAGACAACAACTATTACGTCTCAATATCAAGTCCATTTAAATCGATCGCTGACAGATAGAATCCTCACTTATGATTAATGAGGACCTAGCGATGGAATTGGCGCACAAGCTACGCATTTCGATGCCAAAGAAAAAGGCCTTTGGCGGAGGTAAGAAGTGTAATTTTGAGCAGGGGTAGTGAAATTGACCGAGGTTCTCTTAGATATCTACTATAATAACGAGTGGAGCTGACCAGCTCAGGGGCCCTCTCTTCCGCTCAATTGTTCAGGCGTGATTTCTCGAAGGCGAATGCTATACTACAGATGATGCGACAGGACAGATAGTTGGTGTTTCCTTATGATTTGGTCCTGAACAAGAACTCTTCAAGGCGTCAGTTACAACGTCCTGTTCCACGAGTTGGGGTTAGGTAAATCATATATCAGTGATATGCTCATTCAGCGAAGCACAACAAAGCCCTTCAGTTTAATGATTGCAAGATTAAGTTACCTATAGATGCAAAGCATTGGTAGAACAATATTGTGAGCCCACTATTTTCCTACTTCGCACACTGATGTGTAGCAAACACCATCCAGTACAAGCCTTTGTACATATATTTCATACATATATTTCTAAATGTCAATGTGTATTACTACAGAGACGATCTGATAGTCGGTGTAATTCAAGTTGATATGTGAACTGAACATGGCAACTATAGACGTGTCGTACTGCATACACTGCAGATACCCTTCACTACATCGGTTGAACGTATTCGCCTTGAGGGCGTAGATGTTCCTGCTGGGCGTAATCGGGCGCAGAAACATAATCTGAGATTTGTAGTGCTGTAGTGAAAGTACCATCCAAAATCAAACCTATTCCTGCGATCGAGGATCCATTTTTGTCGAGGGACCACAGTGAAAGAGCGAGCTTGTTCGGCGACTCCCTTTGAAGTAGACTGCAAGATGGCACACAAATATGATTCAAGAACCCTTTTCTTAACGTAGAATAACTCACCCCGCAGGTAACACGAATACAGTTTGAGGACTAGGAAAACAAAAAAACAACCAAAGTAAGCGTCCTGTGCGAAACGTCATTCTTCAGATGGGTAACTTGCCCAAGATTGTTCACGTATTTCCCAAGTTGCCAACCGTTCAGGTAAATTTGCGCACGGAAATTTGAAGTGATGTCACTTGGAGTGATAGATAAACGGACAGGGACGTCCACGTCCATGGGTAAGGGCTATAATATAAACATAATTATTAGCCCAAATCAATGCAACAAATGGCTATGCACGAACCAAACTAAACGTAGTCCGATAGAAATTGATGCCGGCACTCTTCACGCCTCCTCCTGAAAGGGGTGTACCAGTTTGCCACGATTCATCAGGATAGCCAGGCAAATGGGCGCCAATTCTTTCGGCATACAATCCACCTTCATTAAGGTAACCGCGGAATGTATCTGGTGCATCTGCAGCCCCACCCTACATAGCGTGATGAAATCAAGGGTCCAAATGTAATTAGAAAAGAGCAGGCCTACATAGTTGCCCTGTAATTTCCAGTACTTGAAAGTACTGTTTCCACCGATGATAGCATAACCTCTAATACCCCGAGGTTCCTTTCCTGAATTGGCTGCACTCTAAAGTCAACAAGAGACCAAGGTGATGATCGAAAAGGACTCACTGCTAGTTTCTACAATGCTACGAAGTGAACAAGCATGAGACACCGATCAATTAGATTAGTCTACAAAGAACAACGTACCCCATATGGTCTGTCAACAACACTCAGTGAGCGATGGTTATTACAACATGCGTCGGAAAAAATACCTTGTATAACGACGAGGACGTTATCATCGCCTATGCGGAGGACATCGTTAGGTATCTGCCATATATCTGTGGTTTGGCTGATCGTCAAATTTCCTTGGTTCGAGCCAAGGAAGACCCCATTGATGAACGCTGAGTACCCGAAAGCATAACCACCCTGAACAGTTAAATTGAAAGCCGTTTCTTGTCCTGTGGCAGTAAAATGGCCACGGAAGATCAGGTTGCCGCCATAGAACCTAAATATCGCATGAATATATTTTAGAAAGCAGAAGAATATCCGAAAGCCTACCCGTATTGCTGCGAGTATAGTACATATTCACCAGCTAGAGGGGGGAGATTAGTGTACTAAGGAAACAGAAACTTCAGAGCTAAAGCTATTCAGACAGGTCACGAAACGAACATTGGTAGTAGTCAAGTCCGCCGTTACGAAGCTGGAGTCATCAAAGTCGGGGGATATTTCAGGTAAACTTGGTCAAGGTTAGCATTATACAAGCAGAATATAAAAAGGGGGTAAAACACACCTTCCGCTAACCTTCCATTCACCAAATTCAGGTAGTGTAACAGGTTGAGCGCCTTCTATTTTTGCTTGATAGGACCCATATGTTGTACGTGTCACGTCAACAATTTGGTTGTTCCAACGTATTTGCGACACCGCAGAAGGACAGAAAATTTCGACAATGGTAGTACCATTCAAATCACCTTGCTGAATGGGTATCTGAGTTCAGTACTTCGAAGAGCATATACGAAAAGAAAACGAACCAATGAAAGAGTATGTCTTGACAACTCTGCACTCCTCACGAGGTATGGCCCACCAACGAGCACTCTACATCATCAGTGCGTACATATTCTACAATGTCCCATCAAGTTAGATACTCACGTCTCATTTGTCCCAACACCAAAGTAGTTGCTAAATGCCCCGCTGCCTTCAATGAGTGGCGCGTGCCATTGCGCCGCACTTGCCTTGTCCATGATTAGCAACTTGACATCTTCGCCAATACCAACGACTGCAACTGGCATTGAAGCTACCAGGTTGTAGTTAAGCGTGAGCGTTCCATCGGTGTAGCTGGTCGAGATATGCGTGTCGGATGTGTTGATGATATTTACATCTGGCTCAGAAGCGAAACGGAAGGCAGTTTCACCGGTTTGACCGGACATGGAGTATAATATGATATAATCTGTGTTGTCGATACTAAAGCACAGACAAAGATGAAATGTGGTCAGGTTTTCTTTACACAGGTCACTTACGTCGTCCATGTCATGATTCTTTAAACAAGCCATAATTAGACACCATCAGCCTAAAAAGACAGGAAAGAACGTACTCTGTGGTGGAATATAAGATTCTCGTCCCAGAAATCCCAAAAACGTAATCAATAGCCAAGACTTTACTCTCATGACCATCGAGGACAAGGTTTCCTTGCACTGGAATGGTGAGTGAGCCGGAAGAAGTAGTAACGTTCAGCTTGGTCGTAGTTAAGGTAGTTGGTCTGTGGAACAAAGGTAGATCATTAGTAATAAACCCGAAGAGGTTCAGGACGCGAAAAGCGGCTCGTCAGATCGACTTTACGCTCCAACTGGTTTCCGAGATGTAACTCGGAGATACTGACCGCATATCAAAAATAGTAAATAATAACCCACATCGTGTCATTCTGCCTTATGATATAAAATGCTGCCCCCGAGTCGAGGTTCCTCAGTTCAGCTGTATGCACAGACGACGAAGATGTGAAGTTTGTTCCGTTTGCAATGAGAGTAGAACTAAGGAGGTCCCTCGAAACACGGAGGAAGAGTCCTACATTACATAAGGTCTCAGTATCTGTGAAGAAAAGTCAAGACGGAAGGATCAATCACCTTGTAACCTCATCTCATTCATCTTTGGCCCTGCGACACGGTTTTCGTTGATACCTAGGACCGAAACTCGTCGCACTGTATCTAATACTTTCGAATACAGAAAACTTACCAGCTCCATAGTCATAACTTGTATATACTGTTGGCTCGGCCGTTTGACCCCAGTTCGTACCACCAAAGAGTACTACATGAGACACAAAATCAGTCGACGAGAAGATAAAATAAAAGAATCAGGATATACTATATATACCTGCATAAGTAGACCAATTAGTTTAAATGTAAAAGTAAAGGAAAAGAAAAAAAAACTCACTAAGAATAGTAGCAGTCTGTGCGCTAGCATTCGAAAACCACAGCGAGAATATATTAGCCTTTATTGTTGTTGATATAACATCAGAGAAAGAAACGTACTATGTGTCTTTGTAGAACACGTCCTCTACGAGTGAGTATTTTGTTAGTTTTTACTTGCCCCGTACAGGAATATAAAATACCATATGCGGCGTTCGTCAAATCCATCGCTATGAGAAGGAATATTATAATGACAATGAGAGAGAAAGACGGGAGCGACTTACAGTACTTCTCATAGCCTGTTCCTCCTCGCGCGACTTGGCCCCAGCCTACGATGTATCCACCACCAAACTGAGTATGTAGTGGAAGGATATAACAAAAGGTGAACAGCACGAAGATATGGTAGGATGACGATGAGAGGTATATTATCAGATATGTATTTATATAGGTAAAGAAGAAAACAATTACCTCAGAAAGACACAAAGGATTGCTCCACGCAACCGCCTCATGGTCTGAATAGTATACTGTCTGTACTTCAGACCAACTGTTCTGACCCTGAGGGTAAGAATCACCGCTGTATGTAGATATTTGGAGGTAAGCAAGATAGTTGATGTTGAAAGCACGATGTGAATAGGAACACAAGATATTTGTGGTATACAGCAACGCACCAGGTTACTTTTAGACCAGATTCACAATAAAAGAAGCACGTACCAATAGATGTTAACGTGCGTTCCAGGTTCATCCGGGCTGAAATTTCCCGCTGCACCGCCGTGTTGATCGTTGAATGTGATAGCTGAAATAATTTCGCGTTAAAAATGAGCGAAGAAAAGACACAGATCAAAGATGAAAACAGCCTATGACGCAAAAGAAAAAGTACACACGGATTGTAATTCCATTGCCTCGATATGTGTCAATGATGGCCTGCATGTAAGGATCATTGTTCGGACCAACACTGTACTCATTCTCGGCTTGAACGAGTATGACTATATGCAGCGCAAAATGGATATGTATCAGTTTTAAATGAGTTCAAAATTGAATTAAATTTCATAGGTGAGCAGCTATAAGACTGATTATTCAACGTGAGACGCACTTGGCCCGCCTTCCGTGATCTGATTCCGTGCGATGATCTTGGCAATTGAATTCAGATACGGTGTCCAGGCTAGTTTTACCGGTGAAAAACACGTATGGGAATTATATAAAATTTTTTTTACCTTGCGTATAGTTTGGATTATTGTCCCTCAAAGAGCCGGCAATGTTCCCAGCCCAACCTGGAAAACCGCCTCCAGTCGTTTCGCCGTCTGTTCAAGATGCTTAGTCTGTTTATGCATGCATATATCGGGCTCCACAAACAGACATACTGATATATGGTCCAGGTCTATGCGACTCGATAAGCAGTGATGCATAGTGAATAGCCTCTCAGTATACACGCACCGAGCAATCATCCACAAGCCCGCTTTTTTTGCCTCGTCAATGAACATCTGCACGTCCCTATATGTACCCTGTTCCCAGTCACCCTTTCCACCTCCAGTATCGGGTGTGGGGTAATGAAGAGCCCAATGCACATAGAATGATACGGTATTGAAACCATTGGCTTTGATCTTCTGAAACAAGTCTGCCCAGAGGTTGGGATTGGGCACACGCCAGGGATGTATCTCTGCTGACAGAATGAACGTGCGCTGGGAGAGGATCGAAAGTGAATAAGGGTCCCAAGTTACTGCATCCGTTAAACCTGTGGAGTTCCTGCGAAAAAGAGGTTCAGAGTTGATATTGGAAAGTGTTGTGCTGTCGACATATGCATATACTGGTACGTTGGTCACGGTGGATAACACCCAGAGAAATAGTACAGTGAGAACACGCAAAAACATGATTTGCTCACAGCAACTTTGTCTGACTCTATCACGACTTAATATATGGACGTGGCTATTCTGAAGCAAGGTACGCGGCCGTACTCCAGGGGTTCCAGCATGAGCAGGTGATTCTGCGGTACCACGAAGGAGCTTCGAGCTCGATCCTAGCGGGCCGCCCGACCGTCGGGGACCGTCAAATTGAGCTAAAGATGAGAAAGGCGGAGAAATGCTCAAAGTAAAACATATGCGAAGATTATGGAGAGATATGAGAGCGGGACTTGGAAGATGGAAACGCATGGTTGATTGGTGGTTAATGTAAATAGTAGGCACAATGGCAATGAATTAAAGATTTTGCGTTGACGTCGAAAACGTCATCATGAAGGTCCTCGCGTGTACGGCACCTTGGAAGGGGAATCCCAACATGATAGAACATAATTCATTAATTGGCTTTCCCTTGTTGGCCTGCAGGTCTGCAAGTATGGTACTCGGAATCGCGCACCATTTGGTAGAATGGTAAGTAGGGATCTGACTGCCGACCGGATTCAGCCGCACTGTCTGCTCAGGCGCGAGTTATTCAAGTTGTCCCTCGCAAGAGCGTGGGGTTAGCCCTGCGTTACAATATCGCAGCGGCGCTCCAAGCGCGCCAGTCCCCGACTCTGATTCTGAGCAACCAAAGACATTCAGGGAATGGATTCATTTCAAGTTACGACTGCATTCAAGTTGATGTCTAAGTAATAGTATCAAGAAGTTACAGACATGTTAACAGAATCGAACAGATAGTTGCTTTAACCGACAGCTTAGTAAGTCAAACATCCACAACAGCCTCAACCCCAGTCGGAAACGACAATATTTAGGCCGATAGAAAATGATTGTCACCGAATATATCATTCTGTATCTATCTAAATACCAGAATGACCCTTTCAATCCTTGAAATATTATTGTCAGCTATTGTAGAATATTTACACTAAATATATTGTTTTGAATCATTGTCTTTCTTTGATTTCAGGACCATTCAGACTCAAAACAATTGAAAGCGAAAGCTATTGATTTATTGGGAAGCATCAAAAACAAATGAAAACGGAATACAATGATATTTGCTGAACCAAAATGATTATGCCTTTGCATTGAGTTTCTAGAATCAAAATAGTATAATATTAGTACTAGCAGACCAATAAAATATTGTGGTACTCACCATAATAGCAGCATCTGAAGCATATTTCTAAAATAAGGGTTAGCAAATATACAGAGAATATGAGAAACAACCTTACCCGTTGCAAATCCTCCAGGAGGTCCTTGTAGAAGATGTTGAAGTCCACCTTGTGTCTAGTGGGATGATCTTGAGCCCCATTTCTAGTCCACAAGTTCCTGCAGACCTGCAGAAGAGTCAGTTAAATTTAATAAAACTAAGTGAAACTACAATAGATGTTAGTTTAAGGTGATCTCTAATAAATGTAATGTAACATACCTCAGCCGCTGCCCGAGAGGCTATAGAAACGACTGAGGTATTCCTATACTAAACCCCCTACTACTTATAGTCGGAGGTGCTACTCGCTACAGTATAATGACTCCTAGGAGTACAATGGTTACTCCATGGAGTGGTGGCTATGCTCCATGGAGAACAATGGCTGCTTTGGCAGAGACCGGGTTTATCCGGTTTTGTCACTCCCACTCGAGTGCAACCGTAGTCCCATAGCTTTAGAGAATTTCCAGTGTTTTTCATGAGTGAGGGGTTTAGTGAGAATGTCTGCAACCATATCTCCTGTAGGAACATATCTGATTACTGCCTCTCCCTTTGATACTAAGTCATCTTGGATAAAATGATATTTCCGTTGAATGTGTTTTGTGCGAGCACGGAACTGTGGATCTCGTGTAAGAATGATAGCTGCTTGATTGTCACAGTGCAATGTTGTAGGTCCATTTTGAGCATGTCCAATTTCTTCAAAAAATGTCCGAAGCCATACAAGGTGTTGTCCAGCATTGCTCAATCCAATGTACTCTGACTCCGTGGAGGATAAAGCTACCATGCTTTGTCTTTTGCTTGTCCAGGAGATTGCTCCTCGGATGGTGATAAAGACAAACCCTGATGTTGATCGAGACGTGTCTGGGTCTCCAGACCAATCTGCATCTGAATATCCATAGAAATCCATGTCCATGGAGACATCTGTGCCATCATATCGTGGTTCCATGTCCCTGGTTGCTTTCAGATATCGGAGGACACATTTTGCAGCTTCCCAGTGATGGCTCCTTGGAGCTGAGCTATGCCTGCTTAGTATTCCAACAACGTAGGCAATGCCTGGGCGGGTTCCGAGCATGGCATACATGAGGGAGCCTACAATTGAGAGGTATGACACTTGACGCCCTTCAATATGCATCTCGTGTTGCACAATATCTTCCCCTGGAGCATTTGCAAGGAGTTTTGATCCATGGGCCATTGGTGTCCATACTGGTTTGCAGTTTTTCATTCCAGTACGCTCCAGGACTGTGTCAATGTATTGGCGTTGCAATAGGGATTGTAACAACCAAGAGTTATTTACTCTGGCGCACACAGGAACACACTATAAAGAAGATGATGGGGAGTGGTTACCCCCTAGGCTGCAGTGAGTTAGTTGTGCTAGACAACAGGAGGACTCGCTGAGTCCTTCCCCATGTATTGCTCTTGTATATATACTAAAATACATGAGGTACTGTACAGTTGTAAATAAAGTTCAAAGTCCAATGTCTAGCATGTGACCGGTCACATAATGAGTCTAGACACTGGTCAGGTGATGTGTCACATGACTGGTCATGTGACTTGGAAAATAAAAGTAGAAGTACAAAAGTGAAGCATAAGTAGGTGCTGGTATGTTAATTGTAACAGGGATATTGTTTTGTTTGAACGATCACGTTGGATTTCTATTCTGAGGATGTATTTTGCTTCTCCAAGGTCCTGCATTTTGAATATGGATTCGAGTTTGGCTTTTGTGATATCCATGAATTTTCGGGATGAAGCTCCTAGGAGGAGGTCATCTACATAGACAACAACAAAGCATATTTGTTTGTTGTCCTGGAATACATAGAGACATATTTCTGCATTTAGTCTTGTGAAACCAAGCTCCTGGAGCTTGCGATCAAAAGTTTTGTTCCATGTACGACCAGCTTGTTTTAACCTGTAGATGGATTTCTTCAATCTTCAGCAGTATCCAGGTTGGATAGGAACACACCCTGGAGGAAGCATGTACAGTTCTTCTTCAAGTTCTCCAGATAAGCTGTGGATACGTCCATTTGATCAAGTTCTAGGTCGTACTTTGCTGCCAGGGCTAGAATAATTCGGATTGACTCTAAGTTTGCAACCGGAGCAAAAATCTCCTGGTAATCAATCCCCTCCCTTTGAGTAAAACCTCGTGCAACAATCCGGAGTTTGTATCTCTCAATGTTTCCGTTTTGATGAAACTTGATCCGGAACACAGGTTTTGATGTGATGGGTTTTACTCCCTTCAGAAGTAGAACAGTGTCATATACTGCATTAGTATTGAGACTGAGGAGTTCCTCCTCCAAGGCAGACTTCCATAATTCTCCATCCGGATGTGATAAGGCTTCCTTTAGTGTCCTTGGAAGGTCTGTGTTAGATGGACCGGTACTTGCTATTCCAGCAAAGAATGTCTCCTCTGTATCAGATGTTTCTTCATGAACCTCAGGAGTGTTAGGTTTCTCCATGGAGTTGTTATGCTGCTCTTTTCGAGACTGTTCCTCATCTAGAGTCCTTTGATAATCTCGGTTTTTGTCTGCAGGACGGGTCTGGCGACTGCTTCTGCGTACTCCTAGGACTTCAGCAGGCACAACTGCTCTTTTAGGAACTTGTGCAGGTACTCCAGGGAGTAGACACATTTGTGTATTTATTGCCCCACTCACTCCTGAAGGTGTTGGATCACTCCTCAGAGGTGTTGGATGACTCCTTCGAGGTGTTGTATGCCTTCCAGAAGCTGATCCAATGGACAGGCTGTCTAGCTGTATTCGGACTTTTTCCACATCAGCTGGCTGTATGTTGAGGGGCTGTCCTCCCACTGACTGTAACTCTACTTTGGCTTTCAGTTCTGAAGATGGCCAGTGTTCAGGTCTTGGTTGTAGAGACTGTTGTGGAGGGTGTCTTAGCTGATCAGGTGCTCCCACTGCTCTCGGAACGTCTCCACGGAGGTATTGCCCCACTGCTTTCGGAACATCTTCATGCTGATATGGTTCCATTGCTTGTGGAACATCTCCTTGGAGATGTGGTTCCATTTGCAATTCATTTGGATCTCGGATCCAAGGGTCAGGATCATCCTCCTCCAATGTTTTTTGGTCTGGATAGTGAGCATTCTCTGGAATGAGTCCCTCCCACTGATCTGTGCTAGTGTCTGTGTTCCAGGGAGCAGTGTCATCCTTTTGTACCTTTCCGGATTCATTGAATATGACATGCCGACTGGAAAACACAGTCCATTTTTCAGTGTCTAGGAGTTTGTAGGCTTGCTTTCCATGTGTGTAGCCAATCATTATGGCTTTGCGCCCCTTGGAGTAAAACTTCCCTTGCCTTTTGTCTTTCGGAATCAAGGCATATGTTTGGCATCCGAAAGGGCAAAACAAAGTTGGATCAACTCTCCTTTTAAACAGTATTTCATATGGGGTCTTTCCATGGAGTCCTGATGCTGGGCTGCGTGCTGTGATATATGCAGCTGTTTGCATGGCATCTACCCAAAATGATTTTGGGAGCTTGGAATCATAGAGCATAGTGGTTGCTAATGTAGCCAATGTCTGATTCATGCGTTCTGCAATGCCATTTTGTTCCGGAGTATCTGCAGCTGTAGTTTCTTGGATGACACCATCTCCTCGGAGTTGATTTTTGAATGCATTGCCAGTATATTCTCCTCCCCCATCGCTCCGGAGGAATTCTGTGTATAGTGGAGTGAAGTTTTCTTCTCCCAAATGAGTCCAGAAGAATGTTTGGACATCTTCTTTCCATTGCTTGTATCGTTCCAGTGCTTCACTTGTATGTTTTAGGAAATATATCCATGGAAATTTGGAGAAATCATCTACAATGATAATCCAGTACCGAAAACCCTCCCTGGAAGTTGGTTTGATTGGTCCTCCAACATCTGTGTGCACAATTTGTATGGGATGCTTGGCTTGGTTTCCTCCAGTGGACTTGAAAGGTAATTTCTTCATCTTTCCTAAAGCACAAGGTTCACAAAACTCCGGGGTTCCGGTAAGGGTGTCTATGTCCTGGAGCTGTCTTTTTGTAACCATTCATTGCAAGCGGTCCATTCCAATGTGTCCCATTCTCCTGTGCAATAAATTTACATCTACTGCTGCAAAAGCTGACTCCAGGTTGATTTCGAGTTTTGCTTGGATGTGATAAAGTCCTCGCTTGTGTAACACAGTGAGGATAAGTTCCTCCTTTTTCCGAACTTCACAAGCATTTGACCCTGCTGGAAAAAGTGTTGATAACCCCGTTTTGGACAATTTGTGGACAGAGACGAGTGCTAAAGTGAAGTTTGGCACAAGTAAGACATTTGACAGTGCAATATTGTAGTTCTTTTTGCCAACAGTTGCTTGTAGGATTACTGTTCCAATGCCAATGGCATTTACAGAGGATTCATCCCCAAAACTGATTGTCCTCGGAGGATGCAGAACATGGTATATTCCTGGCTCAAACCAGGAGCGGTGAGGGACCATGTGGGATGTTGCTCCGGAGTCAATAATAATTGTTGTTTTGGTCTTATCGGGTTCCGACACAAGGTAAGCTTGAATGCGTTTAGCAAGGGGCTTGGAAATATGTACATATTCCAATGCAATATGACTCTGTTCCTCCTCGGAGTCAGATCCAGATGATTGCTCTGCCGTATTTGCCTTTTCCTTCTCTTTTCCTTTATCCTTGTGCCTTTCCTTTCCCTTCTTCCTTTGACCTTTTTCAGCTGACTGAAGTGTTTGACACTCCGAGGTGTTGTGTGATTTGGCTTTGTGGAAGTTACACCATTTCTCCTCGGATTTGAGTGCTGATTTGGAACCTCCAGGGGCCTTCCCTGACTGTTGTGCAACTTCTGCAGTGATCCGGATCTCGACTGCATCTAAGGTAAGTTTATTTTCTTCAATCGTGTTGATTACTGATGACTGAAATATTTGCCATTCAGGAGTGCATGGGAGAGATTGGAGAAGAGCGAAAGCCATGAGTTTGGTATCAACTCCTAGTTTCATTCCGGAGAGGTGTGAATCAATTGTCCGGATTTTCGCAATGTGGTCCTGGATAGGTGTTGTCCCATCCCAGGACAATTTGGTGAGTTGCTAGAATGAATAGAAGGCCGAGGCAATGTTGGACATTTGATGGAGTGAGACAAGTTTATCAAATAACTCCTTGGAGCTGGTGAGGTCTCCAGTCCTCATTAGGAGGGCATCAGAGATGTGGTCCTGGATGATTCCATGTGCCTTTTCATCCTTAAGTATCCAGGGGATCTCAGGATCCTCCGAGGAGGTAGGTTTTCCTGGTGAGGGCTTAAGCTCCTCTCCAGTAACAACCCGGAGAACTTTTTCCCGACGTAGCTTTGAGATGATCCGGAGTTTCCATGTCTGAAAATTGTTGGGTCCAGTGAGAACTGGACATGCGGATGTATCGCGTGCTGTGGTCATGGTTCCAAGGTTGCCGTTTCAAATAAGAATTATTTCCTGCATAGCTTTTGCGCACCAGGGCTCATAACCTAATAAACCTAAGTGAAACTCAACCACTGCCCTAGAGGCTATAGAAACGACTTTATTATTTACCTAAGTGAAACTACAATAGATGTTAGTTTAAGGTGATCTCTAATAAATGTAATGTAACATACCTCAGCCGCTGCCCGAGAGGCTATAGAAACGACTGAGGTATTCCTATACTAAACCCCCTACTACTTATAGTCGGAGGTGCTACTCGCTACAGTATAATGACTCCTAGGAGTACAATTGTGTTCCTAGGAGAACAATGGTTACTCCATGGAGAACAATGGCTGCTTCGGCAGAGACCGGGTTTATCCGGTTTTGTCACCCAACTCCCCTCAACACAACTCCATCCCCCACAATGTTGACACCTCTACAATTTTTCCTGAAATCCAGTTCACGGACACTGATGATGCATTCCTGCAGCCAGTGGTTGTCACCATCTGTTTTCCGGGTGTTCTATCAAGGCATCTTGTTGATGGTGGCATTGTAAGTATCTAGACTTCCCTTCATTGCCTTTTTGTTGATTAATCCTGTGCATTATCTTATAGGCCATTCAATTTTCTGTAACTCTAGCAGAAGAATACAAATCACTTGCAACCCCAGTTGTTCAAGTGGTCTCCTGGAATTATTTCGGGTCAGAGCAGTCACTGCATTCTGGTGATGTGAGCATTTCCCTCTTTTTATTTAAACCATATATGTTCTTATATAGCTTTGATAGACATGTTTTATAGACAATGATTGCAAATCCTCGAGCCCCTTTGCGGACATTCTTGTCAATTTTCTACCGCTCTCACATTTATTCAACCACTTACGGTCACATCATTGGTTTTTGCTGTCCAGGCAAATTCAGGAGTGGCTTGTCACTATCCCCAAGGAGTCGCAGCACTGGTCGTGGGGTCGAAATGCATTTTGGCTCGCATTCATTGGTGCCAACCCGTACTTTCCAAATGGCTCATGGTCCAAATGGGACCCAAGAATTCTGCTGCAAGGTCAGTTTATTGAGCGGTGGTTGGAAGACTGCTCAGATGACAATTAGAAGCCCATTACAAGCAAAGAGGAAATTCTTGAGCGGATATGGTCCAATTCCTGTAAACATGCAGGTCTATTTTTCCCTCACGCTGTTGTATCTTCGACTTAAAATATGTATTTGAGCTCTGCGTCTTTATTTAATGGATCACGCTTGCACATAAATATGTTGTTTATCACTACAAATTTATGTATTGTATTTTGGTGGACAATAAGCTGTGTTACTCGCTCGTTCTTACATTCAGACACAAGGATTTGAGATAGTGAGAACAGATATTAGTTTATAATTGTGAGGCAACGATAAACTATAACAAGAACTAAACCTATCTCCTTCTGCACTTGCAGGGAGTAAGGGTCCAATGAGCTTGAGGTCGACAGACGCTAGTAAATATAGCGAGTAGAGGACTTTTGAGGGGTAAGCTTCAAAGGTTCTTGTTGAGGAGTAAAGCGGGTAAATTCAGTAATAGAAAGCTAAGGAGCTATACATGAATAGGTACGGCTTTATATAGGGAACTGTCCGTGCCTCAGACCGAAAAGAGAATATACGAAAAGTGGTCTGAGGGATTAATCAACCAATAAGAAAAAGGGGAGGTAACTATCGTACGACTTCTGACTTGATTAATCAGCAGGTGAGAGACTTGTACTAATAATAGAAGATTGTCACGCATGGTCAGGAACCGTATCCTCATAATGAGGTACGATTCTAGATAAGGCGTTATTAGTATTACCAGGCTTTACTGGGGCTTGGAGCTGGTTGGCGAGATGCCTACTACCAGTCCCTACCCAGTGTGCTGGCTAGCTGGAAGCGATGTCCAGTCTCTGATCTGTGATATAAAGTGGTAGCGATGGTTAAGAAAGCCTGTGAGGGCTATGAGAAGTAAGATGGCAAAGGATACCTCTAGCCCTAGAGCCAGAGGTGTAACGGGAAAAGCGTTTGAGAACCAAGACATAACGAAGATAGGAAAATAATAAAACGGTCCTTACAATAATCAGATTTATCGACCAGGTGTCTAGACAATATTACATGCTTATAGGGCGGATGTGTGGTCTCATATGTCTGTCCTACATCTAGCTACGAGAGCGCCCATGTGTCTAGTGGCATATATCTGTTGAACATCCTTACTACGTCCCTATGATACCTGAACGCCGTACCTCAAATAACTACGTAAAACCTCATCGCGGTATCCTTGGACCGACCTCAATCATATAAAAACAGCTTTTTATTGTACGCATGTCCTACCTAGGTTACGGATAGCCTACACATCCCATACCGTTGAAATGTGTACGTTCCCACAGTGTGGGCTGTTCACGGCTTTGAGCCACTTCAATATCACAGCCGGCGGTAAATTCGCTCTATGGTAGTCGTACACCAAACACTTCTCTTGTCATTCCTGTACTCCCAAGTGGATAGCCGAAACCATATTCATATGGCATCACAGAACCATCCGCACAAAATTTGGGGTCACATATCGAAATCCAAGATGTGTAAGGACCATTTTATTATTTTCTTATCTTCGCTATGTCTTGGTTCTCGAACACTTTTCCCGTTACACCTCTGGCTCTAGGGCTAGAGGTATCCTTTGCCATCTTACTTCTCATAGCCCTCACAGGCTTTCTTAACCATCGCTACCACTTTATATCACAGATCAGAGACTGGACATCGCTTCCAGCTAGCCAGCACACTGGGTAGGGACTGGTAGTAGGCATCTCGCCAACCAGCTCCAAGCCCCAGTAAAGCCTGGATACACTAATAAAACACCTTGTTCAGGATTGTACCTCATCATGAGGATACAATTCCTGAACACGTTGTCGATGATGAGAACTGCAGTTAGAAAACCACACACAAATCAAACTAACACACAATCCTCCCAGATTCCACGGAACTTGTTTATGGGCTTTGCCTCCTAGAACAGTGGAGTGGTCTGGTTGTTCGTGGGGTGGTACGTATAAAGATCCTTCAAAGTAAAACCCAGAGGTGTATGAGTGTGGGTTTTGAGGAGGAGGGATAGTTGAATTTATAGAAGGATAGGGGCTTTGTGACGAGTATAGACGAGCACTACCTTGCTAATCGTAGCACAAGGTAGGTTTGAGAACAACAATATGACGAGGTTCCCAGTGATAGCAGGCTCCTGACACACAAACTGTAGTGCTCAGAAGGACTCTAATCGAAAGGGATGACAATGACTTCAAAAGTGGGAAGTGACGATGACAGCAGTTGACAGTGGTAAAAGTGGGAAGTGTTGTGACCACACTGGATCACAAGTAGCAGAGTAGTGAACTTGAGAGTAGAGAAGAAGTCTGGATTGGAGTTCTTGTTCTCTATTTTTACAAGGTAAAATACAGGGGTTTATATAGTAAAAGAAAAGTAGGCTATGCACAGTATAGCTGTGCAAAAAGAATGAGAAAGAACATGAAGGAAGGAATGTACGCTGACAAATCCTGCATAGGTAGTACAGGATAAGATTGTCAAAAAAAGGAAAAGAAAGAGATAGAACAATGAATGCTGTGAGTAATGTCACAGGTTTGTACAGCCATAAAGTAAAGTCCAATAGCAAAAAGAGAGCAGGAAAATCATGATGTCATGGGAAGATGCAGTAAAAAAAGGGCAAGGCAAAACACTATCAGTATCAACACAGTTCCTTTATTGTCAGTCAGGCATTCTAAAAAAATATGTGTCCATAAAAATGATTCAAAAATCAAAAATAATCACACTGTAAATGAATGTTCTGCTGAAGAAAAAGAAACTGGAACCACCGGTCCACCACCTAGTCCAAATCCGACAGTTCCATGGCCTTACCAATGGACTGGTTGTGTTGGACCACCTGATCAAATGAGGGAGGGAGAGGAGTAGTTCCAATTTGGAACAAGTGAGTCCCAGGCAGCGTGTGGTAGGTGTAGCTGTAGCGAAGACGATGGACAAAAGATAAGTGTACCCAAGTGAATGGGACAGCGATGAACATGGGCGACGCAAGGGGATGAACCTTCTCCAGCTCAAAAATTACCCACCCACGCTCCAACCAGGCAAGACGAGCGACCGATGTTTTGATAGTATATGATGGCAGATCGACGTCATGAAGATGGACCTGTTGCCCTATTTGGACCGGCCACCGGGGCTTTGCTGATATCAGCAGTGGCACGTGGTAGTCAATGGATCGGCGACGGAAGCGGATAGGAAGTGGTGACATCAGAAATGGTGGGGGTGCAAATAAGATGAGGAGGAGGAGGGTGGAGGTGACAAACAAGTGGATTAGAATGGGGATCCAGAAACGACCGTCAGTTGAGAATAAAAAGGAGAGGAAGGGGCCCATGGTGGGGCTAGGCAAAGGAAGGGGAGTAAGGGAAACGACAAAAGCGAGGGCGCAATGCAATGTGTAGCCAGTGGCGATGCGAAAATTTGCCAAAATGCCGAAACGCGGAAAGTACCAGATGGAAAAGCAAAGGTGAGCGTGACTGGATTGCCTAATAGAGGTGGTGCTGATCAGCCACAAGTTCAAAAGGGCAATATTAATTACTATTCCACGTGGCACTGTGCCTGTGTGGCGCAAAGGCGAGTCTTTTTGAATATTCGCTTTGTTATTGACACCTGTCCATGCTACCAATCAACTTTGGTGCATGACACTGCTTGCGATATTTCCTATACGACACTGCTCGTGAATTTGGCGTTGACATCAATAGTTTGTATACTCACAAACTGTGGGTCAACGTCAAGAAAGAATTCCTTCGTAAATTTGTATCATCTGCAATCAACATGCTGCACAAATTAAATGATAAAGACGGCGAGGATAAGGAGGTGTTTGGGTCCAGTGGTGCTCATGCAATTTCGAATGATCCTGTGTTTGAATCTGACAGCGACAGCGACAAGAGTTCACGGTGAGAGTCCTATTCTGACAGCAAGTGGGTTTAGAGTACCATGGTGCCCCGAGTAATTGTATTTGCGACAGATTAAGCTTGATCAAGATTGAATGATGAAGTGGAGTGGCACGTTGATTACCAAGAAAGGAAGTGTTTGGTGACCGCAGGAACTGCACGACTGCCTACAGCGCCAGAGTCTTGGCCCATACCAAAACACTGGCATGCAGTAGGCAGGGATTGAACACAGGATTATTGTCTCATACGCGGGGTGGGGATATACATAGCTAGAACCACATAGATGTTATATGGTATTGCTGTCCGATATATGAGTTGTTCATATGGCTCACCAGAACCGTACAATGTCCATATGGTGCTGCTATGCAATATGGAGGCTACCCATATCGTCAGTTACAACCATACATGGTGCTACTATCCAATATGTGGGTTGCCTGTATGGTCAGTGAGAACCATACAGATATCATATGGTACACAGGATCCATACAAATATTATATGGTGCTACTATCCAATATGTGAGTTGCTCATATTGTCAATGAGAACCGTACAGATATCATATGGTACTGTTGCCTGATATGTCAATTGCCTATATGGCTGGCTAGAACCATACAACACCATATGGTGCTGACATATGATACACAGGTTACTGATATGGTGCACCACATCTCTACAGATATCATATGGTACTGTCAACTGAAATGTTGCTTATATGGCCAGTGAGAACCATAAAAAACCATATGGTGGACCAGATCCATACAAATATTATATGGTAACATATGGTTCTGCTTTCTGATATGTAGTTTGTTCATATGGCTGGCCAGAACCATACAAATATTATGTACTACTGCTGTCGATATATGGGTTACTCATATGGCTGACTAGCACCATACAGATATCATATGGTAGACGTATCGTTGGTCAGAACCGTTATCAATGAAGTTGGATATGGTAGCTTGATTGTATTTGATGACTTTACGGCCGGCGGTAAATTTATCCTCGGCTTGGGTTGTTTACGACACTTAGTGCAAGACCGTGTGAGTTTAAACGGCCAGTCATTCGTCGCCTGCCCCCTAGGTTAGGCGCAACTCAATAATGTGTCGCTAATATCCTTTCGGCATTATATTTTTCTAGTATATTCCATTATTGGACGTGTATGTGGAAAGTTCCTCTGGTGGCTGATGGAAGCGGAGCTGCAGGCGGGTCTTGCTAGGTCTTGCTTGATTCATTATCTTGGTGCATAATTATTGCCTGTTACGGTTGCGCTGGTCACGACTTGATCATTGTTCTCATGTCTCCAGACGCCTCGGGGCACCAATCAGCTTGGCATCGTAGGCGCTAACCTATTGACGCTTCCTAGGACGAAACCGTGATATCCCCAGCACGAGATCTGGTCAAATCCGGGCATCTTTCCCTCGAAGTCCACACTTTTGGAGATCAAGAGGTTAGTGTCAGGTCTATCGTTGTCGCTGCATGTAAGATATTCATTATATTCATTCACAGATATACTCCTTATACTCTATTCCACATCTGACAGTTTTCTAGCTACCTGTGCGGCAATCGTTCAGCCTGTGGAGGCCCAAGTGCATCTCTCTTACCGGTTGCATCCGGTGTCCAACGATAGTATTGGTTTTACAGTGTAGGCTTCTGCTTCCCGGATTGAGGCAGACCTGTGAGCAGATATTCTGGAGGTTCTCACGGGGAGGGAGAGTGTATAACCCAGCCTGACGTCGGAAATGTCCTGCTTGTGTACCCCCCTTGTGAACACCCACATCCATTACTTCAAACCATGTCAGCGGCCGTAAAGATCATCTGGAAGTGTACCAAGCCGAATAATCAGAACCTCGTACAGCTTTACGAGCGGTTGATGACCCAGGCAGCCCAAGCACAGGGCATGGACACAGCTGTGATCAGGCAAGTTTATCTTATGATTGCTACGCCCATGATATATCCTGACAGTAGCATAGACACGGGATCCACAATACGACCCGCATTGGGGGCAAGTATGTCAAGACTGTACCGCACATCACGGGCGACATCGTGAACAGTAAGTTTAGGAGCTAGTCTATACATCCAGCCCACCGCGACTTATTGTCCCACGCAGCCAAGAAGAACGTGGGTTTTGCCCTGCATTACAATATCGATGCCACTGGGCTCGCGGTGCTCCCTGCAACGTCAGCTGCTCCCAACCCCGAGCTGTGGGCGCTCCAGCACAAGCATGGCAAAGGATTCGTTTTGATTGACTCGGAGAGTGGCAAGGAAGATGTGCGCGACATTGACTGAAGCGTGGAAGTAAGGGAAAGCCCTAGTATTCGTTATCTTGTAAAGTGCTCAGACCTACAATTTTTCTTGAGATAAAGCACATGTAGTTTATTGTATTCGTATTGTACGTTGTTCTGTATTCAAAGCCAAGGCCACATCCTTCATCAGATGATTACGTCTGCCCGTCACCAAGGCGTGAACATTTTGGATCGAAACACAATTCTTGGAGTGCATACACATTCCAAGACGCTGTGGGTGCAGCAAATAAGCAAAGAATATTACATCCATATATCATGTACAGAGATACCCATGCGGAGAAACCAAATCAGTGAAGTACAGTGAAGAGCAAGGGGCGTGTCAGAACGGACAAAAATATTACAATGTAAACCACGGATGCCGAATGACATGCTGTAAACAAATCCTCTCCTCTGGCCTATACTTCAACATCTTCTCCAAAAGGTCCACCAACATATCAACTTCTTCCTCAGGCAGTCGCACCCCGAGTTTTTCTATCATCGGTCCTTCGTCTTCAGACGACGGATCGTCCTGCTCGCCTATCTGGAGCAACTTTGCTCTGATAGAAGTTTTGTAGGATTTCAGGAGCACGCCAGCACGTTCTTGATCCTGCTCGCTCTTGGGCTGGCCATCCTCCTCAAACCATAGTGACCGCTGTTCAAAAGCACCCCACCAAGGGTCAGGTAGTCGTCCAAGCGTCTCGACCGTCTGTTTGAGAACGTCGATATCACTCCCCAGGAACGATTCGAAGAGGGCAAAGCCAGCACGAATTTCAAAGATGGCGCATCCGAGAGACCAGACATCTGCCTCGAAGCTCGCTCGCCCCGCAAAGCGAGCCTCCGGTGACTGGTAATTTAACACCGTTCCTGGCTCATAGGACGGCGGTGGAGAGGCGGCGACGTAGGACTGGCCAAAGTCACTAACGATGGTGCTTTCTTCAAGAAGTGATGTGTCTGACATTCTGGAGTTCTGGATGGGGGCGATGAGCATAGCTGGTGCGTTCGGGCCCAAGGGTTGCCCGTCACGAGTTCTAACATTCTCCGTTTCGGGATCGCCCAGATGAGCGTACACTTCGGTGTCCGACCATTCAAGGACATGGGGCGACAGGCGAAACAGGATGTTCGATGTGGTCAGGTCTAGACGAGATTGTTTATCGGCAATCAATGCCGATGGGATGCCAATGGGAAGGAAGGGGAAGATGGCTTACCTCCATGGACGACACCCGCACAGTGCATGTGGTGTATCGTTTCTACTGTTTGTTTCGCGACCTTCCTAGCCAAGTCTGCACGTAGTCGTCGACTACCAGCGACGCGGCCGGGAGAGTCAGACATGGCAAGGATGCTCGGGCCGGCGAAGGGGGATATGAGGAATAGGTGGTTGCCGTTCGGGCCTTGTACGAAGAAATGGTGGTTGACAGTCTGGAAGCCAATGGTCTCGGAATGAGGAAGAGATGCTCTGAGTTTCTGGGAAATGGACAGTTCGGGGATTTGGCTCGGGGTGCTGGACGAGGGAACATCAGAGCGCATTGCCTTGAGAGTGACGATTCTGCCCTGGTCTTCCCTTGCCCGCTGATCACGGGCCAGCCAAACAGTAGAAGAACCTCCAAATCCGAGTTTATGAAGGACTCTGAAACGCCCTTGTTCAAAGTCATCGCCAATCGATATTGGGTGGAATCCGCCAGGTTGGTAGTCTTCGACGTCCTCGATTCCATCAAGCCTCGAAGGGATGAAGCGAGGGGAAACCATTGTGGAGGTGCGGCGCGTTACTGCAGTGAAGAAGTAAGCGAACGAGTTTCCTGCAGGCCGAAGGAGAGCAAGCATTCTAATCGCGGAGATTGAAAAGTGGCTACGCGCATCTCTCAACTATGTCTTATGTAAGCACGCGGAGCCTCGAACCTCTCCATTTCGAGTGTCAAATTTCATTACTTAGATGAAGAGAGTAAGATTACAATTACAATTGAATCACTTTGTCCGCCAAGCAAGGTTTGAGTTGGCAACCCTAGTCATAAGCCTCGTTCAAGGTCCGTTTCGAAGGGACCTCGCTTAAAGTGCTTAAGCCCCAGTCCAGCTTTCAGCTGGGCCACGTCATCTATCTTGAAAATAGCCGAAGAGCAGACCTGGAGATCACCGGACTGATATTTTGGTATATTCCTCAAAAAATCGAATTAAACAACTCCGACTATAATTGGCGCTTCAACTTTACATGCTGCAAGGCTGGGTGCCACCCTGTCAGTTTGCCTTCGCTCTTATCCAAGTCATGGCGCACTCTGACGACAAATACGACACTAGCTACTCTGACGATCCCAGCGATTTCATCACCACTGATACAAGCTGTCAGACAGCATCAGAACACACTCTCCAGAAACAAGGTAATCCCCCTAGACCTGCCCAGATCAAGTGGACCAATTCTCATACAGATAAACTGGTTGAGTGGCTGGAAAAGCACCCTAAATGCAGATATGTCCTCTTTTCAGATTCTACTACTGTTGCGAAAGAAGAGAACCGAGAAGTGTTGAAGACTACCAAGTACATGAAAGCTTCATTGCATTGAAGGATAGCAAGACATGTTTTAAAACATGACTCTAGTGACGACCTCCGTATTGCGGTTGATCATCATTGCAAACGATTTGGCGAAGCAGTCCAAAATCGTCTCACAACATAAGTACATACATTCTCTCTCCACGTATCTGCTCATGTCCTGTTAGCCTCAGCAAAACATACAAGGGACACTTGCGTGAATTAGGGTCGACTGGGAGCGGCCTTATATGAGGAGACCCATCTAATGATCAATTCAATAGTCCCATTGGTATGTTTTTTTTGGTTTTATTTACAGGTTCTATGTATTGATTTGAAAAGAACGTGTTTGGGCAAAGTTCTGTTGGTGGGACAGCCTGAATGCATTCTGGAAGTCCTCTCCGAAGTATAATGCCAAACCAGCAACTGCTGTGCATGGTCAAGATCTTGCTACTCAGGCCACAACAATCCTGTTCTCAATGAGAGGTGATGATGGGGCGATGGAACGGGGATATGATGAACAATGATTCAGGTTATGGTGTTGACGGTAATCAGGTGGCAGCAACATATAGTAGGGATAACTACCAGCGGCGGCAGCAACAGCACTACAATGTCCCTCAGCATGGGAGCATGTCTCAGCATATGTTTTCTAGGTCCAATCTGTCACTTTCTCATCTGCCGCCTATTCCCCAGCAGCCACAGCATGGCGGCAATATAGGCCCCTACATGTCCTCCCTTTATTACAATCCTTGAGGCACTGATCCCATTACTTCTGACCCGTCACTGTCCAGTCTCACCATCAACAGTAACGGTTCGGACAACTCGATTGGCTCTTGTCACGCTGTATCTTCTGTTCTGTCCATGGTATCAATCCCATCTATTTCCGGCCACATGCGCCAATTGGAGCAACTGTATGCACCGGTCCAACACTCAGCCATTGAGGTGAGTGCAGCTCCTTTAGGTCGTGGACAGTCGCCTATTCAGGGCCGTTCACCTGCTCACAGTGGGCCTGTCATCACCCCTAGATCTTCAACTCCTACCTCAACTCGATCAAAGCGCACATGTGAGGCTGTCAAACCAGACAAGTCCGAGCCAAAGAAGAAACCTGAGCCGAAGCAAGTGAAGGGTAAGAAGATAGAGTCGGACGCTGAACACTTGAAGACATTAATGGAACCTGTTCTCAAGGAGGATAAGAATGAGAGGGTATCAAAGCGTACTTTGAAGCAGGCAAAATACATCCACAATATGGTTGTCGAGCAGGGTAAAAACATTATCACCACAAAGGAAGCTGATGCTCAACATCAAGCCGTCCTCCTTCAGCTGGCCAAGTTGCAGATATTCTGTGAAGGGAATGCTCAGCATACTCAGATAACCCTACAAGAGAATGCCCAGTGTACTCAGCTTGCTGGTGAGGACATGCAATTAAAGCGGTCCGCCCATGGACTTGAAGCACTGAAGATTCAGTACCAGATGGGCATTACCAGGCTAATGGACATTCCTCAGATCTCGCCCGAAGTGTCGCACTTCCTATCATCATCTGCATCCATTGACCCTGCCAGGGGTTCAACACTCTCCACGTCAGCTCCATTTGCTCCTGATGGTTTGGATTTTGAGTCCAACAACTCTGCTGGGGGCTCATCGCTCCTCATGTCGGCTCCATTTGTTCCTGAAAACCTGGACTTTGGCTCAAGTTCCAATACGGTAGTTTTTGGTATTGATGACCCCAATAGCCAGGCTATTGACAAGTACATTTTAGCTTTTGTTAGTGGTACTGTAAGGACCATTTATTATTTTCTCTATGTCTTGGTTTTCAAACGCTTTCCCCGTTACACCTCTGCTCTAGGGCTAGAGGTATCATTTGCTATTCTACTGCTCATAGCCCTCACAGGCTTTCTCAATCATCATTACCACTTTATATCGCAGATCAGAGACTGGGTATCACTCCCAGCCAGCCAGCACAATGGGTAAGGGCTGGTAGTAGGCATCTCGCCAACCAGCTCCAAGCCCCATCAGTGCCTGGATATACTAATAGACACTTTAGTCAGGATTGTACCTCATCATGAGGATACGGTTCCTGAACATGCGTGACAACACCTATTATTAGTACAACTCTCTCACCTGCTGATTAATCATTCAAAGTTGTATGATAGTTATTCCTTTTTCTTATTGGTAGATTTATTCCTCAGACCACTTTTTGTTTATTCCCCTTCCAGTCTGAGAGACGGACAGATAGTTATAAAAGCCCTGCACATCTCATGTATAGTTCTTTAGTTTTCTATTACTTGAATTATCCGCTTTACCTCTTATCAGAAACCTCTGAGTCCTACTCCTACATCCTCTACTTGCTATATTCTCTAGCATCTGTCGATAACCAGGCTCATTGAACCCCTTACTCCCTGCAAGTGCAGTAGGAGACAGGTTTTGTTTCTGTTATAGTTTATCGTTGCCTCACAGGTACTAGCATTGAGAATGAGGAGTTATATGAAGGTGGGATTGGTGATGTCTGATGCCCAGCTGTTGGTTGGTTTTACTTGTTGGTTCTTGATGCCCTCATGGTCCCTATCATGTGTCCTCATACTTTTAAGTTGCATATGTTGATATGTTGAATACTTGTATAATGTTTTCATTGTTGTTGTATGTGCTTCAGTTGTTTTTCACGATGGATAATGAATACATTGCTTTGTTGTTTTCGTTACAGGATATGATGTATTACCAGATGATACATCAATACAAGTGACTGTTAAAGAGTGAATCAAAAAGTCTTTGCCTAAGATCCTGATTCAGATTCTCAGGAATTTCTGACTCTAGCTCATCAGTATCCATGTCTATATCCATTCCTCCATTGTCCTGTGCTCCTTGCTGCCAATCACTAGGAATAGTATTCTCTGCCTGGTTGCCTTCAAGTTCAATGATAAGGTTGTGTAAAATGATACAGCAACGAATCCAGGCAACGGCAAACTCTAGTTTGTTTTCTGTGTTGATTTGTATACGTAGTTCTTTGAGGGACTGGAATCGTATCTTGAGAAGTCCAATTGCATGTTCACAGCATATACAGATGCGTGATAAATGATAGTTAAATTGAGATTGCCTGTAGTGAGGCTACGACCTGGTGGCTGCTTGAATGGTGCTACACACCAAGATGTGATAGGGTATGCAGAATCTGCCCAGATCCATTCATCTTCATTCAGAAAGACTTTATGGTTTTGTGATGTCAGAGTGTCTTGAAAGGCAGAGGAATCATGAGTGCTTCCTACATGCCCTAGACCATAATCTATGATCTTGAGATTATGGGGAAGAATAATTGCCTGGGGAAAGTTCAGATCACTTCCATAATTCAGAAGTAATATAAATCACCTGGCAATTCAAAGAGTAGTTGGATTTTCTATCAAAGAATGTCTCTCCAAAGTGGCTTGGTTTTTGGAAGAGAGAAATGTTGGTACCATCAACTGCCAAACACCCATTTCTCCATTCTGCACAAACTTGATTCTCCACCCACGCTTTGGCAGCATCCTTCTCCTCTCGAGTAGGGGGACCAACAACCTCATCACAATGAGAGGATAGCAATTATACACCGATTGGTGCTATTCACCACTGTGCCAACAGAGAGACCTGCCCAGTCAGCAATATCAGCAGGTGTAAATCCATTTCCATAGTGGCCTAGACAGTTCAAAAACATGGAGAGTTGATGTTCAATAGGAGTCTGTGGTGTATTAGAATTATTGTGGAATATTGAGTGGTCACAGATCCTAGCTAAAATACTGTCAAAAGTTTCTGGTTGACATTGATTAATATGTTGGAAACATGTTGGATTGTAAAGACGTGACCACTCCATAAGAGGGAATTGTGATAGACGAGGTGCTTGTGGGTATGTTGTAAATACTCTTGTATGTTGCACCTGGTCTTGCAAACAGAGATATTCTGTTATTAATATTTGTATTTGATGTGCCTTGGGATGTACAACTACTTCTGCCTGCTCGGCAGATGATGTACCTTCTATTTTTACAAGGTATTAATACCTACCATAATATATTTAGTCAGAGGGAGACTACTGACTTACCTGACATGGGAGAATCTGAACGGACAAGAGAAAGCGGACTGCTTGGTGGTGACCCATCTTCAGAATAGTCGGTGACGGTGACCAGCCTGCAGATTAGCTGCCGAAGGAGATCCACAAATGTGGTGTCGAGTTCCTTGAGACGACACTGACAGATAGTGGGCTGGTGGCGAGACATGTTGGCATTTTGAGGTGCGTTTGGCTTGTTCATATATAGCTCACAACTCATGGTTTTCATGTTCAGCTTCGTGGTATACTCATTTTTTTGGTACAGCATTTCTATTTAATTTACACGTTTGCCGTCGGTTAGGCGTGGTCACCAAGGTGACAACTTTTGGTTACTTGCTTCCCCCCTGTTTAGAAATGGACCTTGAATGAGGCTATAATCTAATGTCTACGGACATCTCCGAGCACAGCCAGTTTCCAGTCTGCTTACACCCCCACATTCAACTCACAGTGTCTTCGCAAATATCTTGTTCATCCCCATATGCGCTCAACTACTGCATGGGATCTATCCCAAGCTGCACATACATGAGTGCACCATACAGTCTTACGCTGTTATCGCACATGGCATTATAGGAAAATCCTATCCCATACTTGGATGGACCCAAATGTTGTTGGGTGCAATCGCCTTCAGAGGTTATTGTCGTGGGGAAACCTTGGGCCAATGTTTAGCTCAATATATTATGGTGCACCAATCCAACCATCATCCGTTTCTTGTATTAAGAACAAAGCTTGAAGGAAGTGTCTAGCCACTTGCTGAGAGCAATCAGGGACTGGAACTAGAGTCCAATGTGAGTAACTAGAGAATAGGAAGCATTGGACTCTGCAATACTGTCCGAAGTTTTGTAAACAAAGGTAAACAAAGCAGCCACAAAGGCGAAATAATAGAGAACATAATCAATAGTGAATGATAGAAGAATAGATAGAGAAAGGAATGAAAATATATAGGTAGCACAAAGGTGCAGAATCACCAAAACTAACATCTTGGGCACAGATAGAATAACCGATTCAAAAAATCAGGGAAGTGGGTTCGTTGCTTACGGTGTTATCATGGCGATCTTGCTTGTGGTGGGCGAGGCTTGGGTGAAACAAAGTGGTCGCAGCCCAGAATGGTGGGATTTGTGGATTATCACTTTGTGGGTGAGTCGTGTCATAATAATGTTGATCGAGCATTTCTGATGTCTTTTTCAACAAAGGGTATTTGTATGCATATCATCCCAGTCGTTAGAACTGTTATTGATCGGCATCTAGATAACACCTTTGCCGAGCATTATGGATCAACGTGGTCTGTGATTAACATGCAACATACGTGAGTATATAGTCTCATTTAGAGAATTATTGGTTGACCACCTAACATCAGCGTCCTGGGCTTTGTATGTACAAGGCATTCCCTCACAGAAATCAATCAGTATTACTTACTGTGATTATGTTGTAGGGTGGAATAGAGGCATACTAGGGATATATTTAGCTCTAGATAATCAAGTAAAGTATATTAACGCTCCTACTTATTTGCTTTCGCTCAGCTAAAGTCTTTTATCAGCGTAATGTGGTTCCCGGCTTGATGTGAGTATACGTTAAAGTACTTACATCAGGGTGTCGCTAACTGATGACGTTCTCTCAGCATTATCTTGACTGGCTGGGCAATGTTGCAGCACGCTCAAGCTCTGGAAATATCCACAAAGGTACGGTATTCATCGCTTTCTGCATCGTTTGAAGTGCCTAATTACCCATTAAGGTTCATACAACTTTTGAATACACGCTTATGCTCGCTGGACTTACTCGCATAGTCAAAATCTGCTTTGTCCCATCAAAATCTTCAGATGCGTCCAACAGAGACGATCAAAGTGATCAAACTTTTGCAGAGTGTACTCCAGGTTATTCGCCAAGTGATAATGGGAAGATGGCTGCTGCCAGAGCCTTCCGTCATCTCCCACCTTTCGTAAGTCCAAAGTGATATCGTTTTAAAGAGTAATTAAATAGGACTTTTCTTTTATTTGCGTAGTTTCTCGTAGCATCTGGGTAAGGGCTTAAGCATGATCTTGACTCTAGCTTTTGTCTCTTATATTCTTGCAGAATCTTGTTCATGTCCGCTACCAACGAGGAACTTAACTATGTACACAACAGTGACATGGATCACATCACTTATCTTCTGACTATGTTCAGGTCTGTGCTGTTATATGCTTTCACTCACCAGATGGCATTAGTCTCGCGTTCACATTGTACACTCTCATCCTCACATTGATCCATCTGTTTTCTACTACTGGACGAAATGCCCAATCTTTTCCAACTACTGGTAACAACATTGAACTGGCCTCATCACGGAGCCCATCAAGATGATACGTGCCGGTGCCACAGTATGATGCTGCTACGCATGTCTTTGGACCTGATGAGGACAATTAAACATGGCCAAAGTTTTGTTGCTCGGTTGCTCGAGATGACTCATGGGCTAAATTGGGTTGTAGCGTCAAGTACAACATTGATTTGTTTTTTAATACAGTAACCTTTGTTTGATGTACTGCTCTTATCAAGCGTGTTTTCCATTTATTTGATGTTACTTAGATGTGGCTCCAAGTTTGAGTGGGTCAGGTTGCCTTATACACTGAGACCTACCTTCACAATGAGCTTACCCTCAACTTGTTGGTTCTCCCCAGTCCACCATGACTATAGGCTATAAGGGGATCCTGTGATACCTTTTGGGAGGTGTACCCTATGTGTGCCATCCTTCTAGGTGATAGGACCAGGTTAGTCATGGGTAAATAATAGGACAACTTGCTGAGGAGTCTCCTTGATCTATTGGGGTATTTATACTACTACAGACTATTTGTATATATGTACTATACAGTTGCTAAGTGAGGTGGCTGATAATGTCACAGGGCACAGCCCTTGTGACCAGCTCCATCATGTGAGAGAGTTTTGTAGCTAAAAATACAGCTGGTAACAGTAACAAATCATTAAACCGTTCTCCACTCAGCTCCATTCACCGTTTTTGTTTACATGTGGAGTGATACAAACACTGGCTCCACCCAGGCTCTACCAAAATCAGACACAGTAGCAAGACTGTTGACACCAGCCACCACCGCATCAGGTATTCTTGTTTGACACAACACTCACCATGCCATATGGCAGCCGACAACGCATTCCTGATGCTGCAAAGGAACTGATTGAAATAATGTCTGCTCAGCTAACATGTAGTGCAATTGCTTGTGTCACTGGTGTTAGTGCACAAACAGTTTTGACAGATCAAGGCACTTTGGCAGGGCACAGTACAACACATTCCAGATATACAAGGGAGACACCGGCTCCTAAATGCACTTGATGTTGCGGTAAGGCAAAGTTTTGGCATGATTTCCTGTATTTTACAGTTTTCAGTATCTTACAGGCTGCATTGACCGAACACCAGATATCCAATTGTCTGAGCTGCAAGCCATATTATATCAAGAATGCGGGATCCTTGCTTCAGAGATCACTATCTCAGGAGCATTAAACTGACAGGATTTTGTGCAAAAACAAATGAGTTACGCTGCAGAAGAGTAAAATGAGAACAAACAAACTGTATACCGGGTGTTTGTTGATGAGTCTGCCTGTAATTGTCATATCCGTACCAGAGAACAGGACTCTGGCATCTCCAAAGGAGATATTTCCCCAAACCCAAACCTCCCGAATCTTCGGTATTCTTGGGATTACACTCCTCATGGCCTGCCGGTTGGCATAGCCCCATGTCCCACCCCCACATGGTACTCCGGACTTCCGTTCTGATACTCCTGCACTGGACTTCTAGTCCGTCATATGCTTTCCTACACACATTCCTGTACTCCTTATGGACTCTGTAATTTAGACCTTATGATACACTCCTTGCACATACATTTCTCTCTCACTAGATAATTGTCCGCATGGAACTCCATACCTACATTACAAGTTACTCTTTACAAGCCCCCACTCCTCTGACAGTATATAAGTTGTAGCTCCTGTACTCCGTTCCTGAAGTTCAAATATCAACTAGATTCCCTTGCCTTTTACAAGCCTCTTTCTAAGTTTTCCGATCCTTCTCCAAAGGGTCTTTATTCTGCTCCCTTTTCATCCTCTACTCTCCTCCGTCCATTTTCTGTCAAGTTAGGGACCAAGGTCCGCAGAAGGGCCTAGCACACAAACTAAGCCAATTCCCCATTTTGTACTCTGTTACCCCCTACTCCATCTCCGTACTCTGTAACTCCGAACACTCCGCAGGTCACGGTTCTGACTGTTACGATAACACAATTTTTGGTCCTTCCCTTTCTTTTTATTCTCCGCTTTAACCTTGTACTTTAGCTTTCACACATAGTGCCACACGGCACTTCTCCTTTCTCACGCCGCGTTGCCTTTCTTCTTATTATGGACACGACTCTCTCACACAGTGGAGCTGGCCATGCGGGCTAGCCCCATGACATCATCAGCCACTGTCTCCATCAACTGTATAGTACACATGTACAAACAAATCCTGTAGTAGTATATATACCCGAATAAATCCAGGAGACTCCTCAGCGAGTCCTCCTGTTGTTTACCAACTAACTCTCTGCATTCTAAGGGGTAACCACTCCCTCATCATCTTCTTTATAGTGTGTTTCTGTGTGCGCCGGAGTAACTAACTCTTGGTTGTTACACTGACAGTAATTGGAAGACCACCAAATGAAATACAGCATGGGCACTAATTGGAACTCATGCTAGACAGTATGATTTCTTTGTCCGTGGTATATGGTGATCATCTTGCCTCCCATTTTTTTGTGCTCTGATTTGGCTTGTTGTTTAGATATTCTATATTGCCCGCCATCTCACTAGATGGTGTACTACACCTTGATATCATCAAAGAATCTTGGAGAGCAGTAACATTTTATTGCTTTATTGAAGGACTCCTTGATAGTATGAGCCCATTTCCACAGAAAAACTCAGTGATTATACTTGATAATGCCAGTATTCACCACTCTTCTGAGCTCAGAGAGCTTGTTGAAGCTTGGTAAGCTTCCTTTTGTAGATATATAGTTGTATGCTTCTAGTGGGGTGTGATTGCTCTACTTGCCTCTATACTCCCCAGACTGGAATCCCATAGAAGAAGCATTTTCTGCTATCAAAGCATGGATTTGAGCCCAACAAGACTATACCCGAGGAGAGCTGTCAGGTCATGCAGCAGCTAACCCTTATTCTATGATCTGAGAAGCTGTTTTCAGCACAATCACACCTGACAAAGTGGCTGGATGGTATCAAGACAGTGGTTATCTTGCTCATAGACCAGTTTTTGAGCTGTGATATGTACAAAACACTGTGATTGTAAATCTATGTATACTATACAGCATAATCTAGAAATACAGTTTATAACTAGAAGTGATACAATAAATATACTTGAGAACAACCATTGGAACTTGATAAGAGGTAATACATTTTAGTTAGGATTTTCTTTGATATCCACCTTGGTCAGATCTAGAACTGGTGGTGATGTAGCACAATATTTGCCCTTTGCGTCTGTCTTTGAAAATGACTGATAATGTTGATTGGCATGCCTATTTAATTTGCAAGAAACTCCAGAGACAAACTTTGTGCTTCATCTACATTATAGATGCCACATCCAATGAATGCTGTGGCAAACTGTTGTAACCCCACTTCAGGCATCATAATGCTGACATGTTGGAGAGCAGCCTGGATAGTTGATGTAAATATCTTTATCCTTGCTGCTGCTCAAAGCTTGTCTGATTGGGTTTTCAAGCGGCTCAGTATTTGTGCGAGATAGGCCCTGTTTTTCACCAAAAGACATGTCAGCAAAATGAAGGTGGATTTTTGGTGCCTTAGGCTTGCTTGAGCCAGAATCAGGCAAAACCCACCTCTGTTTTGAGCTATAGTCAAACTGTAATATCACTGGGGGTTGATCCAGTGTTACTTTGCCAATGAGCTATATTAAAAGCTAGTTGATGTCATGCTGCTTATGTGTTCTATCTATTGGACTCACATAGCATCACCTGCCGGTGTGCTTTGCACAGGAAAGATGCTCTTTGAGCCATTGTAGCTCATCAGTAAAGTCTACTGAGGTTGATGACTGCTCTAACTCATCAAATTGAGCCTTGCACTTCTTGATGGAAGCAGCAGTTTACATAGCTGGTTCTTGTAGTCACTTCAGTCAGCTTCGCAAAATAATACAATTTAATCTACAAACCATGTTGTGAATAAATACTTCAATCTTTTGTGTGTGGGCCCTGCGGACCAGCCCTTGAGCATGCGTAATAGCTGTCCAAAGCTCTTCATCAGTTGACAGCATATGAGGAGCATCACCAACACAATCCCCAGGATACTTGAAACCTAATTCAGCTTCTGCTGGGTCTAAATCCATATGTGCTGTCAATGATGAGAATTGCTGTTAGAAAACCACACACAAATCAAACTAACACACAATCCTCCCAGATTCCACGGAACTTGTTTATAGGCTTTGCCTCCTAGAACAGTGGAGTGGTCTGCTTGTACGTGGGGTGGTATGTATAGCAATCCTTCAAAGTAAAACCCAGAGATGTATGGATGTGGGCTTTAAGGAGGAGGGATAGTTGAATTATAGAGCATAGGGGCTTAGTGACGAGTATGGACAAGCACTACCTTGCTAATCGTAGAACAAGGTAGGTTTGAGAATGACAAGGTGACAAGGTTCCCAGTGATAGCAGGCTCCTGACGCACAGACTGTAGTGCTCAGAAGGACTCTAATTGAAAGGGATGACAATGACTTCAAAAGTGGGAAGTGACGATGACAGCAGTTGACAGTGGTAGCAGTGGGAAGTGTTGTGACCACACTGGATCACAAGCAGCAGAGTAGTGAACTTGAATTTAGAGAAGAAGTCTGGAATGGAGTTCTTGTTTTTTTTTTACAAGGTAAAATACAGGAGTTTATATAGTAAAAGAAAAGTAGGCTATGCACAGTATAGCTGTGCAAAAAGAATGAGAAAGAACATGAACGAAGGAATGTACGCTGACAAATCCTGCGTAGGTAGTACAGGATAAGATTGTCAAGAAAAGAAAGGGATAGAACAATGAATGCTGTGAGTAATGTCACAGGTTTGTACAGCCATAAAGTAAAGTCCAATAGCAAAAAGAGAGCAGGAAAATCATGATGTCATGGGAAGATGCAGTAAAAAAAGGGCAAGGCAAAACACTATCAGTATCAACACAGTTCCTTTATTGTCAGTCAGGCATTCTAAAAAAATATGTGTCCATAAAAATGATTCAAAAATCAAAAATAATCACACTGTAAATGAATGTTCTGCTGAAGAAAAAGAAACTGGAACCACCGGTCCACCACCTAGTCCAAATCCGACAGTTCCATGGCCTTACCAATGGACTGGTTGTGTTGGACCACCTGATCAAATGAGGGAGGGAGAGGAGTAGTTCCAATTTGGAACAAGTGAGTCCCAGGCAGCGTGTGGTAGGTGTAGCTGTAGCGAAGACGATGGACAAAAGATAAGTGTACCCAAGTGAATGGGACAGCGATGAACATGGGCGACGCAAGGGGATGAACCTTCTCCAGCTCAAAAATTACCCACCCACGCTCCAACCAGGCAAGACGAGCGACCGATGTTTTGATAGTATATGATGGCAGATCGACGTCATGAAGATGGACCTGTTGCCCTATTTGGACTGGCTGCTGGGGCTTTGCTGATATCAAAAGTGGCAGGTGGTGGTTGATGGATTGGCAACGGAAGGGGATGGAGAGTGATGACATCAGGTATGGTGGAGGAGCAAGGAAGATGAGTAGGAGGAGGGTGGAGGTGACAAAGAAGTGGTCTAGAATAGGGAGCCAGAAACAACCGTCAGGTGAGAATAAAAAGGACAGTAAAGGACCCATGGTGGGGCTTAGTAAAGGAAAAAGGGTAGGGGGGAACGATGAAAGTGAGGGCACAATGTGTAGCCAGTGGCGATGCGAAAATTTGCCAAAATGCCAAAACACGGAAAGTACCAAATGGAAAGCAAAGGTGAGCGCAACTTGATTGCCTAATAGAGGTGGTGCTGATCAGCCACAAGTTCACAAAAGGCAATATTAATTACTATTCCACGTGGCACTGTGCCTGTGTAGCGCAAAGGCAAGTCTTGTGAATATTTGCTTTATTATTGACACCTGTCCATGCTACCAATCAATTTTGGTGCATAACATCCACGCACAACTTGAAATTGCAACTGTCCCCAGATGCTTCCATAAAGGTAGGGTCATATGGAATGAAACATGGCAACACATTAAGGGGTTATGTCAGCATAAAATTTATTCTGGTAAGTCATTAATCGTTATCTTCATCATCTGAGTCATCATGCTCATAATCAGGTTCATCATCAGGCTCATCTAGGTTATCATCATGGTCATCCAGTTTGTCCAGGAGGGGTATAGAGTGGCGGTTGGAATAGGGAAGTAGGCAAAATGCTGCAATTCCTCTTCGTGATACTGATCCATCCATTTCTTTCAGAACATATGGTCCTCCTTTAGTCCATTGCACAACTTCATAAGGGCTATTGTAGTGAGGCTTTGCTTTATGAACCAGCTCTTTCTCAACCTGAGTATTGCACACTAGAACAAGCTCTCCAGGCTGGTATTTGTTCTTGAACATCCTTCATGCATAGAGTTTCTCAAACTGCGCTTTAGATCTGAGACGGGTTTTGTGTATGGTGAGTGTAGCTTGTTGCAAATTGTCCTGTCTCTTTTCTAGCTGACAAATGTGCAGAGCAGTGAGGTCTTCTGTTGGCATTGCAGTATAGAATCCATGAACAAGGAAAGTTGCTTCTGTCAGATAAAATGGTAGGACTGGGTCAACTCTGTGCAGCAGATAAAAAAGGCTGAATCCAGTAGAACAATGAGTGGTAACCTTGTCTGCAAAGAAGGCATGATGGGCCTTGGTTGGCCATAAATCAACATTCCCTTCACAGGACTTGACAAGTGCTTCTCTTATAACAAAGTGTCCATGTTCAACGACACCATTTGCCTTGGAATTGTAGGGAGAAATGTGAATATGAGGGACCTGGTAATGTTCCACAAGCTCTTCAAATGCTCCTTTGACTTCACTTCCATTGTCTGTGACAACTTCTCCTATAGCTCCATAGCGACAGATGATTTCTTCCCAGAAAAAGCGGGCAAGATTATATGCAGATACTTTTTTCAATGCTCTTCCTTCTGCAGCAAGTAACAGATCATCCCTTGCAGCAACAAGATATCAATATGCTCTAGCCTTGGGCATAAGCATAATGTCAACATAGACTTTGGTGAAGATTGTAGGAGGCAATGAGATGGTAAGTGGGACTTCACTTTTGCGTACACTTCAAATCTGGCATTCATGGCGGGTGCAAATATGATGCTTAACATCCTGTAGCATATGGGGCCAGTAAAAGTGCTCTCTGACTGTAGAGAATACACCATTGACTCCTCTGTGACCAAGCCTTTCATGTGCTTCAGCAAGGATGTAAAGTCAAAGGTCAGGATTAAAGATGACTTTGAGAGGGGGAGCAGAGTGACGACTCTTGAAAATACTGTCTCCTTTTAAGAAGAATTGAAGTGACCGCTTGACGAAGCACTTTTGAGCTTGAAGAGAAGAGAATATAGGCAGTTCTATAGTCTGAAGGAAGTGGAAGATTTGACAAAGGGTACTATACTGAGAAAAATCATTGGTAAGGAACAAAGGGAGTGACATAGGGTGATATGGGGGAGGTCTGGCAAGATCAACAAGAAAGGCGATATCATCAAGCCAATCATCTGATTCTTGAGCATCTTCAAAGTCTTCCTCTGTTGATTGACAACAGGATTATGCATCAGGACCACAATGATGATCAGCAGGTATGCATTCACCTCTACATGCAAGTGCTTTACTCCTGCAATGTAAAGGCAAAAGTGATGAAGTGCTCTGAACAAACCGTATAATTATAGCCTGGGTTCATCAGGAAAAACCCTTTTGCTATATAGCACTATATAGTGCTATGTAGCCACCACCTATATATATAAATGCATTCATAGAAACTATAGCACTATCAGTGCAATCATAGCTCTTATAGCTTTTATAGCACAGTAGTAGGCAAATTTTTAACCAAGGGGAGAAATATCTATAATTCCCTCAAACTCTGGATTAATCTAATAAACTTGTTCAATAATAGAAAGAGGCCAGAAGTGTTTGGAGTCAAGTATATTATTATAGGCAAGATACTATAATTGCTCTTATAGCCTATAGCAGCCTACATAGCTCCTATAGCTGTAAAGGTCATAGTTATAATATAGTTCAAGGTGTTTAAAAGGGCTAATAAATCATACAGTATTAATTAATTATGTAGCCTGTATTAGTGAAATAGTAGTTTGTATCTTTGATATATATAAAAATAAGAACAATGATCCAAATATAAGTGGTGACAATGAGTAAAAAAATAACCTAAGTCCATGAAAGGTCAATATATAACACCTATATAGTACATTTTATAAGCTCTCATGGTGTAGTGGATAAGTGTGTGATGTGTGGCTATAGGTTGCTTAGTCACCAAAAAGTTGACTAGCAGGTTGAGAGTTCAGATCCTGTCTGTGTTAAATTCCTTTATCAGCCACACAACAATTTCCAACGTCTATAAGAGCAGTTATAGAGCTATATGAGGCTTTATAGATGGCAGAGGTTCTATAGCAGGTTTGACCACTATAACAGCTTTATGAGCACTTATAGTGCTATAGAGCTCTATATAGCTACCCTTATTTTTCCTGATGTCGACTGTAATTTGCCTCTCTATCATTTATAGGAATAGAACCATAGCAAGCTGGACACTTCCTTCCATTTTCATCAAGCTGAGGAGAAGATGAAACCAACAGCAATCTTGCTGGTATCAACTGAAAGAATGACTGGGTTGTGTGACAAATAATTTATAGGGTGAAGTGCTGGTGCGGAGGATACTGCATGCTTCAGAGCATCAAATGCTTCTTGCCTGCATTCATCCCATTGAAATTCAGCTCCTTTGCAATACAATTCTGTCAGGGGATGTGCAAGAGCAGAGTAATTGTGGATCCAAATGCAAACTGTGCCACATATACCAAGAAAACTGCGAACATCTTTGGGATTATGGAGCATTGGCCATTTAAGAATCTTGTCAACCTTGGTACTGTCAGGGAGACAACCTTCTGGGCAGCATACTTGTCCAACAATCACAACTTGAGGACAACATAACTGAGTCTTCTTTCCAGAGAAAGTTCTGCCTGCATGACCAACTCTGTGCATAATGTGATGAATGTCAATGGCATGTTCCCATATAAATCTGTGAATGCCAGTGTTGCCAGGAATGGTCTCTGGGTTGCCATCAGCATCTTCATAATGAGAAGTAGGTTCTTTGATTGGCAGGTCATCAACAAAAATATTGGCAATATGTGGAATTTTGTCTTGCAAGATGAACATCATGCAATTCTGGAATTCTGGAATGGGATTGGTGAATCCCATAGGCATAGAAGTAATCCTCAGAAGTCCTAGTGGCAATAGGAAAGAGGTAAGGTTGCGACTGTCAGGGTGTACTTTTTGAGCATCAAATCCCCAAAAGAGATCAAACACAGTATAGCATTGGGAACCAGCAAATGGCTCCACAAAGTCATCAAGGATAGGTGGAACTCCTGAGTCTTTGATAGTGACTGCATTAAGTGGCTGAAGATTATGGACAATATGAATCTTGCCATTCTTCTGTTACAATCTCTATTGGACATTTAAGGACTACTCATTTCTTTTTACTCATTGGTTATACCATCGGACTGATGACTCATTTCCTTCACGTACACTTCTGTTCCTCTCGCATTCACAGTACCTATTATAGTACTTAGTCCTCAACAGACGGACCTGCCCTAAATAGGACCTAACTCCTATCACCAATTCCTTTCCATTATAAATACCATGTAACAGCAGTAGTATTCTCTAATACGATTCTACACAGTTTACGCTTACAAAGCTAGACTCCTAAGATCAGACTTCTACTCAGAAGAAGACCAACTCTTGTTGGAAGACCTCCACTCAGAACTATGTTCTCGAACTTGTCTTCGGATAAGTCTCTTTATAAACCTTGACAAACCCTCAGATTTTGTTAAGCACTTCGTGCGTAACATCTTTTTCCTGAATACAAAACCACTTGGAGCGATAAGACGACTGGCTAGGCTTATAAACTCCAGCTTTGATTTTGTCTCTGAGAGGGAGTGATTCTATGACTTCATTCTTGACTCCAGGAAGAATAAGAATGCTCTTGTATTCCCAAGGGACATGTGGGAGAACAGGTATGACATAGGGAGAGAAGTAGTCTTCTCTGAACATTCCTCTGTCAGTTTCCTCAAAGGCAAGACTGCGCTGATTGAGTATCTTGATGTGAGCGAACAGCTTTTCTTCTTCTGGCCATAAGAATCCATCAGAGTTTAGCTTGTTTTGTTGTAGAGGCGCTCCTTGGTGAGCTTTGGCATGGGAATGAATTCTGGACAGGAAGGGGTGGGAGCAAAAGTAGTGGATCTTCTGGAAATAACTGGATGACACGTGTGTCTTCTGGGAATACACCAGAAACAGGTTTGACTCTGTGATCAACACATTTGTAAGCTCCAAGACTCAACCAATCAGGTGCTGGTACAGGTATAGGGTCCACAATGTCTATCATGTAACTAGGGTTAAAACAAAAAAAGTTCAAAGAAGGAAAGTGCCGTGGTAGTTTTGCGTCATCTCGGACCAAATAGGATTGGGATGAGGTCAGAGGTTTTACAAGGGGGGAAGGAAAAAGATCAGATAAGAATGAAAAGGGAACATAGACAATAAAAAAAGAAGCTGGTACAAGAGTAAAGGAAGGAAAATTTGGAAAACATAGTAATTTAAGAGGCCATTTTGTACAACTTGAAGTATTAGATATATAACAAGTAAAAAGAGAATGGGAAAAAGCGGCATATGGTCCAAGAGCGCTGAATAGAGTGTTAAGTAAGAAAGGAATATAGAAATGTGTTACCAGCATCTACCTCAAACTTCAACTGTGGAATCTGCAAGCACCTCAGTACTGGGAGTGAATATAGATGCACTGGAGGGATGTGTTGTTCTGTTGTGGAGGTAAATGACCTCAACACGTTCGTGTTGACAATAAGCGCAAATATGAGGGAAGACAAAACCATAGAAGAGGGTGAGGACAAGTAGCACTCCCACCACAATTTTGATGATGAGAGCTTCTTTAGTAACACAAAACCCTTCGAGCTGGAGAAGGTTGATCCCCTTGCATCGCCACTGTACATTGCTGTCCCATTTACTTGGGTACATCTATCCTTCGTCCATCGTCTTGGCTACAGCCATACTTATCACACGCAGCCTGGGACTCACTTGTTCCAAATTGGAACTACTCCTCTCCATCCCTTGTTTGACCAGGTGGTCCACTACAACCAGACCATTGGTAAAGCCATAAAACTGTCAGATTTGGACTAGGTGGTGGACCGGTGGCTCCAGTTCCTTTTTTTTTCAGCAGAACATTCATTTGCAGTGCAATTATTTTTGATTTTTGAATCATTAAAAGGGCCATCAGGAAAAATAAGGGTAGCTATATAGAGCTCTATAGCACTATAAGTGCTCATAAAGCTGTTATAGTGGTCAAACCTGCTATAGAACCTCTGCCATCTATAAAGCCTCATATAGCTCTATAACTGCTCTTATAGACGTTGGAAATTGTTGTGTGGCTGATAAAGGAATTTAACACAGACAGGATCTGAACTCTCAACCTGCTAGTCAACTTTTTGGTGACTAAGCAACCTATAGCCACACATCACACACTTATCCACTACACCATGAGAGCTTATAAAATGTACTATATAGGTGTTATATATTGACCTTTCATGGACTTAGGTTATTTTTTTACTCATTGTCACCACTTATATTTGGATCATTGTTCTTATTTTTATATATATCAAAGATACAAACTACTATTTCACTAATACAGGCTACATAATTAATTAATACTGTATGATTTATTAGCCCTTTTAAACACCTTGAACTATATTATAACTATGACCTTTACAGCTATAGGAGCTATGTAGGCTGCTATAGGCTATAAGAGCAATTATAGTATCTTGCCTATAATAATATACTTGACTCCAAACACTTCTGGCCTCTTTCTATTATTGAACAAGTTTATTAGATTAATCCAGAGTTTGAGGGAATTATAGATATTTCTCCCCTTGGTTAAAAATTTGCCTACTACTGTGCTATAAAAGCTATAAGAGCTATGATTGCACTGATAGTGCTATAGTTTCTATGAATGCATTTATATATATAGGTGGTGGCTATATAGTGCTATATAGCAAAAGGTTTTTCCTGATGTGTCAGCCTTGCTGCATATGTCGCCATCTATCTCCTATTCCCGCAGGTATTGCAGCATGCTGACTACCTCATTTCAAACATTACATATCCATGGCATTATACAAAATACTGTAAGGGGGAAATCCCAGCTTTTGCCCCAAAAACAAATACAATACAATACTCACATACATACACCCTCATATTTTCTCTACTTATATACATACACATTCATGTGCATGAGGAAAAACACTTTGGCTATATAGACTCTAATAGTACTATAGTTGCAAATATAGTTGTCATAGTGATCATAGCTGCAATAGAAACCCCAACATCTATTCAGGAACAATGTGCTCTTATAGTACTCTTATAGTTGGCTATAGCCTCTTATAGCACTTATAGCACTTATAGCATATGGCTGACTATATAGGCTATGAGAGAGCTTGTGGCTGATTTAAAAATATAATCACACACACAAGGTTTGAACTCTCAATCTGTTGGTCCGCTTTTTTGCGGGCCAATCAATCTACAGCCACATACCACACATTTATCCACTACACCATAAAGGCTTACAAAATATACTTTACATGTGTAATATATTGACATTTTATGGACTTGTAAATTTTTTTACACATTGTCACACATTGTCACAACTTATATTTGAATAACGTTATTGACCTTTTATGGACTTGTCATTTTGTTTTTACACATTGTCACAACTTATACTTGAATAAAGCATTACTATAAATATGTACTATGGCCTTAATAGCTATCTATGTCCTTTCAAAGTTCTGTCTTAGTACAAGATAAATAGAATGATTTCCTTGATCTGAAATGTTGGTTAATAAAATTGGTTTGGGAGAAAACCCGGAGGGGCTTTTCGATCTGAAACATGCCTTGAAAAAGAGCGTATCGAGTGAGCTGTGTCCCTGATACTAGGTGTCAAGAAATAAGGAAACAACGCATGAGGCAGAGCTCAGACCCGCTCTGTAGGAGTAATGACTTACTGTGCCATATAAGTTTATCGCACCGGCGGCATTGTGTACCTCGTGAAAGGTTCTAAAGATGACAAGTTTTGCAGGTATGGGGCTAGGATGTTCGCGTGATCCCGCAAGTAAAGTGTGAAGGCTTTGCTCGACCACCTTCCCATTGTCTTTACTATGTCAAATGGTACTCCTTGTAGTAAATATTCTAGGGTCCCCCCAATGCGAATGCTATGACCTTTGAGGTCAGTGAGATTCTTGGCGTGAAAAATTAGCAACAGCCACTTGATGAATTCTTTCTTCAAAAGCAGGCACAAGCCTTTGGTGTGTTTCCATGTGGATAAGTGCTGCCTATTGTCAGCCGCATTTATATGCAAATGATTCTCTAGCGTCCATTTGGGGTCTGTCAGTCCAACCTGTTCTGCCCATTGTATGTCTTCACCAGTAATTGGCGATGATTTTGTGGTAGGAATGTGGAGCTAAGTGACTTTCAAACCGTTTCTATCGACAACCTCCGAAACATCAGCGTGCATGATGTGACTGGTTTGCAAAAAGTCTTTGATTGAAGGGACGGTAAGTTCCCCTAGTCTTGCTATAATGTAGAAAGCTGTAGTCAGACAAGCAAATATTGACGCGTTTAACTCGGCCCTTATAACAACATGATAGCTGGGGTGATTGGAGCTCTTCTGGGATGTTTGGACAAGGGAGGCGCGAGTCTGCATGCTCCTTTGAGGATTGCTTTAAGTCCGTCTTTGTCAATCATCCACTTGTGACCGTGTAAAAGATGCCATGCTCTCAGCCCGGCTGCATAGTTTGCAAGAGATGAACCAGAATATGATCCAGCGCAGCTAGAAATGAAAGTCATCAGGAAAGTTGGAGACAACGAACAGCGTTGTTCTTCAGGAATGGCATGCATATTACAGTACGTGTGAAAAACCAAGAGACCCGCTCCGTACATTTTTTTGGTGGATTGAGCCTGTTACAATTAACATACCAGCACCTACTTACGCTTCACTTTTGTACTTCTACTTTTATTTTCCAAGTCACATGACCAGTCATGTGACCATTTACTTTACATTACATTTTCGACTTTTCATAGTCACATAATCAGTCATGTGACACATCACCTGACCAGTGTCTAGACTCATCATGTGACCGGTCACATGCTAGACATCGGACTTTGAACTTTATTTACAACTGTACAGTACCTCATGTATTTCAGTATATATACAAGAGCAATACATGGGGAAGGACTCAGCAAGTCCTCCTGTTGTCTAGCACAACTAACTCACTGCAGCCTAAGGGGTAACCACTCCCCATCATCTTCTTTATAGTGTGTTCCTGTGTGCGCCAGAGTAAATAACTCTTGGTTGTTACAGAGCCCATGACGCTCCAATTACTTCAAGGATCCTGTCTAATTGGTGTTCGGATGGAATGGCATGATTGGGGGAGATAAATACAATGTTTGTATGAGGGGGACAACCCGCGGGAATCCACATTCTTAGCCTGTCTCTGGCTAAGCAATGTGGTTGCAAGATGGAATTAAGTGGGGTAAGCTCTGGCCTGTATGTTTGCGGAAAGGCTTTGTTCTCTTTGCTCTGCAAACCCAGTGGAGTGTCAAAATGCGGGTTAGTCCTGCCTGCTGAAATTTGTGGCGGAAACAACATAGTTGTGGTCTCTTTGACGGTTGGAGTCCAATCGGTCTCTGGCTTCCTGTTGTAACTTTGCTCGATTGATGACTTTTGCTGCAGCAGGAGTGTAGCTACCGTCACTGAGTGCTCTACACTCGGCTGTGGAAAGTGGTTCACAGGCATCAACAATGTAGCACTGGATATGCTGCGGGATGGGTACATAAGGGAGTAGTAATTGTTCTGGGCCGTAGATGCCTCTGGATGGGGAAAATAGGGTGTGAAATTTGCCCGGTTTGCAGCATGAGGGACCACCATTCTAAATCTTGCTTGATCCCTTTGTCTGGCCGATGGGGCAACAGTGGCTTCTTGTGACACACACTTAACATCATGCGTTCCAAACCTGTCAAGAATACACGCCCCATGATAAGGGCCAAGCAGGCGTGCAGGAGCTTGCCATATAATTCCCGCACATCCTGAAGGACATGAGTTGGCCTCGTTCTCCATGGCTGTATTGCCAAAAGATACTTTCGTATTTTTTCTGGGCTGAGTGAAACTTGACATCGCTGGATATCCCATAGGAAACCTATATAGATTGTTTTCGAATCAAAAGGTTGATCCTTGGATGTCTCTTATGGGATGCCTAGGATATCTGATATCTTATCAATATCGCTCAGCATGTAAGAGAACAGATTATCATAATCTGATTGTGGCAAAAGAGTGGCTAGGTCTTTGATGGGCCATTTGCAATTCTTGCTGGATTCTTCCAGGGACCTGTCATCAAAAATCCGGCCTCCATACCATAGACGACTGCCTGATTGATGCTTTCCCAAAACGGCACTATTCTGATGGAACACACCTCGGATGTGGTTGTAATTGTTTAATTGATTGCGGCGAACTCTGAAGAAAATATGATCATCCACCCATTTATCTACCGGACCCATGCCATGGTGAAGCATTATCTCGGCGCCGGCATCTGCTAAATGCCCATAGACTCCTGCAGCTGGAGAAGCACCAAATGGGGTGCAGGTATCTACATAGTATTGGTCGTTGGAGACTTTTACTACTGTGGCCGCCCATTGTGATTTCTTGAGTGGGATGGTCCTGTATGCCTCTGCTACATCCCTCGCATTACTAGCACTTCTGCATCTGTAGTAAGCAATGAGTGCAATGCTTCTTCAAGCCCTCTATTGGTGAAATAATGGAGCTCACAATACTCCCCTGCCTTCATTTTCCTAGTAGTGTACTGCAATGGGATAATAACCGGGTCTGAAGGGACATCAATGTCTCTAGCTGGCGCGTACTTCAACTTGTTCTTTTTGCGTTCCTCTCTATGTGCCACGTCTTGTTCATCTGCGAGACTTTTTTGCTGCATAACAACTTCTTCTTCTAGCCATTGGCATTCTCTCTCTGCTACCAAGATTTCCTCTTCTCTCTGCTGGGCCCATGCTATCTTGTCCTTGTTGTTGGCAATGCTCCACAGGTTAGCCAAAATTCTTGCTGCCAGCGCGTCGTCAATGAGTTCATTTGATAGCTCAGTTCTCGCTTCTTGGTATTCTTCTCTGGTGAAATCAGGAGCCACTGCAGTGTTTGGGTTGTTCAGGATTGAAGGCATCGGACACTGTACTTGTCTGTAGATAAATGCGAAGAATATTTCTGAAATACAGGAAATCATCACTGTACTAAGAGTCGGAATGATGTGGTAGCAGACGAAGAGGACCGCGCCACCTCACTTCTCCCATGTAGACTATTTTCTACAATTGCCTCATGCTAGTCAATCTTAGAAACCCATATAGGCTATTAGAGCTATAATAGCATTTATAGTAATGCCTCTGCTATATAGCATTATCAGAGCTATAATAGCATAAATAGTATTATCTTTGCTATATAGTACTATTAGAGCTATAATAGTATAAATAGTATTGCCTCTGCTATATTGCCAAAGTGTTTTTTCTGATACTATAGTACTATAAGAGCTATAGTAGCATCTATAGTAATGCCTCTGCTATATAGCCAAAGTGTTTTTCCTGATGTGTTCCCTACTTAAACACACATGTATTCACTATACATAGCAGAATAAAATATTGAGTGTCACACATGCATCTCAACCAAAGACTGGTCTATAGTAACTGTAACGACCAAAGTTTGTATACTCTGGTGCACAACAAGAACAAGCAAAGAGTGGTGAGTGGAGGAGAGGATAATCTCCCTTAAGGTAGGACCAAGTTAGTTGTGGGTAAACAACAGGAGGACTTGCTGAGGAGTCTCCTGGATTTATTGGGTATTTATATCACTACAGTTTGTTTGTATATGTGTACTGTACAGTTGATGAAGGCAGTGGCTGATGATGTCATAGGGCACAGCCTATGTGACCAGCTCCACTGCGTGAGAGACTTGTATCTAAAAATAAAGAAAGCAGTGCAGCACGAGAAAGTGGAGTTTGAATAAAATGGAAAGTGCCGCATGTATAACGTTTTCACTATTCTGAACCAACGGAGTGATAACATCAATCTACTAGCAGGTAGTTGAACTTGGTATATTTAGAAGAAATCAAAAGCTGAGATATGTACAATGGAAACTAGCTACTTATATATGTGGAGGAATGTGCCAGCCTTGAGGCGCTGACTGAGAAACATGAGGATTGTGCATGACTGATGAGTAAATAGATGAGTAAGTGGTTATGTGACTTTAGAGTCACGAGACAAGATAAGATAAATATTGTTACGTAATTAGATATGGCAATATGAGTGTTTCTACTTCAGAGTTCGATAGATAAGATGAAAGTGTAGGTTGCGGAGTTGAGGATTGTGACATTACCCCCCCCTTAGGACTTTTGTCTCGAAAGGTGGAGTCAAATTTGCCATTCTCCCAGTTGAACAGTCTACGATTAAATGATGGTTGAGTCAGATTTTCAAAAGGTTGAAATTGTAGTGTGAAGTTGATTCGTTTAGGGGTGGCTGGGAAGTGATCATGGAAATCTTTTACTAAATCCGGAGAATTTTTGATGTTACTCTCTGATTCCCATTTTTGCTCTTCTTTACCATATCCCTTCCAGTGAACCAGATATTCTAACTTGCGATGTTTCAATTGTGAGTCAAGTATTTGCTCTACTTTGTATTCTCTTTGCCCTTCTATTTCTGCGGGTGGTGGTGGTTTTGGTTTTTTCTGACTTGGGAATGTTGGTTCTTTGTAGGGGTGTAAAAGTTTTTCATTAAAGACTGGGTAAACATTTTTCCATTTGCCGGGTAGTTTGAGCTTATAAGCTGCCGGTCCAGTTTTCTTTTCAACTACGAAGGGTCCGTGTTGTTTGTCATCCAACTTCTTTGATGGTCAAATGGTGGTGATGTGTTCCACTTCAACGTAAACCTTGTCCCCTGGTTTATATACCACACTTTCTTTTTTGTTTTTTTTGTAAGACCTTTTCATAATCTCGGCTGCCTTTGCCAGAGATTTCTCCGCATTTTGTCGTGTCTCTTTCATTCTTTCTACAAACTCTTCCGCACTTTCACTCTTCACCGTCTTTTTGATTCCTTCTACTACTTTTGGATGTTGTCCGTAATTTCAATAAAAGGGGCTATATCCCGTAGCTGAATGCTCTTTATTGTTATAGGAAAACTCTGCCAAAGGTAGCTATTCTGTCCAGTCATCCTGTTTATGATTAACAAAGATTCTGAGGTATTGTTCAACCTCTTGGTTAATCCTCTCTGTTTGTCCATCTGTCTGAGGATGATATGCAGTGGATGGATTCTCTTTGATTCCGAGTAGTGTGTATAGGTCTTTCATGAAGTTTGAGACAAATTGTACTCCCCGATCAGATATGACTTTATCGGGTAGTCCATGATGTCTGAAGATGTTGTCTCTGAATGACCTTGCCACTCCTTCGGAATTCAACTCGGTGTGAGTTGGTAATAATTTGATCATTTTAGAGAATCGATCTACGATCACCATTATCATATTGTGTCTTTTAGATTCGGGTAACGGTCCAATGAGATCTGTTGATATGATTTGCCAGGGACGGCTTGGGATCTCATTTGGATGTAGTGGTGCTGCCTTTTTCTGATGATCTATTTTGGTTCTTTGGCAAGTTTTGCATCCCGTTACGTATTCTTGGATGTCTTTATCCATATAGGGTCACCAATATGTTCTGGTAATTAATTCCTTCATTTTATACTGGCCTGGGTGGCCAGCGATGATGGAATTGTGGTTGTCTCTAATGATCTTTTCTCTGAGTTTTTGGTCTTTCGGAATATACATTTGTCCCTTGAAATAAATGAATTCTCCATCTGTCCACCAACCATCTTGGTTGTTTTTTATCTTCTCCTCCACCTTGTTTACAACTTCATCTATATTGTTCATTCTCTTACTGATCCATTTATATGTCTCCATTGTCTCTTGTTGTGATTCTTCCATCTTTATCCTTTGTTCTGCAGTTAGAGACATGTTGATTTTAAACAGATCTTTTTTGAGGACTATAACATTTTCGTTGTCGTTCTCTCCCTTGTAGTGGTCTGGTCGTCTGGATAATAAGTCTTCTTTAATGTGAGTTGCTCTTGGTTTATGATGAAGTGTGAAGTGGTAATTAGCCAGTTTGCTGACCCATCTTGCTTGCCTTCTATTTAGCTTCTGAGGTTGTTTGAAATAAGTGAGATTTTGGTGATCTGTCCAAATCTCGAACTCTTTTGTGGCATCCATTAAGTAGTGACGCCATTCCTCTAAAGCTGTCATGATGGCTAATAGTTCTTTGTCATAAATCTTGTAGTTCCTTTCTGTTTCATTCAGAGATTTTGACAAGTAAGCTATTGGTCTCCGGACTCCCTCTTGCTCTTGGGAAAGTACTGCTTCTAGAGCATAATCGCTACTATCTGCTTTGACTCCGTATTGACCGTTGTTGGTCGGTAGAGCTAGTACTGGGGTTGAGCTAATTCTTTTGTTTATCTCTTTGAATGCTTTTTTTTGCTCATTTCCCCATTTAAACTCTTCTTTACCGGTGAGTTGGGTAAGCGGTTTTGCGATCACTCCAAATCCTTTGATGAACCTTCTGTAGAAGTTTATGAAACCAAGAAAGGCCTGCACCTGCTTTTTTGTTGTGCATTCAGGCCAATCCAGGATTCCTTTGACTTTCACCGGGTCCATGCAAATTTCGTTTTTTGAGATAATTAATCCCAGATATTCTGTCTCTGTTTCTTTGAAATCGCACTTCTCTGGTTTTAGATACAAATGGTTCTTTCTTAGGATTTGAAGAACATATTGCGTCGTTGCTTGGTGCTCTTCGATTGTTTCGGTGAAGATCATAATGTCAAACAAGTATATCACTACTTTTCTTTCTTCTATTAAGTCTTTAAAGATGGAGTTCATCATTGTTTGGAATATTGCTGGCGAGTTTGTTAAACCAAAGAACATGACTAATAGTTCAAATAGTCCTCTGTTTGTTCTGAACACCGCTTTGTGTTCATCTCCTTCCTTGATCCGGATATTATTATATCCCCATCTGATATCTAATTTAGTGAAGAATTTTGCTCCCCTGAGCTTGTCTACAAGTTCGTTAATTAGGGGTAGCGGATATCAATTTTTGATGGTGATTTTATTTAGTTTCCGGTAATCTTGGACAGGTCAGAGTTTCCCATCTTTTTTCTTAATGAAGAAGATTGGTGAAGCAATTGGAGATTTACTTGGTCGGATGCGTCCTGAATCTAAGTTCTCTTTTAGGAAGGCATCCAACTGTTCTTGTTTTCCTATTGCTAATGGATAAACTAAACCTTGCAGTCTATTCCTGGAATCAGCTCTATTGCATGATCCCATTGTCTTTTCTCTGGGAGGGTGTCAAATTCTTTTTTGTTGATTACATCTTTGAAGTCGTGAAGGTGTTTGGGTACTATTCCTTCGAATACTCCTGTCTTTTGGTCTTTCCCTGCTGCTTTGGCTAATTGTTGTGCTGTGGTGCCGTGAGCGCGGATTCGATGTATGATATTCAGAATAGATGTATCTTTGATATTTAAGAAATTGAATTGTAGGATTCTATCCCCCTCCTTGAGATTGACCTCAGGGCAATAGGTTTCTAGATCTTCTTCTGGGTTTATGAAGTGTACCATCATGTTGCATCCGTTTGGGCATCTGTTGAAGTTTAATTTTGACTTTTATGGGATTGTGCTTTTTAACCATTCATGGCCTAGGAACATTCAGCTGGTTCCGAGATTGGTAACCGCCAGCTGAAGTCTTTTGGCATGGTCGTCTATCTCCACTAATAGTTCTATGAATTCTTTAATGCTTCCATCCCGGTTAAGGGTGCCGTTGGCATTGTAAACTGGAATTGGTCTAGGGTTTTTTTGCCTTTCATATCCCTGTTCTTCAACAAATTTTGAATCTATACAACTTCCGGTACAACCGCTGTCTAGTAATGCATCTATCGTCGTTGATTGATACATTCCGAGGTTTGTGAGTCTGCAAGTTATGCTCATTTGGTTTCCTTGAGTGCCTCTGATGAATTGTTTGGGCTTTCTCAATTCTTCCAATGCCGCTACTGTTTCGTGAATCGGTAGGGTGTTTAGTTCTTTAATTAATTCTGCAGTCACTTCTTTTCCTCATTTCTTATGGGTCCAGCTATTTAGGATACCAATAAATCTTTCTTCCTTTTGGTCCCATAGCCTTTCCGCTATCCATGCAGCTGTCTATGGTACTTTTCTGTTCTCTAGGTTTTTATCAGAGGTGTGCCTGACCTCTTTGGAGCTGGTCGAAGTATCAGTATTATCGGTGCTACCCAATTGAGTCACTGCATTCTGTACTTCAGTTGTCTCCTTTTTTGCTGCCCTTTTTGTGGTTCCATCCCCTTTGGATACCTTGCGCGCCGCTTCAGAATGTGTCAGGGCATCAGTCTCAGAAGTGCTACCCAATTGAGTCGCTTCATTCTGTGCCCTAGTTGTTTCTGTTTTGGGAATCTTTTTAACCTGTTTGCCTTTCAGGTTCTCCTCTGTAGATTGCTTTTCTTTCTGTTTCAAATCTTGTGTATCTTTAAATAATGCAATCTTATTTTCATTGGTATATGCATCAAGATTATCAACAGAGAGGGAAGCATATCTATTTACATTTGTAAATTCTTTGGGCTTGGTCTGACGAGGAGTCACAGCCGGCCTCTTTAAAAATCCTTTAAGAGCTCATCTTGCTCTTCTTTCTTCATCCCTCCTAGTATGGCACAAAGGTTGAACTTCAGCTTTGTAGCTGCACTACCTTCTTCTTTGTGGTCTTGGGCCCTATGCCCTTTCTCGCCGCATTTGAAGCACCTGCCTTCTGCTTGGTACTTTGCCTTGTCTACTTCCATTCTTTGACCGGCTCCACCATATGTGGTTCCAGTCCCGTCTTTCCTTTCTTCCACCGTCTTGGCCTTCTTCTCTGAAGCGCCCTCTCCTCGGTATCGGCCATTGGGTCCCTGGTTTCCGGAACCAGAGCTGCTGCCGGCCATACCCTTCATCATCCTCTCGTTTTCTGCTTGGTCTCGCCACAATTGATCATTAGGGCGAGACCACAATTGATCATTAGTAATGATCCTCGTTTTCCACTCGGTGTATGTTTTAGGGATGTTTCCTGGGTATATAATCTGTTTGATCAAGGGGGCGTTGATATTGTTTCTGATTAATGTGATCAGGGATTGTTCATTCCCTTTCACATTATATCCTGCTCGTCTTCTTGTTGCTTCGAATTTTACAAAGTATTTCTGCACCGTCAGGGTACCTTGTTTCAAGTACATTATCTCGTACTTGCTTCTCTCTTCTTCAAATGCGTCTTGGAAATGTTCTTTTAGCATGGATTCAAAGCGAGCCCAGCTTTCAAGTTGCTCCATCTCTTCAACGTCTGTCCTCTCTTCCGCAAGCATCTTTCTTTCAACCCACTGTCCTTAATGCTGCCGCCGCCCCGCTTATCATATAGGATAGAGCAAACTTAATCTTGTTTGCTTCTATCCGGAAATATTCTGGGTTTGCCCTGAAATGGAGCTGTAATGATTTGAAGAAGTTCTGGAACTTCTTCTTATTACCGTCACACGGTTCAGGTTTGGCTAATGCGATTTTTCTGTATCCGGCTCCTTGTTCGATGGGCCGGTCCATCTGCTGCTGTGGCTGCAGTGGTTGCATTGCAAGCCTTCTTCGCAAGTCGGCAACTTCTGTGTCCCTTTGTAGGAATCGCCTTTCCCACTTGGAGTTGTTGTCCTGGATTGCGGTGTTTACGGCCATCCGGACCATCATTTCTAAGTTCTGCATTCACCTCGACTCTGGTGAAGGCAATTGTTCTCGTTGCGGAGTAGGCGGTAGGGCCTCTCCTAATTTGTTCATGCCCATTCCGGGTGTCAATGGGGGTAACATGTCGGGATTTGTCTCCCTCCATGTGTTGAATGACATATCTGTTGATTGGGATGTGGTAGGATAGGATTTGTTGTGGGGGGAATATAGGTTGTGGTTCTGGTGTTTCCTGTTTGAGTTCAGGGGTTGGATCAAGGAATGACCAAATGCTTCATTGTTCTTCGGCAAAGGGCATACAAAAATGGTTCCCCAGATGACAAATCTGGATCAACATGTCGCATTTGTAGGTTCCCTTTTTCTGTCTCTTCTTTTGGTAAAGGGATCCTCTTCAGTTCCCTACTACCACGTATGTAAGACTGTTCTAAAAAGTGTAACTAAAAGACTATCGTAAAAACTGAGGTCCGAACTGTTGTCTCAGTGTGACCCGCTTGTTAAGCTGTCAGTCCCTCTCCAACTGGCGGATGCAAGTGCACGGCCTGTTTAGAGGAAAGCGAAGATGAAAAGTATGCAAAGTTGTATCTAGTAAAACCTTAACAATTCCACATCGTCTCGGTCTCTAAGTACGGGGTTTGTGGGACGGGTGATAAGTGAAAGGGGAATGGTTTTGAATGAAGAGTTAGAGGGCGTTGTTTGAATAAATGTGATGATGGTAGATGGTCAAGGGGTAGGTGATGTGATAGGTGAAGGTGGTGTGGTGAGGAAAAAGTAGAGTTTAATTGTTAGGAAGAATAGGATTGTGATGGCGGGGATTAAGAATATGATGAGAATAGCCTCTGTTTGGTTCATACAACTAAGTGCTTGTACAAGCTTTTGATTATATAATGTTCTCACTATTCCGAACCAACGGAGTGATAACATCAATCTACTAGCAGGTAGTTGAACTTGGTATATTTAGAAGAAATCAAAAGCTGAGATATGTACAATGGAAACTAGCTACTTATATATGTGGAGGAATGTGTCAGCCTTGAGGCGCTGACTGAGAAACATGAGGATTGTGCATGACTGATGAGTAAGTAGATGAGTAAGTGGTTATGTGACTTTAGAGTCACGAGACAAGATAAGATAAATATTGTTACGTAATTAGATATGGCGATATGAATGTTTCTACTTCAGAGTTCGATAGATAAGATGAAAGTGTAGGTTGTGGAGTTGAGGATTGTGACAGCATGGCACAGTGTGTGAAAATAAAGAATGAAAGTTAAAGCAGAGAGTGAAAGTTAAAGATCCAAAAATTGTGTATTGTAACAGTAACAACCTTTGGCAGGAGCTCCCCATTTGGTAGTAATAAATAGTGATCCTTAATGAAAAGTTGTTCTATATAAATCTGTATAATTCATGAAAACGACGCATCAAGGCAAAAAACCAACAGGTCAGCTGAGTTTCGAATCAAATATCAATGTATATGGAATTGTATCAGCCTGTATTGAATTATATAGAAATTTGGCAGTATTCACGATATTTTTTGATATAATTCAATAGAGATTCTTCATAGCATTAGAATTATATAGAATCATATAGATCTTGTTGTAGCATATCTCAGGGTAAAAATTCGAGAATATCAATATAATTCTATTTGTTTCAATATAATAAAACACAGTGCAAGAACAATCTGAAGAGCATACAACTCACCACTTCTTTTACCCAACAGGTTGATGCAGCAGCAAGAGTAAAGTAAGAATTTAATGACTATATTAGCATAGTATATGTGAAACAGAACAGATACATACCTTACACCGCATATAGCCAATGTTACACCTAAAAAGAGTACAGCTGTGAACAGCAGTAATAGTATAGATGGTAGTGCATAATACCTTACAGCGCATATAGCCAAGCGCATGAATGTTGCTGGAAAGAGTATGGCTGTGAGTATAAACTTATACACATATAGTGGTGGGAAGTACTTACAGCAGAAACAAGGAACGAATGTGCAGGATGTAGTTCAGAGAGAAAGATCTAGAGTATTGTTTAAAATCTCTCAAAGTTGACAGAACACTATAAATGATATCATATTATTAACAAAAGTAAACAACTCACTGGGTCAGCATGTCTTGTGTTATGAGATAGAATCAGAGTTAACTCAAGTTGTGTTGAGCACTTGAACACATGTATTGAGATATACCATTGTGAGTGCACTGATGTCATGCGATGATGGGCCTGTGTTCGGACATTACCGAACATGTTCACAACTTTTCATATAGATTTATGCACAATTATATTTATATAGATCTATAACTAATTATACAGATTGACTTTTCACTGGGGGTGATCCGCTGGTTCAAAAATTGGCATGCCCCGGCACCTCGGGGTCAAAATGTTCGGCATTGCACCCAAGGAATGAGCAAGCACTTTTCCTGCAGGTGCTTTTGTGGAGGAACCATTCATAAGAAATATAGCCCCTGCATATAGGATGGGGGAGGAAATTTTCTGTATTATCGAGTCCCTATATTATTGAGTCCATGTCACTGTACATTATTGATCACCTACAATGAGCTCGAGTTGAGCTCTTGCTGTCAAAAATAGAGTTTGACCTGCTGAGTTGGAAAGAGCTTTGCGGAGTTACTCCTGAGCTCGGGCTTTGGCGGGAAAGCGTCAACAATTCGTGTTATTGACACCGAATGGGGGGCTCTCACACACCACCAAGGCTTACTATGAAGCAGACCTAGCCTTCATCCATTGGTTGTTAGTTTTGGTGATTCTGCACCTTTGTGCTACCTATATATTTTCATTCCTTTCTCTATCTATTCTTCTATCATTCACTATTGATTGTGTTCTCTATTATTTCGCCTTTGTGGCTGCTTTGTTTACCTTTGTTTACAAAACTTCGGACAGTACTGCAGAGTCCAATGCTTCCTATTCTCTAGTTACTCACATTGGACTCTAGGTACTGTATACCTGTCATATTCTCTAATAATATAGTTACTCACATTGGACTCTAGTTCCAGTCCCTGATTGCTCTCAGCAAGTGGCTAGACACTTCCTTCAAGCTTTGTTCTAAATATTGGTTGCCATCTACCCGTTGCTGAGGTATTCGGTGTTAAGGCTTGCTTACATTATACATCAATGCAAGGATAAACGGCCACATGATTAAGACACGTTGTGTTCAAATCAAACAGACAGACTGTAAACCAAGTAGACAGTACCCGACAACAATATATTTTATTTTCTTCAGCTCGAATGATGTCAGCCCATAAAGGACAAGATCATTCCTCACCCAATTTCATGTTTAGTACACCTGAGGGGACATCTCTTGTGCAACATATCCTTGCACCATTGCTTTCGTTCCAACCTCATGACTACCAGATTGAAGGTGTATGCAAATCCCTAGATGGAGTAGACCTCTTGGCCATTATACCGACAGGGGGAGGCAAAACTGCTTACCTGTTCATGTACATGCTCGTCCTCCAGGCTCTTGCTTCTGATCCCACTCTCAGGACACCATTCCGTATGCGTTGGGGAGGAGTGCATAAAGACAGTATGAAGTACCACAAGAGAGGCTGGTGTGTTTGTAATAGAACTTTTACGTGGCTGAATGTTGCTTTGCCTAGGATTGGCCAAGTCAATGGATCACTGGCTTTCCCCAGCGCAAGGCCATTTTTTGGCTGGAGGGCTTTGGTCTGCTCACGAATAAGATGACGGCCCACAATTTGAACAGAGAAAGTTGTAATTGCTGGACGTGCAGGTTTGATGTCGGAATAGGGAACTGAGGGTGAGTACATGCTTTGTTTCTCTTCCTCTGTTACTGGGCGGCCATCAGGGTGTTCCATCCACATTGCAAGTATGTCAATGGGCAGGTGCCGGTCACGACCTCGTAAAAATCGACTGATGATGGTAGCATGCTGTTTCGTTCGGTGAATTTCATTTCCATCATTGTCTTTTATCCGGAATGCATAGTACATGAATTCTGCGAAAGACCAGTGCATTTCCTTGATGATTGTGTTGAATATTACATCTAACTTTTCTTCTGGTGTTTGTCTAGTGCTATAGGACCTGGTAGATGCTGATGATGAAGGGGGGCGACTGTGAGGCGTCTGTATAGGGGTTTGTGGTGTGTTTAACGGTAGAAATGGCAGCTGTGGAAGTGACATTGAAGTCGACAGTGGACGGGCCTCGGCATTGGGGGTTGATACTAGGCTCTGAAGGATTGCCAGTGTATTGTTCACTCAGAATGAGAGGGTACATGTGTGGCTTGATTGTCATCCATGTCTTATTCAAGTCTACTACAATACAGAGGTAGTATACGCTTGCAAATTTGACTGGAAGGAATTGACGAGCCGTCAGCCACTGCTGACTAATGCTCGCTAGTACTTAAGACCGAGACTTCGTTGATGAATATCTTAGCAACGGTCAAGGTCTCACCAATAATCGCAGACCGTTACAAGATCAGGAACGACTGTCTTCCTGTCAATACGGTCTGCTTATAGGAGACTAAAGCAGACCTTATAAACATAGATATATCGACTATCATATATCTGTATTAGGTCAGCTACTGGAGACTACGTTTGACACACCTTTCTCAAATGACACAACTTGATGTGCTTATCCTAGGAGCTGGGTGGATTGGCGAATTCCTTATCCCCCTACTCCAGACACAGAGGCTTGCATTCGCAGCCACCACAAGAGACGGACGAGCTGTTGCGGGCGCTGATACTATTGCCTGGGGATTCGATCCGATTGACGAGGAGCAGAAGGACATTTCAAACATCCCATTAGCAAAATACGTCGTCGTCGTCTTCCCACTCAAAGGGGTTGGACAGAGCAAACTCCTCGTCGAGTCCTACTCCAAAGCTCATGGTGTCTCTACTAGCAATGTCCACTTCATCCAGCTGGGCAGTACCGGCATCTGGGATCTACCTCGCGACAAGCTCTCAGATCCGGAATGGCCTTGGGTCACACGCTACTCCCCATACAACACATCCAATGAGCGTGCCATTGCTGAAGACGAGCTGCTCACCTACGGCGGGTGTGTCCTCAATCTCTCCGGGCTGTGGGGCGGACAAAGAGACCCGAAGCACTGGGTCAGTCGTGGTACAATCGGTGGATCAAAAGAAGCGGTATCGTTGAAGAAGAGTCTACACCTGATTCACGGGGAGGACGTCGCCCGAGCCATCGTGGCTGTGACAAGCAACTGGGAGGCCGCGACGCGAAATGGAAATGGTCGATGGATGCTTACGGACGGCTTTGTCTACGATTGGTGGTCTCTTTTCGCAGCATGGGCGGACGAGACAGAAAGTTCAGGGGGTGGCGTCGACCGCTCGCCGAGTAAACAGGCACAATGGGTTTACGAACTCATGGTAGAGGAGGAAGTGCGAGCGCTTCCGCGTTCCATGGAGACACTGGGCAGATGTTACGACACGCGGGAATTTTGGAACACCTTCCGGCTAGCACCCTTGAAAGCAGGTCTCTGAGTGTCTTTGCAAGTAATCCTTTCCAAATAGACAATATACAGGAAGATCGTGAAACGTCTCCAATGTCGCTTCAGTGCATAGCGGGGAAGAGTGGAGTCGGAGCAGGTGATTGGATGAATAGCATGCCCGTTAAGCGCAGGAATTTTTTAAGCATATATCAGTGACGATAAGATGCAAAAGCTTGGAGTCTAGCATGATAAGTCCTAATCCTATCCAGCTTTACCCCCACAAGCACTACGAAGCTCAGGCCTAAATTACCAAACAGGTCATACTACCATCACTTGAAGATTTCTCAATGTAACGGGTTGCCTACAGGGGAATCAAAGCAACACATCCCAAGCTAATTTCCCATCCATACCCCAGTATTGACTTGCATTTTGCTAACCTTGAACCAAACACGAGCAGCTCGAGAACGGCCAAGCTGACGTTTGCGCCGCAATGTCTCCAGCTGTCATCTTTGGCTGCGGTCCATTAAAGTTTTAATTAGGTCCTACGAGCTCCAGTGAAGGCTAAAAGCCATTGGAAGCGACAGTTGTATTGCTCCGAGGACAAGGTAGCGACGCTTTTAGCGCGAACGATGGATCCAACACAAAGCAGAGCAAGAACAAGGTAGCCAGACTTGCCGAGGCGAGGTGTATTGACGCAATCTCAGCAACAAGACAAAGTTGAATTAACCCCACCACTCCCATTATATTTCTAGCAAATTTATCAGGGGGTAGCTATCAATGCTACTCTCGGATTTTGGGACTAAGAAAAAGAAAATACGTTTCTCCGATAAGAATATCATGTTGCCTGCCCATTTCTTCGCCTACACTAGCAGCTGGAGCCGCAATCTGAACGGCTGGGACAGCCAATTTCAGTAAGCTGCCAAGTTAGATCTGCAGCGTTGATCGATTAGCTTGCTGCAGTCACTCAGTGAGGAAGAACACAATAACACCTTCGCCGCCCATTCCTCGTCAATTCTCTTTCCAGCTACTGCCCCGACTATTCTCGACCGCGACACCCTCGTCCTTATTTATGATGATATCAAGCTTGACCTGTGATGAGTCAAAGTCAGCCGCTGAAACGGTTTCTTTGCACAATGTGAATCACCTTTGCCGTCGCTAATTCGATTTCTTTGCAGAACTCATCGGTGAAATTGTTCATGTATCCCCGAGCTAATTCTCCACAAGCATTGCATGGAAATGACTGGCTTACAACTCGAAATCCTGTAGCTTCCTCTACAGTATTTCTGGCTGGTTTTGTCATCAAAGCCGCGAATATATTTTCCTTATACTGGATCCACCATTCGGGGGATTCCTTAGTAGTGGTATCGCTGGACTTTGGCTTGCCTTTTTTCACTTTCTTCTTGCCCATAGCATTTTTCGGGGAATGCACTGGGCAGAGTGTCCATTCAGGCGTGTTCAGTAGAGGAAGGTTCTTCAAATCCCGAACAGCAAGAGTACACTGAATGCGGTAATCAAGCAGTTTTAGAAGGTCCATGGCTGAAATCAGGTTCAGCTCTGGTATTTTCGGGGGGATCAGTGGTTGGCGAAGTGTATATGTTGCTGCAAGGCGTGTCTCCTTTTCCAGCTGAGAATGGCGCGCAACGGCAAAGACGCGAAAAGGGTCTTTTTCCAAAACCTTTGCATCACTGAGGGCGAGTCCCACCTTCTTCGTTATCACTTCCACCGAATACTTCTTCGCTGCACATACGACCTCCGCCAAAATCTTAAAGATACCCGGGTCCCCCAGATCAGGATCATCCACTAGAGTGGAAGGGTAGCAAAATCTGAGCAGTATGTCGATTGTGCTGCTATTCTCCGGGAGCGACATAACTGATAGCTTAGCTTTGGCCTCGGGTCTATAGGGTGATTGTGGCGAATTAAAGACTGTGTCAAAATGTGGTGATGCAAGGGACAAGAATAATTTGAAGACACAGAAATCAATGTCATCCGAAGAACGCAGTATTACATCTGCCTTTGGATGATTGAAGGGCGGCGGAGCAAGGGTCATGGTCGGTACTAGCTATAGGCACTGGGGGGGGTATCTAGGGCCAATATGAGCGTTTTTACCGCGCTATATTGTTGCTTATAATGTTTGAACCTTAAGGCAGCAGCGAGGCATCAAACACTATTGGCACCTCATGCGGGATCTAGTTTCATGCCGTTTTATAGGAAAAGGGACTCCCAGCACCTCGAGTAAAAGCAAAACGTGCAATGATAAATAATTCTCGTTCGTGTTTCTTGTAGCTTCTTTTTGTGACTTCAAGCTCTACTAATTATGACCCACCACTTTCCCGAGAAACTGGATATCATACATGGAATCATTCTGCTATATCCTAAGAATTGTCACGCGGTTCTAGATTCTTCAATAAATATTTGTGACTGTCATACCCTCTATGTCAAGTCGAATCTGAAATAGAAATTGGTTAGTCCTTATTGCTTGTATATTCCGTTGGAAAATGTTTACCAACCTCTGCGGTCACCCTCTCGACTGCTTCTGAAAATACTTTCGTAAACTCGGTCATTCTTTCAAAAACATTCTGGCCACAGTGCGAGCATCTATCCCTAGCTTTGCTGACTGCTGCATCTAAACCTCCCAAAACTGTCGCGCCACATGGTTTATCCCGCAAGGAGGCCCAAGTTGTGTCCATATATTCGGCCCACCAATCTGGAGGAGTGTAACTTTGTTGGATCCTGTACTTGCTGCTACGTGAGCAATTGCAACGGTTGTACCCATAAGCATCTTGACCACTTGTTAGCCATGTGCAACCCGTATTCCCATAGTGATTATCAATCCAGGTCAACGACGTTAGTCCCTCCACTGCCGCTGCACATTGTATGTGGTAATCTAGAAGTTGACGAAGATCCATAGCTGTGATCAGATCCAATTCCTTAATCACCGGGGGGATAAGAGAGTAATGCAGCGTGGATTTAGCGGCAATCCTCGTCTCGTTCTCCAATTTGGAGTGGCAAGCAATGGCAAAGGCACGAAATGGCTCCTTCTCCAGAACAGCTGGACTGCCCAAAGCATGTCCTACTTTCTTCTCAATCAACTCCAACGAGTATTTCCTCGCAGCATCCAATACCTTCACCACATCCGTCAGCTCTTCCAAGTTGGGGTCCTCCGCCAAAGTCGACGGGTAACAGAATCTGAGGAATGTATTCAAGGTGCTGCTATCCTCAGTCACCGAAATGACAGCTAAACCATCCTTGACCTCATCTCCACTGCTTTCTGGTGAGGGCTGTGGGAGCTCAAACATCGCTTCAAAGAAAGGCGATGCGAGGGAAAGGAATAGTTTGAAGACACGAAAGTCGACGTTGTCTGAAGAACGTAATATGATATCTGCCTTTGGATGATCAAATGGCGATGGCGCATGAACTGAAGGTGGAACGTCAAATGACGAGGGAGTTTCAGGCGACGGGACGTCTGTCGACATGTCGGTCAAGGAAGGGGTGTAAAGGGAACTGAACAATCACTACGAATATCTCAGGCTGATTATATTACTGAGAACTCGAGGCAGCAGTGAGGCATCCAACCAGTGAGGTAAACAACATATTTAGGCAATCGTAGATGGCCGAATTTGTGAAATCGTATCTCTAAAAGTGTTGTGACATGGACAGGGGTGATTCGGACCTAGACTTAGAAAATCGCCATGATAGGGGTGGGCATGTGCTCACCCGAAAGGTATCACGCCAACATTCAATCTAAATCTTGGGGAATTAGTTCAATGTCAAAAGCCCTTTAGTGATATTGAGGACTCGCTTGAGAAGCAAGATGGGTTGCGTCCAGCTACCCAAGGTGGCGACGACAGGCTGATGATCAAACCTATTATATTTTACATGATATACATGATTAGCGTGTTAAAGCATTGCGACGTTCTGCTCTTTTTGAAGACAATGCACAGAAAAATTGTATACCCCACAAAATTCTACATAGATTTCAAGAAACTAGTCTTGTCAATCAACGGGCATCGTTACTCTTCATCGCTCTGGTCATCTAAGAACGCCGATATACTTTGCCAGGCCGTCTTCTGTTGAAAAAGGTGAGAGTTCTGTCGTAGCTATGGGCATTCACTCACCTTTTTTCTCGGTGGAACTTCTTCGTTAATGGAATCATTATCACTTGCACCTTCAGCTTCCACCGAGGAAGCCAGTGCAGTTGATCCTTGTTTACTTCGATTTTTTTCTGACTGACTGGCATGAGCTTCTCCAAAGGCACGTACATCTTCTGTACGATATACAACACGAGATTTAGTGCTGTCAGATGTAATTATATAATGTAACGGTAGCATTACCTAGTTCTTTCGCCAGTTCTCGTTTTGCTTTGATGGCCTTAGCCTTTTCAAGAGTTGGTCGTCCATTCATCCCTAATTCAGCGATGACGTCCTTGATTTTCTTGATTTGTTGCGAGGGTTTATCAATATTCTGGAATTCCTTGGACCAGACCTTGCGCACACCACACGCATAGACAATTGCCTGGCCAGAAATAGTCAGTTTGTCTTTATAATACTGACAACACCAAAGATAATTGCCTTTAATCGCTTAACAGTTTCTTCGTCTTTCGAAAGTTGAACAGCTCCTTTCTTCTGCTTCTTTTCTTTGGGTTGCTTTTGGCTTTCATCAGGTTCCTATAAACTTGCCATTTTTAGCCTATGGAAATCATTAAAATTTTAACCGTACCTTAATCTTTCTTTTACGTTTCTTGGGGGTTTCGTCAATGATAATAGAACGTTCGGATTCGCTCGCCTAGCTAAGTTTCGATAAAATGCTAATATGAAAACGTACAACGAGAACTGACCTCTCCATCCCCAGTCGTAGTATCCTTTTCCCCAGAGGAAGGTTTCGCTGGAGCCTTCGGGTTTGAACCCACATCCTGTGAATCAGCTCCAGACAGTCGTGCATTAGAAGGCGAAGGGTTGTCATCATTTTCAGAATCAGCTACAGGGGCTATCTTCTTGGGCTGCCGCTTGGGTTTCGCTTTAACCTGAAATGTGATCGGCATATACAAAGGCTATGGCGGAGGCGGAGAAAATACCTTTTTACCGTCCAACTGGTCCGCCTTGACGGGAACTTTCAGGGGTGACTTGGAGACTTTATGCATAGAAGGTTGGGATGATTTAGTTTTTCCCTCGAAATCTTCTTCATCTTCCGAAGAATCAACTATTGACTAATGATATCTTGAATAACAAGAAAACACTCCGAAGTATGGTGAAAAGCTTACCGACGCTTTTGCCAACTTTTTCTTCGCGCCACCTCTAGAAGTACCTTTCTGTTCCTCAGAGACGTGTATTGACTTCTCTTCTGCAACTTTGGACCGCGGTTTTCGTTTCGGTTTTGCCTTTGCGACATGAGTTTTATCCTGTTCGGATGGTCCGGGCTGGTCAACGCTAAGATCCTCTTCTTCAGCTTTGTCTCCTTCCTCGTGTGTCTGCTGATGAGAATTCTAACGTCCATTTAACAGGGGTGACACCAAGAAGGACGCGTCAGTGTTTACCACTTCATCTTGGACAGCCTCTTTGACAACACCCTTAAATGGCTGTTTATCCAATGTTCCCTTCTCTAGCGCGAATTTCGTTTCTAGCTTCTCGCGAACAATTCGCAGAGTGAGAAGGCTAAATGACTCAAGATTGACTTTCACAAAAGTACAAGAGTGTTGCAGTCTACACACCGTAAACTGTCATCCTTTCTAGCCGCCCTCACCATATCCCTCGCGGCATTATCCACTTGTTCGACATCTGGAGTTGCCATGTTTCTTGTTAGTCTGAGATGAACGTGAGAGCTTATTCAACTTTCGGTTTAGCACTCATACCGTGGTTCAATACCAGTGTAAATGAAGCAGAGTCTTGCAAGACGGTCGCGTCGAGTGAACTCGAACAGAAGTATTCATTCATTAGTGCACACGCGTGACATGAATGTGACATCATAATTATCATGTCACGGTAGTATACGATCGTTGACCAAATCCACAGACAAGTGCTAGTGTAATAAGAAGAGATAGATAATACAATGTGGGGACATGCAACGATAGGAGATGCTCAAGGTCTACATTCGAATAGCACCTACAAGAACGCGCAAAAATCATAGCTTCGCTTTTGCATTAACTAGCGATGCTCCGTGCAAGAGAATCTTCGATGCATCTGCTACCATCTCGTCAACAATTTGTTGAGCAGGAAGCACGTCATTGATCAGGGCAGCTACTCGTCCTATCAAAAATGTTCTAGCTTGCAACGACTTCTCGGGATGCTTCTCCATTTCGTGGTTGTTTGGAATGATGCCTTGCGACGTGAGTTCCTTGATTTCCGCTTGTCTGTTGTTGTTCCTATGAAAGAAACATTAGCGAATAGTCGTTGGATACTCTTTCTAAGAATGAATTTACCAATCTTCAACATAGGGAGTTCTCCTGACTCGCAGTGGCCTGCCAGTGTATATAACAGTAGTAATAGCGTCTTCATAACCAGCACTTGTTAGTGCATCCTTGTGAGCTTTGGGAGCGCCAGCTTCGACCGAGGCTACAAATCGCGTTCCAACCCACACTCCTTGCGCGCCCCATGCCAAGTTTGCGGCTAGTCCACGACCGTCATAAACCGCACCAGCACCGACGACATACACAGGTTTGCCAGTCAAAGGAGACTTGTGACCTTTGACGGCATCCACACATGCAGGTATAAGAACAGAAGCAGGTGTGTCACCCGTGTGTCCTCCGCCTTCTCCTGCTTGAGCGCAAATGAGGTCAACGCCAGCATCCAGAGCTTTGGGGACGTGTTTAGGGTGTCCAACCATCTGCACACTCGTGTGAGACAACTGCGCAGCCACTTAACGAAAGAAACGTACATTCATGATAGGGATACCAGCTTTGTGCAGCTTATCTACTACAAACTGTGGGGGTACTCCAACTGCACAGACGAAAAGAGAGGCTTTCTCTTCGATGATAATGTCGATTAGGTCGCCTAATTTCCCATTCTGGTAGTCATACTATCGCAACCAGATAAGTAATTCAACGGCGTGAAGACACTTCGAAAGACGCCTACATTCGTCTTCCTGGCAGAACCGCCAACTGCAGGGATCAAAAGGTCGACTCCAAATGGTGCATTTGGGTCTTTCAAGTCTTTCTTAATGGCTTGAATCTTGAATATTGTGAGTAAAGGCAAACAAGATAAAGATGACGACGACGACGGACCTGCTGCCTGAGGACTTTTGGTGTATATCCGTGCCCACCAATAACACCGAGACCTCCAGCATTCGTAACAGCAGCTGCCAGTTCTGGGCCAGCGGCCACATTCATACCTGTGCCTCGTCAGCACGGGAAAACGAGTGTCAAAATAACCACGTACCCGCCAAAATAATGGGGTGTTTGATACCAAACAATTCAGTAACAGGTGTGGTGATGAGAGACATTATGGGTACAACGGTACAACTGTGGTGAGTGGGAGCAGAGGTGCGATGAACAAGGAACAGAGTCAAACTTATTGTGAAGTGAGAATCACATACCCGGCTTCTTCTATAACCGGAGCCGGCTTCGTCCCCGAAGGTATGCCCGAACGCCGCAAAAGCCAAAAGGTCATGGCGGCCACTCAGAAATTACCATTATGATGAAAGTTCATGATGCTGGGCGTAGATGGTAGCGGTAACATAAATACATTTGCTTATTATCAGGAGCGACACGGGTATACGACAGAACTGCTAGCAGGGCAAATGAAAGGTGCGAAAATAAATGTGCAAGTTAAATGAGCGATAGAAAGGTTTTTGTAGTCATCGACTTAGATATGAATACTGTCCTTAGAACCTATGATTTCATGGATCCAAATTCAAATGGCAAGTGCGTGATTATGAATGAAAGCGATGCGTGTCCCCTATGTCCCATCGACTGATGGTGGTGGAGCAGACTGATCAGCGGTCTGCATGAGCCTTCGGAGGCGTGCCAGTTCACCCGACAAGTGACTACAATGTTCACGAGAACATCAGCAATGAACTAGTCAGGCAAATAGAATAGAACATACTCCGCAGTCCGATTTGATTTTTCACTTTTTTGTGAAAAGCTCTCCACTTGTTGCTTGAGCTGACCAATTTCCTGACGAAAACTGTCCTCGATCTGTTTCCTTACTGTGTCATCCTCGGAGCGAAGGCTTTTAATAGTTTCTCGGTCAGTCTCCGCGGCTTTCACTTCCTCCAGCAATAGTTTGTATTTTTTGCCAACGCTTTCCATCTCCTTCCTTGATTTCTCCTCTCTTTTCCGCATCTCTTCCCGTAGTCGACCTGTATCTGTTTTCCAGCTTTCTGTCATAGATTTCAAGCTATCTCGGAGTGTGATATACTCTCGTTCACATTTCTGAGATAAAGCACTAGATTCTGCAAGAGCTGTTTCCATCTCTCGTAAAGATTTTTTCGAGGTAGCCGTTTCTGATTTGAGCTGAGATTTGAGGGTAGCAGCCTCTGCTTCAGCTTTACGGGCCCGTTCGAGTAACTAACATATTGGTTGATAAACTCGATGCAACAATATGACGGATGGGGATAATCACCTCTTGAAGAAGCCGCTCTTTTCGAGCAACGACATTATTTAGCCCTTCATTCTCAAGTCTCAGGCGCTCTCGACTTTCCTTTAAATCTTCTGTTTGTCTAGTCAACTGAGCGACTGTTCTTTGAGACACCCTTAGTTGCCCTTTGGTGTTCTCAAGAGCATGTTTCGCATTGCTAACACCTGTCTGTAGGTCAGCCAGAACTCTTGTAGTGCCCCCAGGTGTCAAAGAAATACGTCGGTTTGGCGAAGCAGGAGGTTGAAGAGATGGTGTCGAAGGACTCAGTGTTGAAGAAGAAGAATTGGCTGCGTTGGCATCTATCGGAGGAACTGAAGGTGACCGGCGGCGAGGAGTTGAACCTTCATCGGCCAATGCCCGAGCATTGCCTATAGTAATTCGACCACAGTGAATGAGAAAAGAAAATTTCAAAATAAGATAGTATGATGTTCGACTGACCGACTGAAGCCTTAGGTATGCCTACATCATTGACTGCATGAGCTAGACGTTTTGTGGGTAGCGAGATTTGCAGAGTCAAAAACGGCAAACGTACGACTAAGAGTCCGCGTTGGGCTCGATATTCGCTTATAAGCAGTTGGCGTTGATGAACTAGGACCAAAATCCATTGGAATTCCTTCGCGAATGCCGTCTTGCTTCATTGATGCTATCCCATTACCATCTCGTCTCGGGAGCGGTAAACTTGATTCCGGGCCCGCAAGTCCGTGGAGAACGTCAAAGCTTGACCGCCTCTTTACTTTTGGAGAAGAGTCATAGCTTGGAGGACGGGAAGAGCAATAGCTTGGAGGAGAGCTTATGTCCAAAACCTCTACAGGTGAATGAGGGGGAGAAGACATAAAACCAGGAGGAAGTGGTCGAGGTCCGCGCAAGATAACGTTTTCTAGGGTATGTAACTGGGCTTGCTTCTGTCTAATAGAATGTTTCAACGAGGATACCTGGTTTCGAACGGCCACTAACACAAAAAGGCGGCCTTTAGAGGCAATAACAAGGGATATAACGAGATAAGCACACCTGAATCATCTATGGGGACGGAAGGACTGATCGCCCGCGCAGACTGAACCGAAGTGCGCGACGATGGTCTTGATAATGGGCGAGAAGACAAAAAAGGTGAACCCAAAGAGATGCTATTTGGCATTCAAGAACGCTGTTTGGGTTATTTGAGATGATATTGCACTGAGTTAGCTGGGTATTGTTCCGAAAGATGGTGTATAATTGTTAATCCAGTATCCGTATTGGCCTTGTACTGGTCCAATTGGTGTGGCCACCACGCGTCCGAGACTAAGACTACTGAAGGCACGGTGTCAGTTCAGTGTCCGTCACTGACACTGCCGCACACATGCTGTCCAGTTGCCACAGCTTGGGGGTCCTTATTTGGCTTTGTTTCACCAACGCGGTCACGTGTATCAATATACGTTCTTTTCCAAGTGCAACGCGACTCAACGAAAACATTCACCCGACACTAATTGCACTTAATGGCTGAGTGTGGTATCTGTTTAGACCAGCTGAAATCACCCGTTTCTATACCGTGTGGTAAGCCCTTTGTGATCTTCTCAAAGTCGTGCGTTTTATGTGCGTGTGGCAGGCCATGTACACTGTGAAAGCTGCCTGATAGCACACGTCAATGCCAGCCCAGATGCGATGAAGGCCGCTTGTCCCACCTGCCGGTCAAAATTCTATGTTGGTCAGTTTGCTCCGTCTTGTTTGCTTTACCATCTAATGCGAACTTATCCCTCAACCAGTCTCTCAAAATCTTGCTCTCGTGCCACCAAAATATCATGATTTCCTACTTCCCAGTGTTCGAAAACTGTTTATTGATATCCCATCGCAATCCCGTCTGAAAAAAGATGTCGCCATACTCAACGGGCGTGTCAAGTCGTTGCAAAAGGACAAAGATTTGCTAATGGAAAAATGCGAGGCATACATGGCTTCTGCAGACAAGCACGCACAAGGTGAAAAAGAAGCCAGAATGAGAGCCGGGGAGGCTCAGAGACAGCTCGAAGAACTACAGAAGAAGTATACGCTCATGAAAAAGAAATATCGAACTGAACCACGGTAAGTACGGTTGTATGGATCCCTAGAGTCGCACATCTGAATGGTTGCCTAGGGATGATTGTGTAAATGCGAGTAACGCGAGCACCTCTATGATGTCCGTCGCTTCTACTAGTCGTCAGAAACCCGAGTCAGCGGAAGCACCTTCGCAACGTCTTCCTGCCCGAAACTTCCTTGAACCCCTTAAATCCTCAACGTCTTCTCGACCCAAGCGCCCACTTCCTAAATCTAGGCTTTGGCTTCCTTCCCACTTGGCAGACAATAATATGCTTGACCCTCCTCCCATATTCAGGAAAAAATTGCGCACCATCAGACGCACGGACGTTCATATGAGTGGCAGCGATACCGAACATTCATAGCAATCAAATCAAGGACAGGTACTGGATTCCATCGCTTACTCGTTTTCCTACATGGCGTTCCTTATCTTTATGTCACTGACCAGTCTGAGCTGTACCAACAGTTAACCTTGCACTCTTTCAAACACCATTACATTATATTCTCATCGGATACTGGTAACTTGTGATTAGCCAGTATTTTATCTCACAAGCTTTCAAATCGCAATACAGTTTAATGATGACTAGCACGGTTCATATTTTGATATCAATCATGTATTTGTAGGCTGGGCATATAGTCGTCACGAAAGGCGGTCCAAGAACGGTCCAAGCTTTGTCCAAGTACGGGTCAGAATATCGGGACTAATTTCATCCTGAGAATACGACGCTTGACACTGAGAACTTGGCTGCAAATCAATATTCAATAGAAGCTTGTCCTCGAGGTCTCGTTGTGTATTACATATTCGTTCACAGCAGTGATCTGGGAATGTTCCGGGTGGGAAAATAGCATGCTATGACATTTATCCGATAATCTTATCAGAACATTGCTGTTTCCCATACCCCATTGCTCGACAGATCATACTCCACAAAACCGTCAATCAGTCAATCAGGAACACCGAGAAGGGAGCTTCACGGCGAGAGAAACCACACGGTGTGAATTATTACTGTGTTCTTTGTTATTTCGCTCGAAGCCAGAGACGACGTCTACAGTACTTAGCCGCGATGCGTCCGTAAAGTGGCCTGATTATTCCGGTTGCCTTGGAAAGAGTTGACTGACCCACCCTTGATATTGTATTAGGTCTTTGAGAGTTAAAGAAGATTTACGAGGCATAGATGGGAAACCTGATCTGCTTAAGAAGAAAAATGATCAAAATAGGCTTCATGGTTTTAGAAGCACCCGAGGTCGCTACCACGCTAGGCACACGCTGTAACAAGCGCACGCCATTCCAAGGATTTAGGGGGACCGCAAGGGAGTAGTCCTCGGGTACATCAAAAATTGAATGGTATTTTCCCGTCGGACGCGTTCCAATACAATGGAACAGGTCCCGAGGTTCGAAATCTTCGATGCTGTTGAATGTTTGATGGATGCCTCGTCGAGATACATATATCTCAGAATAACCTGACAATAAAGAACTCATCCCACCTAAGGTCCTCGAGAGAAAAACACTTCCCATCATGCACACCGCACGAGCACCATTCAACACCGCCAAAGCAGACATAGTCATCCGCTCATCTGACAACGTGTATTTTCGTGTATTTAGATGTCTGCTCGCTCTTGCCTCGCCATTCTTTGACGCCATGTTTGATCTTCCGCGACCTCTCACAGAAATACCCGACTACGAGACCTATGACGGTCTAGAAGTGATACCAATGACAGAGGGAAGTCGGACAATTGACATGATGTTGAGATTCTGTTATCCAGTGCCTTCCGTTGGAAGCCCAAGACTGGATAATTTGACGGATATAGAGAATTTGTTGGAGGCAGCCATAAAGTATTCGATGGATGGGATCGAGAAGAAAGCCAGCGAAGCGCTCATTTCTCGTCATCTTCTGGAGAAGGAGCCCCTTCGAGTGTTCGCAATCGCCTATCGGTATCGTCTCGAACGAGAAGCCAGGATTGCTGCAAGGTATACGTTGCACAAATCACCATTTCCACTAGACAGCCCCGAGCTACGATACATTCCACCGCAAGACCGGCTTAAGCTCGCGGAGTATCGTAAAAAATCTAGCGCAGCTATTCGGTACTTAACGACGAGTTTAGAATGGATAAAGCGCTCGGAGACTCACCAGTTCTACGAATGGTGGACGAGCTGTTGCCAGTGTCGTAGCAAATGCGACGTCAGATACCTACTACACAGCACATATGCGCGGGAGTGGTGGGCAGAGTACATGGAGGAGAGTACAACGGCATTACAAGAGAGGCCATGTGGTCAAGTGGTATCTGAACCATTGACGAAAGCCTTGGAACGTGCCAATGAGTGCCCTGCGTGCAGGCGGAGAGCTTATACACAGATGATGGAATTTACGACGAGATTTGCAGACGAGATCGAGAAAACAATAACCGAAGTGAGTGGATGTTTCCATCCATCTTGAAAAGTAACATGTCGGTTGAATATTCGCGGCTTTTCTGACAGGTTGTATTGGATATCAAGATCTAAGTAATCCAGTACGGTCAAAGAAGAAATGAATGCATTTTCATGCTGTGGGTGGGAGATCACGATGCCAGGCTGTCAGCGATAGTAGCAGAGCGAAGAGATATATCACTCGCAATCACGTTGGGTATTTTAGTGGCGATAGCGCAAGGGCATAAACTTGTACAGTAAAGGTTGGATTTATAGATCCTGATCAATGCGGTTAGGAGGTATGTTATCAGCTTTAGCCGGAAGTTGCCATGGGAGAGACAGCCCGAGCGAAACGGATGAGGAAGTTCCAAATTAGGAAGCCTTGATACGATTCGACACTTTGTAAGTTGCCGTGGCACCGGATGGTCAGCCTCATACCCGCCCAGGTAACTGCTTATCAGCAAGCCAACCAAAGCAAAGTGAACGAAAGTCGACAGCCCACCAAAGTCACTGTATAACTCAGAATATGTCAGACTCCGAATGCACGATGCTCGAAGCAGACGTTGAAGACAAAGCTATGGACGCCGCAGCCCCTTTCGACAGACCAGACGCAGACATGATACTACGCACCTGTGACAACGTCGACTTCCGTTATTACAAATTCTTGCTATCCCTTGCCTCACCCTTCTTCATGAATATGTTTGCACTTCCTCAACCCACTGAGTTAGCAAGTGACCAGACAAAGTACGGTCTCCCTATCATCCCTGTCTCGGAATCAAGCAGAGTAATGGAGAAGCTCTTGATGTTTTGCTCACCAGTGTACGACACTGATGTTCCTGCGCTGGACAATTTGGACATTGTCATGGCTGTGCTGGATGCGGCGGACAAATATGATATGAAGAGAGTAGGGAAATTTGTTGTAAAGATGATTATTTCCCCCCACTTTCTGGAGCCAGAACCCATGCGGGTATTCGCAATCACATGTCGATACAGGTCGGAGGTCGAGACCAGAGTGGCTGCAAGATATATGCTGCGTTATGCTATCTCGGAGCCGTCTTATGTGGCAGAGCTCGACTGTATTTCTGGGGGAGACTACCACAGACTAGTCAAATACCACGCAAAGTGCGGCCAAGCCGTACCACAGCTCATCAATCTCTGGTCCAAATACCCTCTACCGCAACTCGATTGCAAAGCTTGTAGGAAAAAGGGAATCTCGCGGTTGCCTTTGAAGGAATACCAGGACAGCGTTATCGAGGCTCTACGCGCTCGACCATGCGCTGAAACTTTGTTGAACCAAGATTGGATCGATGCGATGGTCAAAAAAGCCGGGAGCTGCACAAATTGTCGGGATAGGGCTTATCGAAACATGGCGGACTTCGTCAAGGAATTTGCCGAGCCAGTTGACAATATCATATCGCAGGCAAGCGTTTTTTTTTTGGTTTAACTCACAGCTTCATGTGTTGATGTAACTGGCACAGATTGAACTAGAAGTAAAGTTCTAGGAGGGAAACAATGTGGCTGGCACAATCCGTTGATAACTTAAAGTTGAATTCGACGGACTCGGACTCGAGGGACTTGTACTATAGTCAGGTATTTATATCATACCACAGGCCATGGACGCATAGGTTTTTGTATGTTGTTTTGAGGAGCATTGCTATATCTATAGTCTTCATATCACGATAGGGGATATATCAGTACTGATGAGCGGAAGTTGGAGGTTATGTTCGTTGAAACCTTGCATTGTATTTGTATCTTCGATGAGTTGTTATTATATTATCGGCGTATATGCGCAATACCGTGAATTTGTAGTGCACTTTAGCTTTAGTAACAATCCAGAACGATTTGAGATACTTGGGTTGTATTTGTATAAGCAAGGATAAAGGAGTCATGTCAAAAAAAATAATACAGTTTAGCGGGCACTCGGCGACTTACATTTCTCTCTCCACCTGTTGGTTGCTTCACAATGGGAGTTTGCGCATATGCCTGATGCGACACATCCATTTGATGGTCCTAGAGCGGATGTAATCCTTCGCTCGGTGGATGACCTCGACGTCAGATTTCACAAATTTTGATTACCGCTGGCATCCCCCGTATTCGAGATCATGTTGACGCTACCTCAATCCTGTGAACCAAAACCATCAGATTGTGATGACACTAAGGATGGTCCACCCATAATTAATTGACGAAGAGGAGTGTAGACCTGGCAGGTTTTCTAGACATGTGTCATCCTGCAGAAGGAGAGAACACCTTCGAAAATTGGAAGGTGATATTCGGCGTTGCAGAGGAGTACGAGCATAGAAAGACACCTATGCGGGAATCTGAAGTCATTCGTCGAAGCGGAGCCTTTCAGGATCTATGCTCTCGTAAAGCAGTACAAGCTGAGGGTGATTGCTCAAAGGCTGGAATACGCTTCAAGAACCAGTCAAATGGTTGGTACCTGGAACCAGAAAACATGACGGGAGGCGATCGCCAGCGACTGCAAGACTATCATCGCAGGTACGAGGACCTTGCTGGTAGCCTTTAGAAGACGAGAACTGCAGACTCGGAGCCCAGTGTGAGTGGTGAAGTTCAAACATTCATTAGCAGAGAAGATCGACATTGGGATTCCGGAGGTAGGGCATGCACATCATCATGACCAAGACTATAGAGTACTTTATAACACGGCTTTTATATCTGGAGTGGGGACTTACGTTCGACACGTTCACTATGAGGTTAAAAGGGTACACAGTTGTTTTTGAACTGGCATAGAGGTGTTTGCGGTCACACATTGGTAATGTAAACCCTAACCACAATATTATAACGCGGTGGCGTGACCTGGTAGTGAAACGTGACGCGCCTCGCGTGCAGACACACAATACTTGTCTTTTTCTTTGAGCGAGGTTCAGAATGGCGTTGCTGGAGACACCTTCGAGGGTTTGGAGACGCATACAAGCTGTGGATGATCATGACCTACCCTCTTTGCCATCCTTGCCTGCTTTCGACGATTCTGCCATCACCGAATCCGAGTCTGAGCATGCTTCAGACGACGTTCTAGTGCCCGTCCATTCAACTCCTGCAGCTGCGTCTTCTCATACAGCAACCACAACCATTCGTTTGCCCTCTAATAACTCAAGTACCGCTCGCTTTGCTAGCTCCATTGCATCACGCTCCGTTTCTGCAAAATCTTCCCTCTCTTCAGCATCTAGGGTAATTGGCAGGGACCGCTACGAAAGTTTCGATGTTAGCGCAATTCCTTCGCTTCCAGGTGTCGGTGGTCAAGATACATCAGAAGAAGACTTAGGCATGAGTAAAAACAGCGTTCCAGAGTCCTATCTTCCGCCCGAAGAAGATAACAATGGTGTAGACGATCTCTCATTAACAGACGCCCTTGAATCCATCAGTCGATCGAGTTCACCTTTTCCTCCTGAAATGCCCGACATGCAGCCAACCCCCAACAGGAAGTATGATTACTCGATATCACTCCGTGCAGAGCCCCAGGTGCGTAGTCACTATATTCTATTTTAGCTCGTGCCCAAAACTAGATCGCAGCCGTCTCCAATCGACAAATACCGCAATGTTGCGATCCGTAGACCTCTGTCTCGCACCCGCACTCCTTCGCTATCCCGTACAACTCCCTCGCCTGTGTCGTCACCAGCTAATTCTACACCACATAGCACAAGATCAATACCACTGCCTAGGTCTAGTCCCTCATCGCCTATACCAGGATTAACAATACCTCTCCCTCGTTCAGTGACCGCATCTCCTGTGGTCCAACATCCACCTAGCGTTGTGATCCAGCCACCAGAGGAAGACATAGCTGACCAATTCTACGCCAGTCAAGAGCAGTTGTCTTCAGAAGAAGAATCCCCGCCCCAGCCTTATGATCAACAGGAAAGCGAGCCCGAAAGACAATCGGATTATGAGGATAATCAATATACACAGGACATCGCTAGTTCTGAGCATGTCGATGAGCGAGAGCCCACTTTCTCTTCAGCTTCCTCCGACCCCAACCATTCCCCATATGAGACCTCGAACAATATAACTGTTATGAATCGGTCTCCTGCACTTTCAGCAGCCTTTTCTTCTCCAGGGGCTTCTACAGCATTTACTCCGACTCCTGCAATCCCTCCACGTCCCCGTCCTCGGTTTAACGTACCTCCTCCTCCGCCAGACCTCGTGGAGCAAGACGAGGAGCAAGAATCCGATGACCAAGAAGACCCTGTTACCCCTCGTACGAGGAGAAAGTCTTTCCTACTCTCCGTTATTAACTCCACAGCACGACCGCGGATGAAGTTCCCCACCCCACATCCTCACAGGCGTACTAGCGGCATTGGGGTGGATGAGTCTCGGGATGAAACCACTACGACGCCTGGTGCGGGGCTGAGAACAGCCTTTGCAGGTGCTACGCCAAGACCAACGAAAGGCAGGATGTCTCATCCTCTTGCTCAGACCTACGTCGTTGATACGGAAGCATCTGATTCCGCATCTGCGTCTGGAGAGGGCGAGATGCCAGTACAGCTAGCTTCTCCCTACGATTCGGGTGGAGAGCGCGCGTCGTTCATTTCTACGGCCTCGTCTCATGATTTGACGACCCATATGCGCGCGAACACTTCTTTTGATCCCGTCATGGGACTGGGTAACAGAGGGGGCGTCGGGCGGTTTAATGCAAATAAGTTGAACACGTATTTGCATGGGCTGAATAGGAGGCTGCAGGAAGAAAATGAAGTGCTCGTGCAACGCCTGAAGAAGTTGGAGGGAGACAAAGGCGAGGAAGGGGAAGGTGGGAGAAGATCAAGCATAGGTGCTTTCACGAGTGCGAGTGCTGCATTTAAGAGCAGGAGGATTAGCGCTGGCAGTGCATTGGGAGACGTAGAGGAGGATGTCGGTGCCGAAGGATGGGCCGAAGAGAGGAGAGAACTCGAGGAAATGATCGATCAGCTGAAGGAAGAGGTGGAAAGGTCAGCGGTGGAAAAGGACGAGGCGGAGAAGGCTTTGGAGGACGAGAGGATGGAAAGGTTAAGAGATAAGGAGAGATGGCGGGAGAGAATGGGAGAGGTGGAAAGGGGGGTGGAAGGTATTGTGGGGGGATTGGAGCGAAAACTTGGAGAGGCGGAAGTGAAGGCTAAAAATGCTGAGAAGGCTAAAGAGGATAGTATCAAGGACATAGAGAGGATGGTGGAGGAAATTCGGGATCAGAGAGATGAGGCCCTGGATAGGGCTGAGAAGGCAGAAGCCACGCTGGAGAGCGGGAAAGAACTAGGCGGAGCGCTGAGGGAGGCAAACGAAAGGGTCAGTAAGCTCATGGGGGATCTGAGGAATGCAAACAGCCAGATCAAGGAGCTTGAGGACGAGGTTATGGGCTCAGACCAGAGGATTGATGATCTTGAAAGGGAGTTGCAGGAAACACGAGAGGCCGCTCAGAAGTTTGAAGAGGATATGCACGCCGAAGTGAATGAGCTACGCGAACTGGAAAAACGCGAGCTGGAAAAAGATGCTGAACGGGCAACCGAGCTGGTAAGGCAAATGGAGGACGCACTCGAGGCAGCAGAAACAAAAATGCAGTCGGACGAGGAAGTTCTAGCGGATCTCCGATCAAAGCTCACCGTTCTTGAACGCGAGAGGGAGAGAGAACGTGACACAGCTAGTCTAAGTTACAGTCGATCCGCCCAACACTCACCGGAAGTACTCGCCGAAATTGAAGCATTGGAAGGAGAGCTGGACGAAGCCAACAAGGAAATTTCCAGGCTAAATACTGTTCTTCAACAATCTCCCGCACGTAAAGCTATTGAGAAGGCTAAAGATACTAAAATCGAAATATTAGAAAGAGAGAAGGAGGATTTGCTCGAACGGGTCAAAATGCTTAGGGTGACGGTTACAGATATGTCTACTCCAAGCAAGGTCTTCAACATCACGGGGATTTCTCCTATACATCGACAGGTTCTGTCTATGTCAATGAAGGCTCCCAAGACACCTGGAGGGCCACTTAGAGACGTAAGTTTATTTGATGGATCAGGCAGTAAACAAGGACTGACTTACATCCATAGCTTTCATGGCTCAACAATACGACTGCTGAGCCCTCCGTTTCTCCCCTTCTAACAGAAATATCTCGCCTGCAGCGTGAGCTGGACCGAGCCAATGACAGTATTGACGATAAACTGGACAAACTCGAAGATGCTGGCTTAGGGGTCGTTGGATTAACGCAGGACCTTGAGGATGCGCGCTCAAAGATCTTGGTTCTTGAAGAAGAGATCGCGCAGCTGACAAGACGAGAAGAAAGGCGCCTTCAGCGACTGGAGAGGCTCAGATGCCAAAAATGTCTCGTGAAATTTGACCTGTCAGGCTTGAATATTTTTGCGGATGAAAGGTATGAATCGTAAATTTGCTACCCAATATATCTGCTGACCCCCTTGTCCATTCAGCTCCGCAGAAATATCGCACAGCTACCTTCCATCCAATCCTCCGACACCTCCTACAAAAACGAGTGATGCTTTGCGCTCAGATCTTCAATCTGTCAATGCGCAACTCAGTGCCATGAAGAAGCAATGGAAAGAGGAAAAGTCACAACTGCTTGGTGAAAATGCTGTGCTTCAAGATGCCGCAAACCGACTAAATGCTCAAGTGCGTGATGCAAAGGATGAGGTAAAGAGGGTAGCAGCCATAGAAAAGGCTGGCGAGAAGGCGCGAGTCGGCATACAAGGGGTACGAGTTCTTATTTTTATTTTATCCCAGCTCTTGACAATACTTTATAGGAACTAGACCAAGCTAAGCAAGCGATCGCGGATCTTGAAGGCGAACTTACAGCTGAAAGGACCGGACTGAGACAAATGTCCACCGAGCAGAATCGCGTCCAACGAGAGCGGGAAGATATTGTTCACCAGCTACAAAGGACCGAAGAGGCAAGTGTACATTGAATGTTTCAGTTTGACTACTCACAGGATTTATAGGACATGAACGATGTAAAGCGACAACTGCAGAAAGTCAAACTGGAAAATCACGAGTTGGAAAATGAACTTCGCAGTGAGTAGTATAAGATCTCGCTCCTTAAACGAATCCTCACCCCATCCAGCGAACGCCAACGTTGAGCAGAAGGCTAGACTCCTCGAGGTCAAAGTTACAGAAAATGTCGAAACAATAGACCAGTTACGGCAAGAACGATCATTGCTAGCTACTAACTACAAAGATCTGCAGCGGAAATTCTCAGACGTTTCAGAGGTAAGTGTCCTACAAGTGCATTTGGCTATTACGCGATGTTGAGTGGATGCAGCGTGGTAACAAACTTCGGGAAGATTATGCTCTTTCCCAGACATCACACGACAATCGTCGTCACCAGCTAGATCTCCGCCTACTTGAGATTGAAGATCTGCGACGTACTTTGGCCAACCAGGCCGACGAGCTTCAAAGGACAGAGGCGGAGAAGGCTCGCATTGCTGCTGAGAAAAGCAACATCGACAGAACAGTAGCCGCACTTCAGGCAGACCTCAAACGTGTCAGAAGGGATGCCGAAGCTTTTGGTCGAGACCTGAAGCTCCTCCGCACTGAGAAGGAAAAGGTACAAGAAAAATCAAAGGAGGACGCTTCCAAGGCTGAAAGGGCGAAGAGACAAACTCAGACCCACATTCGTCTCCTGAACGAACAGCTTGATACCGAGCGTACTAAGGTACAGAAGGCGAAAGACGAATTAAAGGACCATGTGTGCCCAGCGTGAGCAGCATTTACCGTTCTCCGTATTCGACGCTAATATTTGATGGATAGTGATGACCGTCAACTAGCGGCTATGAAAGTTCAACATAACAAAGAATGCAAAGGTCTCATAGTTCAGATTCGATACCTAAAAGCGAAATTCACCCGGGAATCCTCCTTACGCGATGACTTGAGTTATCAGAAACATTACTTGTTGGTTTTATTGGCAAGGTTTGAAGCGAGGTGTGTAGCCTCAGGAACTCGTTCTCCGATTGATTCATAAACTTTTGTAGCGAGCAACGCATACTAGCTGCCATAGCTAGAGTAGGCTATCCCAAACCAATCCAGATCCCCACTGCAGCTAAGAAGAATCGTTCACTGAGAAGCGTTGCCTTGTCCTTGATATTTGTGCGACGCGCTAAGTAGGTTTCTCCTGCCTGTCCAGGTCTGAGAACTCGTTCTGACTTGTTAAACAGAGTTGCCAGCGACAAATGGCGAAAGGAGAGTGCATCAAAGCAAGCGGTCGCTGCTGCGCTCCAGGAAGTGCGACGTCGTAGAACCGTCACTACATTATAGATTACCGATATAAAGATGCATAATACCTCAGTTCATTATTTGCACGATCTTGTTGTATTCATTAGGCCCTTTTTGTCATGTATCACTGTATGAATATGTAAACTGTGTGTTTCTAATGTACCCATGACCAAACGGTTTGGTTTCCTTAACCTAGATGTTTAGCGTGGGGGAGGGTGTTTGTGCTTGTGCGTTTGCGATATTATACGAACTGCGTCCTTAGAGAAAACGTAAGACAACCCACTCCAAATAGTTGTTGCTGCCACGGTCCATCTAGGTTATATATGAGTTTACGAAACTTGCTTATAATCGGGGTGCTTACTGCAGCGATGGCAAGGAAAAGGCAAACGCCGCAGGGGCAATTGGTGAGATAGTGGTCACAGCCATGAGCACCAATTGCAGGGCTGTGTTTACCTGAATGATGGATTTGCGCACGGTCAATAGCGAATAATGAGTACTATGTTGTAAGCGAAACCTTGCTAATGAATGTCGGTCGGACTTCTGCTGACGGTATAGAGAAATCCCAGTATCTGGAGAGCGTTTTCTAACAAAGTGTTCAGTAGGTATTCGATATAGAGAGCGTCGTAGTTGACGTACCGGAGCAGGCAATGATGTGTACCTTATGTAAAATGCAGACAGACTCAAAAGCACATCGCGCCCAATAATAATGACAGCTAGTGGGACTAGAAGGCGGTTAAGACATGATATTTGGGTTAATAAACAAGCATACGAGGAAGTAATTCCTTCATGGTCAACGCGACTGTCAGAGTGGTCATTAGCGTTTTGTCCGCAGCGGGATCTAGGATAGTGCCCAACACGGATTGCATCTTGAACCTCCTCGCCAAATAACCATCGAGCTTTCAAATTTGTGAAATTCAGTGAACAGTCAGCAGAAGCAGAACTCAAATCACCAACCAAGTCCGAAAGCCCAGCATAGAGAAGCAATCCCGTTGCGAAGTAAAAGTCGTCGTGCAGGATCGACCAACCGAGCACAGGACATGCTAATATTCGCGAAGTTGTCAATAAGTTGGGTATAGTGTAAATGTTCTCTCTTATAGTTGGTTTGTGTTGTCCCTCTGCGTCATGGTGCTTCTGGGATCGCGACAGACTGGTTGCAAAGTACCTGGAGCTTGAGTAGAATGGCTTTTGGAAGAACTCTTGATGGTGGCATCGAGATAGATGACTCGGAATGCATGGTGAGTTTATTACGGTTCGACGTGCTGTTGCATAAAGACCCGCTCGAGTTGGGATAAAACGAAATTGAAGAAAAGTACGGGTAAGCATCAATGGAAGCTCTGGAAGCCTCTGAATCAGATGTGGCCGCAGCATGAGAAAACAGTGGCTCGACCAATTCTTTGCTTTGATCAGACCTAAGACTTAAGCTTAAGTTGCCCATACAAAAATTATAGATGAATACCAGGTTGAACTACTTAATTACTGTGATGCACCCGTCCAAAACATCATAGAAATTGATGTTCTCCAGTTGTTGCCCAGGATCGAAAATATGATCAAAAAAAAGTTCGGATACCGGGAATCGAACCCGGGGCCGCTGTGTGAAAGACAGCAATGTTAGCCACTACACCATAACCGACTTGTTGAGACAGATGACTTACAACATTATGGAGGGATATAATGCAGTAGCTCACTTTCAGCCAGGCCCAATATTTTTTGCCTAAACCATGTTTGCACTATCCCTGATGGCTGCCTTACTTTGGTGTTATTGAGGGGGACTGTAAGAAATTGGCAGTATTTAATAAAACTAAGTGAAACTCAGCTGCTGCCTAAGAGGCTATAGAAACAACTTTATTATTTACCTAAGTGAAACTACAATAGATGTTAGTTTAAGGTGATCTCTAATAAATGTAATGTAACATACCTCAGCCGCTGCCCGAGAGGCTATAGAAACGACTGAGGTATTCCTATACTAAACCCCCTACTACTTATAGTCGGAGGTGCTACTCGCTACAGTATAATGACTCCTAGGAGAACAATGGTTACTCCATGGAGTGGTGGCTATGCTCCATGGAGAACAATGGCTGCTTCGGCAGAGACCGGGTTTATCCAGTTTTGTCAGTATTCTTGATTCTCCTTAACATATTGTACATGATTGTTGGATGGATAATGTTGAGTGAGGAAGCAAGCTGACATGAAGCATTGTCGGAACCATGACCTCTTTGGAGTAACAGAGTACGGAAGACGAGATGGGGAATCGGCTTAGCTCGTGCGCTAGACCCTTCCATGGACCTTGTTCCCTAGCTCGTTGGAAGTGGACGGAGAAGAAGTAGAGGATGAAAAGGAGTAGAGTAAAGATCCTTTGGAGAAGAATCAGAAAGGACTTTAGAAAAGGACTGGTAAGAAAGCAAGGGAATCTAGTTGATATTTGAACTGCAGGAACGGAGTACAGGAGTTACAACTTATATACTGTCGGGGGAGCAGGAGCTCATAAGGAGTAACTTGTAATGTAGGTACAGAGTTCCATGAGCTCATAAACGTGACCAGTGTTTATCTTCTCAAGACACTCATTGTGACGGACATGATTCGGTTTACCCAAGTTTACACACTCCTGAGGGCAACGTGACAATGTGACAACCCCTGTCTGCCAGTTGATCTCAGGATTGTGTTTAAATAGCCAGGTCCAGCCCAAGATTAAATTAATCTTCCCCAGTTGGGTACCCTTGGTGGTGACTCATTCTCTGTGTCCTTGGTATTCGACAACAAAAGAACATTTGTGCGTGATGCAGCCACCCACGTTAAGCGTACCGTCAACGTTATAGACGGGAATAGATACATCTAATTTTACAAGGGGGAGTCTAATTTGCTCCGCCCAGACCTGATCTATGAAGATTCTGTTAGTGCCTGAATCAAGCAGTGCGCTGGTTGGGTGTACTATGCCCTGGGCAAGGTTTTCCGCACCAACGTCTAAACAGATCTCCTTTTGGAATAAATACGTGCGCATCAACACACACCTTGGGATTTTGGGAAAGGGTGGCTCCAAAGAAGAAGAAGGGGTATCGAAAGTTACATGTTTTTCTATTTTATTTTTACCAGAATCAAGCACCCTATTGTTTGTCTCGCTGGGGCCACACTCCAAGGAAGACGCTGGTACAGCGGTAGTATCATTAATTTTACAGTCACAATGCTTCATACAAGTACATACTTCAGATAACAAATTTAAAAATCTATTTACAAATTGGGGAGCCATCCCCGTCTTTCCTTTATTGCTCATGCAACACCCCGGAGCAGGGGCCACCTTGTTGTGGTTTACTTCATTGTTCGTAGGAGCGAAGGCACCCAAGTGACCTAAGCTCCAAACTCTTTTCCCTGAGCCTTCATTTCAGCAGCTTGCTGATCGTAGAAGAAGGCCCGGATTTCGTCATACAAACGATGTTATGCACCAAAGTTGATTGGTAGCATGGACAGGTGTCAATAACGAAGCGAATATTCAAAAAGACTCGCCTTTGCGCCACACAGGCACAGTGCCACGTGGAATAGTAATTAATATTGCCCTTTTTGAACTTGTGGCTGATCAGCACCACCTCTATTAGGCAATCCAGTCACGCTCACCTTTGCTTTTCCATCCGGTACTTTCCGCATTTCGGCATTTCGGCAAATTTTCGCGTCGCCACTGGCTACACATTGCATTGCGCCCTTGCTTTTGTCGTTTCCCTTACTCCCCTTCCTTTGCCTAGCCCCACCATGGGCCCCTTCCTCTCCTTTTTATTCTCACCCGACGGTCGTTTCTGGGTCCCCATTTTAGTTCACCTCCTCGTCACCTCCACCCTCCTCCTCCTCATCTTCTTTGCACCCCCACCATTTCTGATGTCACCACTTCCTATCCGCTTCCGTCGCCGATCCGTTGACTACCACGTGCCACTGCTGATATCAGCAAAGCCCCAGCGGCCGGTCCAAATAGGGCAACAGGTCCATCTTCATGACGTCGATCTGCCATCATATACTATCAAAACATCGGTTGCTCGTCTTGCCTGGTTGGAGCGTGGGTGGGTAGTTTTTGAGCTGGAGAAGGTTCATCCCCTTGCGTCGCCCATGTTCATCGCTGTCCCATTCACTTGGGTACACTTATCATTTGTCCATCGTCTTCGCTACAGCTACACCTACCACACGCTGCCTGGGACTCACTTGTTCCAAATTGGAACTACTCCTCTCCCTCCCTCGTTTGATCAGGTGGTCCAACACAACCAGTCCATTGGTAAGGCCATGGAACTGTCAGATTTGGACTAGGTGGTGGACCGGTGGCTCCAGTTTCTTTTTTTTCAGCAGAACATTCATTTACAGTGCGATTATTTTTGATTTTTGAATCATTTTTATGGACACATATTTTTTTAGAATGCCTGACTGACAATAAAGGAACTGTGTTGATACTGATAGTGTTTTGCCTTGCTCTTTTTTTTACTGCATCTTCCCATGACATCATGATTTTCCTGCTCTCTTTTTGCTATTGGACTTTACTTTATGGCTGTACAAACCTGTGATATTACTCACAGCATTTATTGTTCTATCCCTTTCTTTTCTTTTTTTTGACAATCTTATCCTGTACTACCTACGCAGGATTCGTCAGCGTACATTCCTTCCTTCATATTCTTTCTCATTCTTTTTGCACAGCTATACTGTGCATAGCCTACTTCTCTTTTACTATATAAACCCCTGTATTTTACCTTGTAAAAAACAACAAGAACTCGATTCCAGACTTCTTCTCTAATCTTAAGTCCACTTCTTACTGCTACTTGTGATCCAGTGTGGTCACAACACTTCCCACTTCTACCACTGTTAACTGCTGTCATCGTCACTCGTCACTTTTGAAAGAGATTGTCATCCCCTTCGATTAGAGTCCTTCTGAGCACTACAGTTTGTGCGTCAGGAGCCTGCTATCACTGGGAACCTCGTCACCTCGTCATCCTCGTTGTTCTCAAACCTACCTTGTGCTACAATTAGCAAGGTAGTGCTCGTCTATACTCGCCACAAACCCCCTATCTTTCTATAAATTCAACTATCCCTCCTCCTCAAAACCCACACTCATACACCTCTGGGTTTTACTTTGAAGGATCTTTATACGTACCACCCCACGAACAACCAGACCACTCCACTGTTCTAGGAGGCAAAGCCCATAAACAAGTTCCGTGGAATCTGGGAGGATTGTGTGTTAGTTTGTTTTGTGTGTGGTTTTCTAACAACAGTTCTCATCATCGACAATTGGAGCCCACCGCGAGGGGTGGTTTCCTTCAAGCTAAATACCAACCATTTCATCGCCATCACTGTCTAATTTATCATCTACACCTTCTATCTCACCCACCGCTTTATCTGTCCCATCCCTCTCTTCCAGTAACTCAATTTCTGTACCAGCTTCTACTCAGCAAGCTTCGCGTTTACCCCCTATACTTTTCACTATGAATCAACCTACTACTCTCTCAGTCATCACTATGCCAATTCCTGGCACTCGTTATGCTCCTAAGAAGTTCAAGGGAGACTATACTCGTGTCAGGGATTTTGTTCTCCACTATGAGCGCATCTGTCATGCAAACAATGTCACTGCTGACGATGAAAAATGCTCAAGCATTCTCCAATACTGCTCCACATATGTTCGCGAAATTATTGAAGGAATGAAGCACTTCATTACGCCCTCATGGAACAGTCTCAAAGACGAAATTCTCCAGTACTTTGATGCTGCAAAAGCAGAGGCCAAATTTAAAGAGCATCATCTTAAACAGCTGGTCGATGCTTCGCACAAGAAGAAAATGGGCTCTCTGGACGATTTCAAGAGCTACATGAGGAAGTATGTTCGTGTTGGAGGATGGCTTCTTGCCAAATCCAAAATCACTCAGGATGTATTCAATCGCTTCTTCTGGAAAGGACTTCCCAAAACCCTTCGTCATCGCGTTGAAAACAGACTTCTACAGAGGGATCCTACCCTTGATCTCTCTCAGCCTTTTGTCTTTGATGATGTTGTCAAGGCTGTAGAGCATGTCCTTCGCAGAGATCGCTTTGATGATGAAGATTTTGACTCTGATGATTCGGATTCAGAGAACTCTTCCAGTTCTTCGGACGATTCTTCTGACTCTGACAAAGAGGAAGAACCACCTCGTTATATCAGGAAAACCACCAAGCAGAAGAAAGAGAAAAAGTGCACCTCTGAGATAGAGAAAGAGAGAAAGTTGTTGAGTCCTTCCAAGTCGAAGAAAACCCTTCACTCTTTAGACGAAGAAGAGCACACTGCTGTCAAACAGGATGAAGTAGAAACCCTTATCAAGAAGTTGGGTTCTATGACAATTGAAGATCCTAACTATCCTCTGCTCTACTATCGTGCTATCAAGCTTGACACTGATGCTCGACTTATACTTCGCCCTCCCACTTTCATGAACCAGTCAGCTAGACCATCTCGATCCTCTCAAGGAAGCAGCAACTTACCCACTCAGCCTACTGCTCCACCCACTGCCACTCTGCCTACAGCACCTCGTGTTCCCTTCCTTTGCTATGGATGCGGAAAAACTGGTCATGGAGTCAATGAATGTGCAGATATGCTTGACTTACTGTCAAAGGGAATTGTCAAGAAGGATGACACTGGTCGCTTTGTCATGTCTGATGGGTCTAGAATCATGCGATCAAGAGAGGAACCTATAGCAACTGCTGTACATCGCACTATCCCCAAGTCTAACCTCCTCACTACGACTTCTTTTATGTCCATTGCTGAAGTAGCTGACTCTGATTCTGATTCAGATGAAGAGCCTGTCTATGCAGTGGATCGTCCAGACAGAGTGTCTAAGGAGAAGCGCAAGCAAGTCTTTGATGGTGTCTACATTCCTCCTAAACCAGATTGGGCCAAAGCTGTAAAAGGAAAGAAGAAAGAAGAAGAGAAGCCTGCCGTTCCAACCATAGCACCTGCCCCATCAAAGCCACACATCTTTGATATTGCACAGCCTATCTTTGATCCCACCAATGACGATGTAATCATGGAAGATGCTTCCCAAAACACCAAGAAGAATCCCCCTGCCGATAAACAGAAGAAACAGCTCAAGACTTCATCTACTCTTTCACAGAATCTTGACTCCAAAGCCATCATTGATCAAATTCTCAGCACCCCTATCCCACTATCTATTGGTAACGTCATTGGTCTATCAAAAGAAGTTTCCCAGAATCTCCAAGAAATGATGAAACCCAAGCGCGTTAATTTTGGACTAGACAACAAGCCCCAAAGCTTGACAGCTGAATCACTTCTTGCCATCACTCATGCCGACCTCATTCGTGTCCCTGTTACCTCTAATGGCGAAACTATTTCAGCAATTGTTAATTCAGGGTCTGCTCTCAATATAGTCAGTCGCACTATTTGGGAAAATCTCATTCGCCTTCCCATGGATACTAGTATTCGACCTGTAGTCAAAGATGCCAATGGAGGATTTGGTAGACTTGATGGTCTAGTCAACAATGTGGCTTTATACTGTGGAGAAGTCAAAACCTATGCCAATATCTTTGTTGGGAAAGACACTGGATATGATCTACTTCTTGGACGACCATGGACGCATGGGAACTATGTCAGCATTGAAGAGAGACTTAATGGCACTTATCTCGTCTTCAGAAAGGATGGCAAAATCGAAAACCCTGCTCTGGAAGTCAAGGTATCATCAGATCATCGTCCTATTCACTATGTCAAACCAGTATCTGGAGTATCCGATACAGTATCCAGCTTCTTAGTCACGGACTATGACTTCAATGGAGAAGATCTAGATGGAAATACCGGTGAATCGGAAACTGCTGCTGAAAGTGTCACCCCAGAAGAAGAAACTGTGCCTGTTCCAGATCATTCCCCAATTGGTTCAATCGAAAATTCTAGTACTCTCAGAGCACTGGAAGACCTGGAGACTCGTCTAGAAGAAACTATTGAAGCCTCCATCCCTATCCCCAATGCCAGTACCTTCGAAACATTCTTCGACCATATTCGCTCAATCAGGGAAGATGAAAGGTCTGCTATTTTTGGTCTACTGAACAACCTTCAATATCGTCACAACATGAGCTCACTCTCAATAACTTCAGACTATGTCATGAGAGGACACCATGGCTTCGATGAAAACCACAACCTTTATGCGGATTATGTCCTACTCCATGCTCATTTGCGATTTGACCAGAATCATGGACCTGGAAGAGCACAATCTATTATCAGTCACTCAGGAACTGCACATATTCGCTTCTTTCCTCAAACAGAGTCATTTTCAATTCCCACTGATGATGATATAAATGGACCTCCATCACGTGATATGAATGGTCAAGTCAATGTGACGGTGGAGGTAATACAAGAATCCGATTCGGAGCCGATACACAATCATATAAATGGATTAATTAATGATGACTCATCCACTGATTCTGAATCACCACCCCCATATTCGCGTCAACAGTTACCATCAAACATCAGTGACTCACCCCCATCACCATCCTCTACCAATGCTACTATTGCTTCGTCAATTTCTCCTGATAATCGCACACTCATGCACCATAATCGCACACTCATGCATACTATTTGCAATGATAGTCAAGAGGATGAAAGGGAGATTGAATCCTCAATGCCCCTTCACTTATCCTTCTCCACAACAATAGGAGTGGAGCATCAACCTTCCATCAATATATCATCCGATATTACTCCTTATCTTCGAACTTCCATGCATCATTATCATCATTTTCCCACGTCACCATCAGCTCAGCCATTATCGATTATTCACACCAGTGCCAGAAATTCTACCCCGATTCTAACACATCTTCACTCCATCCTAAACGCTTACATCGAGCATTACAAGCACCTAACATGTCCTGGCTCGAAGGGTTTCATATTACTAAAGAAGCTCTCATCATCGAGATTGTGGTGGGAGTGTTACTTGTCCTCGCCCTTTTCTACGATTTTGTCTTCCCTCGTATTCGCGCTTATTGTCGACGAGAACGTGTTGAGGTTATTCACCTCCACAACAGGACAACTCATCCATCCAGTGCATCCACATTCACCACCAGCACTGAGGTACTTGCTAGTGCCACAGTTGAAGTTTGAGGTAGATGCTGGTGATACATTTCTATATTCCTTTCTTACTTAACACTCCATTCAGCACTCTTGGACCATATGCCACCTTTTCCCTTTTTCTTCTTTCTTGTTATATATCTATTACTTGTACAAAATGGCCTCTTGGATTTCTATGTTATCCGGTTTTTCCTTCCTTTACTCTTGTACCAACTTCTTTTTCTATTGTCTATGTTCCCCTTTCGTTCTTATCTGATCTTTTTCCTTCCCCCCTTGTAAAACTTCCGACCTCATCCCTATCCTATACGGTCCGAGATGACGCAAAACTACCACGGCACTTTCCTTCTTTAAACACTTTTTGTTTTAACCCTAGTTACATGATAGACATTGTGGACCCTATACCTGTACCAGCACCCGATTGGTCGAGTTTTGGAGCTTACAAACGTGTTGATCGCAAAGTCAAACCTGTTCCTGGAGTATTCCCAGAAGACGCACATGTCACTCGGTCATTTCCAGAAGACCCACTCCTTTCGCTCCCACCCCTTCCTGTCCTTCCCCCAGAATTCATTCCCACGCCGAAGCTCACCAAGGAGCGCCTTTATGACGAAATGAAGCTAAACTCTGATGGATTCTTATGGCCAGAAGAGGAAAAGCTTTTCGCTCACATCATGATACTCAATCAGCGCAGTCTTGCCTTCGAGGAAACTGACAGAGGAACGTTCAGAGAAGACTACTTCTCTCCCTACGTCATACCTGTTCTCCCACATGTCCCTTGGGAATACAAGAACATTCCTATTCCTCCTGGAATCAAGAATGAAGTCATAGAATTGCTCAGAGACAAAATCAAAGCTGGAGTCTATGAGCCTAGCCAGTCGTCTTATCGCTCTAAGTGGTTTTGCGTTCAAAAGAAGAATGGCAAGATTCGCATCGTCCATGATCTTCAGCCACTAAATGCAGTCACTATCAAAGACTCAGGAGTACCACCTATCCTTGACGACTTTGTGGAGCCATTTGCTGGTTCTCAATGCTATACTGTATTTGATCTTTTTTGGGGATTTGATGCTCGAAAAGTGCACCCTGACAGTCGTGACCTTACCTCTTTTCTATCGCCACTAGGACTTCTGAGGATTACTTCTATGCCTATGGGATTCACCAATTCCGTTCCAGAATTCCAGAATTGCATGACTTTCATCTTGCAAGACGAAATTCCGCATATTGCCAATATCTTTGTTGATGACCTCCCAATCAAAGGACCTACTTCTCGTTATGAAGATGCAGATGGCAACCCAGAGACCATTCCTGGCAACCCTGGCATTCGTAGATTTATATGGGAACATGCCATTGACGTTCATCGCATTATGCATAGAGTTGGTCATGCTGGCGGAACTTTCTCTGGAAAGAAGACTCAGTTATGTCGTCCTCAAGTTGTGATTGTCGGACAAGTATGCTGCCCAGAAGGTCGTCTCCCTGACAGTACCAAGGTGGACAAGATTCTTAAATGGCCAATTCTCCAGACTCCCAAAGACGTTCGCAGTTTTCTTGGTCTATGTGGGACAGTTCGCATTTGGATCCGCAATTACTCTGCTCTTGCACGCCCCTTGACAGAATTGTATCGCAAAGGAGCTGAATTTCAATGGGATGAACGCAGACAAGAAGCATTTGATGCTCTGAAGCATGCAGTATCTTCTGCACCAGCACTTCACCCTATAAATTATTCGTCACACAATCCAGTCGTTCTTTCAGTTGATACCAGCAAGATTGCTGTTGGTTTTATCCTCTCCCAGCTTGATGAAAATGGAAGGAAGCGTCCAGCTCGCTATGGCTCTATTCCCATGAATGATAGAGAGGCAAATTACAGTCAACCCAAGCTAGAATTATATGGTTTGTTCAGAGCACTTCGTCATTTTCGCCTTTACATTGCAGGAGTAAAACACTTGCATGTGGAGGTGGATGCCAAGTATATCAAAGGCATGCTCAACGATCCAGATCTTCAGCCTAATGCCACTATCAATCGTTGGATTCAGGGCATCCTTCTCTTTGATTTCAAGCTCATTCACATACCTGCTGATCGTCATCGTGGTCCTGATGCATTATCTCGTCGTCAACCAACAGAGGAAGACTTTGAAGATGCTCAAGAATCAGATGATTGGCTTGATGATATCGCTCTTCTTGTTGATCTTGCCAGACCTCTCCCATATCACCCTATGTCACTCCCTTCGTTCCTTACCAATGATTCTTCTCAGTATGATACCCTTCGTCGAATCTTCCACTTTCTTCAAACTATGGAGCTGCCTATATTTTCCTCTCTTCAAGCTCAAAAGCGTTTTGTCAAGCGATCACTTCAATTCTTCTTGAAAGGAGACAGCATGTTCAAGCGTCGTCACTCTGCTCCTCCTCTCAAAGTTATCTTCAATCCTGACCTTCGACTTCACATCCTTACTGAAGCACATGAAAGGCTTGGTCACAGAGGAGTCAATGGTGTATTCTCTACAGTCAGAGAGCGCTTTTACTGGCCCCATATGTTACAGGATGTCAAGCATCATATTCGCACCTGCCATGGATGCCAGATCCGAAGTGTACGCAAAAGTGAAGTCCCACTTACCATCTCATCACCTCCTACAATCTTCACCAAAGTCTATGTCGACATTATGCTCATGCCCAAGGCCAGAGGATATCGATATCTTGTTGCTGCAAGAGATGATCTGTCACTTGCTGCAGAAGGAAGAGCATTGAAGAAAGCATCTGCACATAATCTTGCTCACTTTTTCTGGGAAGAAATCATCTGTCGCTATGGAGCTATAGGAGAAGTTGTCACAGATAATGGAAGCGAAGTCAAAGGAGCATTTGAAGAGCTTGTGGAACGTTACCAGATCCCTCATATTCGCATTTCTCCCTACAATTCCAAGGCAAATGGTGTTGTTGAGCGTGGACACTTCGTCATAAGAGAAGCACTTGTCAAGTCCTGTGAAGGGAATGTCGATTTATGGCCAACCAAGGTCCATCATGCCTTCTTTGCAGACAAGGTCACTACTCGTCGTTCTACTGGATTCAGCCCTTTTTATCTGTTGCACGGAGTTGACCCAGTCCTACCATTTGATCTGACAGAAGCGACTTTCCTTGTTCATGGATTCCATACTGCAATGTCAACAGAAGACCTCATTGCTCTGCGCATTCGTCAACTAGAAAAGAGACAGGATGATTTGCAACAAGCTGCACTCACTATACGCAAAACTCGTCTCAGATCTAAAGCGCAGTTTGAGAAACTCTATGCACGAAGGATGTTCAAGAACGAATACCAGCCTGGAGAGCTTGTTCTAGTGCGGAATACTCAGGTTGAGAAAGAGCTGGATCGTAAAGCAAAGCCTCGTTACAATGGCCCTTATGAAGTTGTGCGACGTACTAAAGGAGGATCGTATGTTCTAAAAGAAATGGATGGATCAGTATCACGAAGAGGAATTGCAGCATTTCGCCTACTTCCCTATTTCAACCGCCACTCTATGCCACTCTTGGACGAACTGGATGACCATGATAACGACCTAGATGAACCAGAAGATGAACCTGACTATGAGCATAACGACTCAGATGATGAAGATAACGATTAATGACTTACCTGAACGAATTTTATGCTGACATGACCCTTCAATGTGTTGCCATGTTTCATTCCCTATGACCCTACCTTTATGGAAGCAACTGGGGACAGTTGCAATTTCAAGTTGTCCGTGGATGTCATGCACCAAAGTTGATTGGTAGCATGGACAGGTGTCAATAACGAAGCGAATATTCAAAAAGACTCGCCTTTGCGCCACACAGGCACAGTGCCACGTGGAATAGTAATTAATATTGCCCTTTTTGAACTTGTGGCTGATCAGCACCACCTCTATTAGGCAATCCAGTCACGCTCACCTTTGCTTTTCCATCCGGTACTTTCCGCATTTCGGCATTTCGGCAAATTTTCGCGTCGCCACTGGCTACACATTGCATTGCGCCCTTGCTTTTGTCGTTTCCCTTACTCCCCTTCCTTTGCCTAGCCCCACCATGGGCCCCTTCCTCTCCTTTTTATTCTCACCCGACGGTCGTTTCTGGGTCCCCATTTTAGTTCACCTCCTCGTCACCTCCACCCTCCTCCTCCTCATCTTCTTTGCACCCCCACCATTTCTGATGTCACCACTTCCTATCCGCTTCCGTCGCCGATCCGTTGACTACCACGTGCCACTGCTGATATCAGCAAAGCCCCAGCGGCCGGTCCAAATAGGGCAACAGGTCCATCTTCATGACGTCGATCTGCCATCATATACTATCAAAACATCGGTTGCTCGTCTTGCCTGGTTGGAGCGTGGGTGGGTAGTTTTTGAGCTGGAGAAGGTTCATCCCCTTGCGTCGCCCATGTTCATCGCTGTCCCATTCACTTGGGTACACTTATCATTTGTCCATCGTCTTCGCTACAGCTACACCTACCACACGCTGCCTGGGACTCACTTGTTCCAAATTGGAACTACTCCTCTCCCTCCCTCGTTTGATCAGGTGGTCCAACACAACCAGTCCATTGGTAAGGCCATGGAACTGTCAGATTTGGACTAGGTGGTGGACCGGTGGCTCCAGTTTCTTTTTTTTCAGCAGAACATTCATTTACAGTGCGATTATTTTTGATTTTTGAATCATTTTTATGGACACATATTTTTTTAGAATGCCTGACTGACAATAAAGGAACTGTGTTGATACTGATAGTGTTTTGCCTTGCTCTTTTTTTTACTGCATCTTCCCATGACATCATGATTTTCCTGCTCTCTTTTTGCTATTGGACTTTACTTTATGGCTGTACAAACCTGTGATATTACTCACAGCATTTATTGTTCTATCCCTTTCTTTTCTTTTTTTTGACAATCTTATCCTGTACTACCTACGCAGGATTCGTCAGCGTACATTCCTTCCTTCATATTCTTTCTCATTCTTTTTGCACAGCTATACTGTGCATAGCCTACTTCTCTTTTACTATATAAACCCCTGTATTTTACCTTGTAAAAAACAACAAGAACTCGATTCCAGACTTCTTCTCTAATCTTAAGTCCACTTCTTACTGCTACTTGTGATCCAGTGTGGTCACAACACTTCCCACTTCTACCACTGTTAACTGCTGTCATCGTCACTCGTCACTTTTGAAAGAGATTGTCATCCCCTTCGATTAGAGTCCTTCTGAGCACTACAGTTTGTGCGTCAGGAGCCTGCTATCACTGGGAACCTCGTCACCTCGTCATCCTCGTTGTTCTCAAACCTACCTTGTGCTACAATTAGCAAGGTAGTGCTCGTCTATACTCGCCACAAACCCCCTATCTTTCTATAAATTCAACTATCCCTCCTCCTCAAAACCCACACTCATACACCTCTGGGTTTTACTTTGAAGGATCTTTATACGTACCACCCCACGAACAACCAGACCACTCCACTGTTCTAGGAGGCAAAGCCCATAAACAAGTTCCGTGGAATCTGGGAGGATTGTGTGTTAGTTTGTTTTGTGTGTGGTTTTCTAACAACAGTTCTCATCATCGACAACGGATTTGCTGACGCGCCCAGTCATGCTCAGCTTGTGGTTGAAAATATTTTTCAATCTCTACCTTGAGATCGTCCCAGGTGGGCCACACTCCCGCAGTGTAGCACTCCTGCATTCTAACTTGGGCGCATTGACCCGCCACAGGTCCTTTTAGTCGAGACAGCACAGCTGTCGCTATTTCAAAATCATCTGCGAACATGTCCCAGTTCGCTTTGATCCAAATTTGGAGCTTGATCCACCATTTGGCAAATCGAGCCCTATCTCCTTTGAAAGTGCCGGGGTCAGCGACGATCTCGACCTTTTTGTTAAACTTTTGCTCAACCGTAGGTTCTGCTGCTGGGGCAGCCTGAATCTCGGCGAGCTGGCCTGTCAACGCCTGAATCTGCGCACACATGTTGTGCAGCAGAGCATTGATATCCGGTTGCGACGACATGTCGACTTGTTCTCTTTGTAAAGTAAATAAAAAAATGTAACTGGGGGTCCCCGCTTGCTATCTGCGGATCTACCTCTTCCCAGCTGAGTATTGGATCTCAATCTCCGACTACCCACACTGTAGTATTTTGAAAATTGTATGTAAAGTTATAGTATTAAACCCTGGCCCGAACGGTTGTCAGGGGGTGGTCCGCTTGTTAAGCTGTCAACCCTTCTCCAGACTGGTGGAGGCAAGTGCCCGGCCTGGTCAGAGGTATTCGAAGAGGAAGTTTTGTATTATAAAATCTAATCAACAGAGGTTCCACACCACTGCTGAGCTATAGTACTCCCCTTAACGCTGGGGGCTGCATATCAAAGGTTTTGTTTCTTCTCCCAAAGCACTACAAGGCCGTCGCGAAGAGCGCACCTATCTGCTATGCGGGATATTCCTAAACAATAACCAAATCTCCTTCACCCTGGAGTCCGGGTGCCCAGTGGGACTTTTTGCACAACGTGCGAGAGAGTAGAAGAGCAAGTCCTAATGTAACAACCAAGAGTTAGTTACTCTGGCGCACACAGGAACACACTATAAAGGTAGTGAATGGGGAGTGTTTACCCCTTAGGCTGCAGAGAGTTTGTTGGTTAACAACAGGAGGACTCGCTGAGGAGTCTCCTGGATCTATTGGGGTATATATACTAATACAGAGTGTTTGTACTTATGTACTGTACAGTTTGATAAAGTTAGTGGCTGATGATGTCATGGGGCCTAGCCCGCATGACCAGCTCCACTGTGTGAGAGAGTTGTATCTAAAATAAGAAGAAGGCAACGCGGCGCGAGAAAGAGGAGTTTGAACAAAAGGGGAAGTGCTGCGTGGCACCATGTGTGAAAGTTAAAGTGTACAAGGTTAAAGCGGAGAATGAAAAAGAAGGAAAGGTCCAAAAATTGTGTTATCGTAACAGTAATACCAATCTAATATTGTAATGCTATGTATCTGTAGTGCAGTAGCAGAATGTACTTCTACGTATCAGCTGTAGTTTCACAACCAACCACAGAATCATTAGTAATAGCAAATTTTAACAGCCAGAAAATGGCACGAGACATAAATTTGATACCATTGAGCATAGGCTCATCATCCACTGCAAAAGAGTATCATTCTCCCCACATCCAGTGATGTCCTCATCATTCTCACCACCACCCAAATCCTCTTTTTTTGTGGCACTTTCTTAAAAATATTCTTATAATGTGGCTTTGAAATGAATGGCCTTCAAGGCTATACACCTGTGTAACAATGGAGATTTGGCACCAGTAAAAAAGTAAAAAAAAAATACATTACCAGCTACCATGATGCTATTGCTGGTGCATCCTTCCAAGAACATTATATTCAGCAGTGTGCTTGCCAAAGTCTTTCAAGCATACTAGGTGGCTGTGAAAAACTTTGGCATAGACAGTGGTGTCATGCACCAAAGTTGATTGGTAGCATGGACAGGTGTCAGCAGACTCCAAACCAGTCAACAGATGTGTGTGTATGCTACATCCTAGTGCTTAGTGATTATATAATCTGATTGTATAATTATCCAAGATTTTGCCAAAACTTGAGTTGAGCATAACACACATGGCCGACTGGCACAAATTGTAGTGGTGCCAAGTTTGGCCCTATTTGCCTTTCCGCTCCTTCCACTCAAATTGTGACCGACGTCCGGGGAATGCCAATTGGAGTTGTAAAAATAGAAAACAATATGAATATAATGGATGATTCCATGTGTCTTCTCATCCTTAAGTATCCAGGTGATTTCAGGATCCTCCAAGGAGGTGGGCTTCCCTGGTGAGGGCTTAAGCTCCTCTCCAGTAACAACTCAGAGAACTTTTTCCCAACATAGCTTTGAGATGATCCGGAGTTTTTCCATATCTGGAAATCGTTGGGTCCAGTGAGAACTGGACATGCAGATGTATTGTGTGCTGTGGTCATGGTTCTGAGGTTGCTGTTTCCATGAGAATTATTTCCTGTGTAGCTCTTGCACCACCAGGGCTCATAACCTAATAAATCTAAGTGAAACTCAGCTGCTGCCTAAGAGGCTATAGAAACGACTGAGGTATTCCTATACTAAACCCCCTACTACTTATAGTCAAAGGTGCTACTCACTACAGTATAATGACTCCATGGAGTGGTGGCTATGCTCCATGGAGAACAATGGCTGCTTTAGCAGAGACCAGGTTTATCTGGTTTTGTCAAATAGTGCCTGCAGCATTATAGACACTCAGTTGCAGCTGCATGGCAGTTCCTGCCCAGGATCTGCCAGGTTGTCATATAGTCTACAACTTGCATAGTGCTATGTATGCCTTTTTATTGATGGTGTTTTGGGTCTATGCAAATGGAACATCACAACAAGCTCTGCACTTAGTTGATAAGCCCATCTCTATAAGACCAAGACCGTCAAGCACAGTATCAGCGGCTCAGGTCAAGCATTGCCCCAAGTACCATATATTTACTCATTAGTTAGCTGATATACTATATTTACATATACACATATTCAGCTTACAGGTAATTCAGTCATCAACAATATTGTGTTGACACCGAGATATACAACTAAACAGCAGATCGTATCGCAGGCATTCGCCTACTCGTGTACGTGATTTGAACGTGTCATTCAATGATGGCAAAACAAAAATGTTGAAACGATTTAGCAAGTCCAGGATCGTTCCACTAGCACCGTTGCCCCTGGCCTATCATACCCTAAGCCTCAGGCGCCGCCATGTCCGTCTCATAGTAATTATTCGTCTGCGTGTTATCGACGATCATTATGGGAATGACGAGATAAAAGCGATATTACACACCATATCAGAAGTGGAAACGCTTGGCGTATCATGGTTGGCATTCGAACTTATGGCAGGCATCACGACGATGCTACGTCTGAACTCGAGTTTGGAGGATGGTCGTGTATTGGCGCTAGATGGTTGGTTCTCGGGAGAGTTTACCCTTGTGGCAGAAAAATTCAGCAGCGTTACAATAGGTCTACTTCGGTTGTCTCACATGGCGACTACAGGAGAAGAGCTTAGAAGGTTTAATGTATGAAGTGGACGTAAGAGAGTACATACAAAAAGTATTGATGTAAACCTTACTCTTGCATAAATGGAACGACATCCTACGAAATAAAATATGAGCATCAGTCACTGAAAGCACGATGCATTTATTCAAGGTTACCAGTAAAGCTTATTTGGAGCGTAAGAATATGTGACCAACGTTCCAAGTTGTACGACATTTACGAGAATTCCACGATCTATGAGAAAGATGAATACAGTCCTGACAGGAGATCTCTTCCTGCAACAGTAAATCAACAGCCGCAGCGAATAGCCACAGTCTTATTCACCTTGTTGAACTACGAATGGGAGAAAGCATATAGCATAATGCTGAGGTGGTGATGATATCACAAATAACCGCACATCCTTCTTCCATGTCAACCACCAGCTAAGACGAAGTACTATATAACTGCGGACAAATCATGATAAGTCGTACATACCGTTACACTTAACGTGGCTAAGTGATTGGTAGTTTGAAAGACCATGAACGCTGTCCTGGCTTCATATAGATAGAGCATTAGGAGGTTTGATACATATAGAAAAAGGTTTTCCCCTTGCCTATCCCCAAGGCTGACAAGAAGCGGCCTGTAAGTACGGCTTAGGAAATGCAATTCTGAACAAGGACGCACCAAATGAGACAAAGGCTAAAAATACCTATACAAGTTGAAAAAGTTGGTATTTTTCGTCGCCACAGGGAAAGAAAGATAACAACACACCACAAAGGCAGGTATCATCCAATTGAGAATAGGACGAGGTAGAAGTGGGTGCTGCTTGTCTACTGAAAAGAAATAGGTAAGGAGGAGTATTCGAGCGCAAACAACCCATATACATACGTTGATATATTCTAAGGGCAAAATATAGCTGGACTCTGATCAGAGCGTTAGATGGCATCCAAGAGCGAGTTGAACTATACATACATCCAAACAATGATAGATGTGATAGCATTTTCCGCACACCACGAGCTGAGGCATTATCGTTACTATATGATTTTAGGGACTACAATGATATGGAGCACTGATTCACCTGGTGACCTTTGAAAAAACGCGATAATTCCCAAAATTTATGAGCTTGTAAAAGGATGAGTGATGATATTAGCGAAACACGAAGGAAAAGGACAAATGACACACAAAATAATAATATATGGTGTGTGCGAACAGCAAACTAGTAGCTGGATCTAGTATCCTACCAAACGACTGTCAGTGGTGTAGAGCATCAACATCATTGACGCAACTATGGCTCACAAAAGAAGAATAACCTAAAAAAACAGCTTCATCTTGACTGAAAGTTAGGAAGGATCCATGCTCACGAGTGACTTTGAAGCCCAATGACCATGTTTGTTGCGGGCGAAATATATGTACCCCTGCACGACAGAGATACCAACGAGTCTATTGTGATTATGCACTTGAGTCATAAAGGTCATATGGAGATAGTTGAGAGGACAAACGCTGTTGAAAACACAAATCCTGCCAATTGCCATACACCATCTTGTAATCCCATCAATAAACCCATAACGTTCACACTCACCCCAGAACGGTGCTATGAAATTAACACTAAGCACCATCTCGCACACCCCAGCGTCACGGTATTGCTTCAGATAAAACTACCCGTTATGGGGCGATCCAGCAGTGTGATGTTCAAGTATGTCGACAGTTGGAAAGGTTCCAAGACTGCTTATTCCCAGGCCAAATTGAAGGCTACTTATTGGAAAGGTTGGTTGCGACCCTATTCATAGGGTGCTACGTACTAATGAATTCAGTGACATTTTTAGCACCTGGGATTGGCTAGATCCATGACTATTCTGGACGGACCATCCACTCTGACACGCTTGTACCAAAAAGTTGCAAACCTGACGAGAGAAAAAATATTGTTGAGGCCAAGCTGAGGCTAGTCCTCACCGGTCACGGTTTCAACGTCAGATACAAGCACAACTGGTGAATCGGATTTAACTCCGCGATTTAAATAAAAAAATATCACGACTAGGCCAGTTCATCAAATCTGCAACTGGACAGCCTAAACTTGAAAGTGGTGGCTGTAATCTTACAGGTATCAAAAATCAAAGCAACATAGCAGAAACGGATCAATGCAAGGTCCACTTGGCTCGGTCTGCTACCATAGCCTGTAGTTGGGTTTCGTCAAGTTGCTGTTGAGTCGGTGAGTCATTTATATATATATAATCTCGGACTGTATAATATACATTTAACTGCACAAATGCAGCTTTTTTGTTGCGCAGCTTGAGCAAACTGTTTAACAGCGAAATACGGGCCAGAAGTTGTGGCGTGGATTACCATTCCTCGAATCAGAGTCACATACATACCAGCACACGACGGATATATTTGAACGCTCGGGACCATTGTCGACTTATCAACGTCAGGGAATTTGAAATCGTGCCTCCTTCATCATTTCAACGGCCATTGGAAACCGCAGCCATCATTCCGCTCCATATAATTTGACATCGATCTCGCCGGCAAATGGGCCATGTCAATTCCAAATGCATGTCAGGCTGAGCTCCATGTTGCCAGGAGTCCGGAACACGACGCATCAAGCTGTTTGTCAGATCCGTTTGATATTGATTTGCCTCTATTCCAATCACCGAGTGTTTGTTTGATAATAAGATAGTAATGTGCTTTATAATAAACATTGCTGTCTGTACATTAGTAGTTTACTGTATGTATAATGCAGAATTGTACGTATGATATAGATGTCAAGAAAGAGTGATATACGAGGTGGATAGTAAGTTAAATCCGATACAACAAAACAAATGTCAGATATCCAATAATTAAGGGTCCATCCTGCAGACCTAGCGGTTAGTACTGTACAGGCGGTCTAGATCGACCTTGTATTCTTCCTCCACAGCTTTGCGTCGTATATTTCCTTTGGTTGCCGTCCGGGGCAATGATTTTGATGGAACAACTACGATGAAGTTGGGAGACGTGATCCGTTCGTGAAGATAGCGTCTAGAATGAAATGGTCTGGTTTTCCGAATTATTTCTCTTTTAAGCCAGTTGTGATCAACACCACGAGCCGGTTCAATGAAGAGAACAGGCGACGGACGGCCTGTGCCAACGACGATGCACTCTTCAATGAGATTTGCACAGGTTGAACGAACATTATCTTCAATAGCTCTGCAAAACCCACGGGCAAGGATCAGTTTCTCTCAGGAGACAGCGATGACCGAAAACGAACTTGGCATCACATCTCAGGCTGTTCTCGCTTTTTATCCAGTCGTCATTGCGACCACGGGACATATATGAGCCTGGCGTTATTTCTTGGAATAAATCACCAGTGTGGAAATGGCCATCGCTTTGTCGTAACGAAGGATGAGGACAATCGCCCGACTCCGCAAGGATGACAAGCTCGAGTAGCTGTGTATTGGTTTGATGGTTCGCCTCATTACCGTCCATCGGAGTTATCGGGGAAAATCCATATGACACGCCCTCCAAAGGACGCAAGAAAGCAGTATCAGAACCCTCGATGTGAGAGGACAAAAGCATAGCACCACACTCCGTACTACCGAACAGATTCTGCAAAGAAGAGTAAGAAAAACTTCTTTCACGGCAAAGAAAAAAAATGCTTGAGCTTCACCTTCAATTTCAGACCATTGCAGTAAGCCCACTCCTCTTCTTCACGATTCAGAGGCAGGCCACTGTACAATATCTCATCTAAACTCCGAAGAAGGCTCAGTAGTTTGGGGTTATGGCGGGCATTTCGAAGATGACCAGCAAGGAATGTAGAAAACTGGTTAAGGCGATTAAGGTGACAGCGGTGAATCATATCGACCAACTCGTCTGTGGAGAATCCGATTTGTGTTGGCTGAACCGTACATGACCCGTATTGTAGGGAACCAATTAACACTTCAAGTTAAATCAGCATCACTCATTATCAAAGTGTTACATAACTCCTCACTAGATGTCTGTGCGATATGACACATACTTCCCCTAAAACGCAAAATCAGACAAAGCCGAAATGGAAGTTATGAATATAACGGCACTCACATCCATACGCTTACATCTTGCCGCTCAAGATCTCGAGGCCTACCGGCTTGTTTTGCTTTAGCAATAATGGCTGAGAGCCAAGAATACGTGCAAGGTACGAGTTTTGGGCTGCCAGAAGTTGAACCGCTGGTGTGAAAGACGAAGACAAGCTGGTCCCCGCTTCTTATCGAGGGCATATCAGGAAGTGGGTGGTTTTCGATGGTAACATCACTAAGATCGGCCGCGCGATGAACTGGAACAGGGCAGTCGACAAGGCCAGACTCGAATGTTGAATCATATATCAGTGCTTTCGCCTGCGACTTTCGTAGTAGCTCAAAGACGACGACAGGATTGGGTAGTCGTATGCTGAATAGTTGAGGGACAAAACCAGCCCTCGAGAGGCCGTAGATTTGAAGGACGTCGCAGTAAGTCATGCCTCCAATCCTGCAAAAAAGAGATACGATAAGCGTGACCGAGAACATAGGACACCATAGAAACACGTGCCATAGTCCAACTACGCTTCCCGCAGGGATGCCATCAGATTTTAGAATCACGGACCAATGTCTCGCGAAACATTCTACGTCTTCCCGGAATTGCTTATAAGAGATCGATGCCCAATCTTGTACCTGGTGTGTTGGATCTGATCGGGGCACTCGGAATGCAGGTGAGGAGGGATAAAGGGTGGCAGCTTGCTCGAGCACTGTTAGATGGGATGAAAAGTGGCTCATGGCTGATGAACATGCAGACAGACGTACCTTTAAATACGTGCTGTACGAAGTGCCAATGGCTGAGTCATGCCCGGGAGTACAGAAACGAAACGACCGATGTAAATGGAAAGACGTTATCATGCTATCCTTGATCATTGGACAGCCGCAGAGATGATAGCACAGATGCGGCGACTTGAAACATGAAGCAGGCACGACAAACGGACGGCGACTAATGCGAAACGTCGATAGAACGACACTTTGATGAATGCTATGGCGGCAGTGTGAAGTTTTTCCCAAGCCACCTTTTGCCTGGTGTAACCTGAAGAACTGCCTTTATCCGTGTATCAAGGAAAAGGCAAGACCTATAAAGCACTGTCACGTGATGCATATCCTATGATGAAAAGATTCCGTCACAGTCTTCCAAGAAAATCTCCAGTTCACGAGGCTTAACCACAGAAATGCAGCACGGCAGAGTCTCCGTTGCCACCTGACAGAAGCTGAGCTTGCTCAAGTCTTGGGAAACAGCAAGCACCTTGGGTATAAGCTTGGCCATGAATGTTTGATGCCGTGGTGCCTTGAGGCTTGGTCTATTTCCGTTGCGATCTCCTGGCGGATGATGGGTGCCATAAAGTATGGATAAACACATACCATCTGGATATATCTTGAACCCCTGCTTTCTCCGACTCCTGACTCTCCGTTCGAAGGAGAGCTACTCTTCTCGTGTAGTGACAAAGGCGCCTCTTGACGATTCGGGGTGCACCGGTGCTGACAGGCGGGTGACCTCCGAGTGTGTCGTAACGCTGGGAGGAGCTAGTGCGAAATAATATCAGAGGTTGTGACTAAGGACCCTTTTTTGGTGGCTCTGCTAGATTGTGACTCACTGCGGTTTTCACTTAGGAATCCTTGATGCGGCGTAACTTGAACGAACCTCCAATGGACTAGTGGAACCCCGAGAGCCTACCTATCACAGATACGTGAACTAAAATTCAAGACCCTATTGCAAGCAGAGACATTAATGACGAGCCCGCGGACGTGGTGAATGGAAGTTCAGTGTGAGAGGAACTCAGTAGATGGATGTAACTGAATCAACTATTTGGAGTGACCGTGACTTCTGGTGAGCGTGTTTTCTTCGCAGAATCTGGCAATGATCTCACAAGGGAATAGCATTGTATTCGTGAAATTCGTGTATCCTCAGGCCTCATGTTCTAACGAAATGCCAAAGATGTTACGCAAAATCCAAGTATCCGTCTACTAGATCGTCCGGGAATAATAATAGGCTATTAAGGACGCGATGTCGGAATGAAACCTTGTACTTTCATCAACGTATGTTTAGGGTTATATCCGTCCGTGGTGGTAGCAATTATGATAGGACTCTTGGGACAGCGTCAAAAAAAATCTACGCACCTTAATCCTTATCTGCACCAGATCAAGGCGGATCTTTGTAATCGCGGGTAAAACGGTGACACCTCAACAGCCCACATGTTATACGCCTGGCAGTGTGGATGAGATGTTATATTAGGATGAATGTTCGTTTGAATCCTCTTGCTGATCATAGTCAAGGCTGATGCGGCGGCCTGAACTCACGGGACATTTCGTAGCGGTGGTCCATACGAGGGTACAGTCGTGCCATGGAAATCCAAACCTTCTCAAGTACCTCCGAGCCCAATGAACTCCTTCTCGCCCCAAATCTCAGGGAATTCGATCGCAGCATACGAATGTGCCTCCTCGGTAAACTGGATTCCGAGTACTGGGACCAATACCAGTCAATGAAAAGGTGAGCAAAGCGACTCACCCATTCGCCAGATAGCGGTTCGGGGCCAATAATATCCTTCCTAAAACAGTCCCCTGATATGTGAAAACCGAAAACAAGTAAATGAACTCCTGATCCAACTCGAAGATAGGTCTACAACTTGCTATGTCTGACGTGAAGACCTGAGACAATCGCAATGCAGGAAAGTGCGTCGATCTCGTTGAAATACGAGTACTATTCCACTCATGGATATCCGTAGCTTCACAGTGTGAACATTCTATCATCCTTACACAACACGATTTTCGGCTCTGTAGCGGAAGAGATATTAGAACAAGGGTAAGAGATGCAGTCCACGAATGGAATGTTTAGCTCGCTCCACTTACCTTGTACGATGTTTTCACAGCTACAATTACCTGAGGCTCCCAACGGCGACGAATCGAAGAAACAAAATTATGCAATGCGGTCTGCGCGTACCCTGTCCGATTCGGAGCTGCGAAGGCACCCTGAGCAACAATGGGGCTCTAAGATGGAAATTTTGTCTGTCCGACCATGCGCGGAGTCTGAATACTCACACCGAGCAGTGCGTGCTCTGAGGATCGCGTTGACTTCCAACAGGCTCCCAGTGGACGGACCAGTGACCTTGTCAGAAGGTACACTGAGGCAACCAGGCAACAGTTTCATCGTCGCTGTTGTGGGCGTCAAACACTGGTTGCAGTTCATTATACAAATTATTTTGGTCAAGGCACGCTTAATACCAGAATCTAGCCCATCCCTTGACAGGAACTGGCGCTGTTGCAACTGGATGTTAAGCGCTTAAACGCTTGGAGCTAACGCCCAGAAACAGTTCGATTTTTCCTGATGCGGATCGAGGCTGAGTCGATCGCCGCACATATGGACCTACATATTGATGGTAGTCGCATCCCGAGCTTCCGTGTCTATAAATTGTGTACGCGTTGGAGAACATTCCGAATCTCTCATAACGGGCTGAGTATCCCAAGGTTTTGTGTCCCCAATTGAATTGTGCGTTCTTCCAACTCGATCTCCAGCGCAAAACTCAGGGATGGCGGGGAACGGGCCAATTTGACACGCAGCGACGAAGGTGCGATTTTCTTACAGTTACGCGACATTACTGTTGAAGCTTCTGAAACTGGAATAAATATTTGGTGTCAACAAATCATAGTCACACGCTGATTTCCGAGCCACAACTGTATCGCAACATGAGCCAGCATGCCGTCCTTCATGATTAACTTGAATTGGCCAAGTAAAGGAAAAAAACACCTAAAACTTACATAAAACTTTTTGAACACTACAGTGGCCGAAAGGCTCTTTGTAAATCGATACAACCTTGCCGTGGGCAATGGAGAGAAAGAGTGGTCTATTTTCCTTATTTTCATGACCATACTGCGTAAAAGAGCGTTTTTTATTTTTTTTCGAAGGCTCTTTTCCTCCATCCACATCATCGCAGAGGTCAAATCATGTCTGTGCCTTTGGACCTCTTGGAGAAAACCTCAATCTCGAATCCAGAGCTCCTATGGATAACCCAATGTGCCTGTGGTATGTACACTATTCTTGTCATCGTGCATGTCCTGATAATTTGCAGTCGCGTCCTTGACATTGGTGCTCTGGGAGATGCTCATTAATCTGGGAGACGAGTCGAGTCTCATCTGGCCGTAAGCAGCGTGTTTAAAGTGCCTCCTATTCATCGTGACATCTTTGACAGAAGGTCTCACGGTTCTTACCTGACGATCATGGTCAAGTGGGCTTACCTATTTTCTAGGTACTTTGCAATCGCCGTTCAAATGTGTGCCTTCGTTTCTCTATCTGACTACGTTAATCGCTGATAATATCTTTGGCCGGTTTTCTAGAGCCAATATTAATGTGATCTTTACCTTCGCTCGGGCAGCCCCTGTTGCGGCCGATACGTGTAAAAGCTTCTACATCTATCAAGGCTGTTCAGTGGAGGCTCTGCTACTCGCGTTTGACTTCGCTTTACTCGCTCGAGGTTCGTCTTCTTCGTTAACACGTGTTATATTCGTGCACACTTACGTACATAAAACGTGCAGTACACGCACTCTATGGTCAGAAAAAACGTTACACGATTATCGGGTTAGCTGCTATTCTGGTGGAGCTCATGACGATGTTCATAAGCGGCTTTTCCGCCATTCCGAATGTGCCGTACAATCAGGATTGCCTTGTGATGAGTACTCCTACGAGTGTGGTATATTTCGTGCTCGGTGTCGGTTTCTCACAATGCGTTATTCTGGGGATGACGTATTACAAGAAGATAGAGCTTGAGCGTGGATCCGGAGGCGGAAGAATACCTGTCTTGTGGATTGTCGTTCGAGATGGTGCTCTTGCTTTTACGGTTATGGCCAGTCAGTCCTTCGATTTTGCACTAACAGTGAGAGATTGTGTTTGACAGTGAGAAATGATAGGCTTGTTAATTTTGCTTTTCGTATATACTCTTTTTGAAAAGGCGATGGCCAATCTTATCTACTAGTATGTGGCATCATTTAAACGTACGTCCAACCTTGAAGCTAACTTGATCACAACAGTTGGTTTTCTGCAGTTCTCTCTGTTATTGTCGGTATTTCTTTCTTTATTGTTAGTTGAATGTACACCTTAACGAGATCTACAGACCTGTCGTTTGATACTTAACATGCGGCTCCTCCCATCGTCTGCTGATGAGACTACTGATGGGCAGTTCACGACCAACTTCCCGCATCTTGATAGAGATCCAGATTCAATTCGGCTGGACTGTGTCAACTATGTGTATTCCGGGAGTGATGACGCATAAGTCGATGTCAGGTTGGCTGGTCGCGGACAACTGTGTCAAACTCAACCCACAGTTAGCTGGTATATATGTCTAGGAGCGCCATGCGCTCGTACACACAGACCAGGCTCTCCGCTTTCTATTCTGTGAATGTGTAGCATATCGCTCCTTAGCTGTTTTTCGGTCTAGGGAGTGAGTGATAGTTTACTTACACCGCACTCTATTTTACCATTTCATGCAGCTAGCTCTGGATACAAATATGCATTTTCTACGTACAAGTTTCACCATGTTTTGGTATAGCACGCAGAGTTGTCCACTTTTACGAAACCATTTCAAGTTATAATCTACCGTATTGACGGTGACTTATATTTTTCCACTGTAGCCTACAAGTTATCTGCTAGTATTACATCTCAAACACGACAGTCTTTACCGTTCGTATTCCCTCTCAGCCTTGAACTTCCACTGGTATGAAGCTGCTCGTGCCACAGCCGGTGATGATGGAGTTGAACTCCCGCTCGATGTGGATGCTGCTGTCTCAGTTGTTGTACTCGTTGAGATGGAAGCAGTCTTCGTCGTTGAAGCCGACCCACTATTCGCGATTGAAGAAGCGACAGCTTCGGCATTCATGGACGTGGAGTATGAGGCTGAAGTCGTACTCGAGGATGTGTTGGTAGGAGCAGCAATCCATTCAACATCCAACGATCCTGTGGCTGCAGCAGTGGTAGAAGAAATTGGAGCAGACGTTGTAGTATTGGTCCCAGATGTGCTAGTCGCAGCATCCATAGTATTGGGAGAGGGCCCGGCTGTAGAGACCGTGGTGGTTGTGGTCACCTGAGTTGTGATCGTAGTGGTCGCTTCGGTTTCGTTAGCGGCACTGACCTGATTCGGGGGAGCCGGACTTGAGCTATTTACAGGCGAACCAGAGGGTGTGACTTGAGGAGCAGCAGGAGCGAATACGAGTATAACATTTAGACTTTGAGCAGACTGAGAACTTGAGGAGTCCCGAGAAACGAGGGGATCCCCTGTCACTCTATCATTAAAAGTGCTGTCAGCTTCCGTATTTACGGCACTCGAGTTGGAGGGGGCTGAGGGAACTGGTCCTGCGCTAGAGGTTGAGTTTGAGTGGCTTCCAGTCGCATTTGTCCCGTTAATTCCATACTCCCACCTGGGATCAACTACGCCTGTAAAAGTGTTATATGTAAACAACTGACTCGTGTGCTCTTCGGTTTCGAATTCATTGGAACAAGGCTCCATCATTAAAGCCTGAGCTTTGGATGGTTTTGGATCAAATGTCGCGCAGTAGGGGACCAACGCTGCCTTCGAAGGATCGTATACATCAAGCTCTAACTTGACAATCATGGAACCGTTTGAACTGGTATCAGCGTTTGAAACATTGTTGGGGAAAGCCACAAGGTAAAATTGAGTCTGATTGGTGTTGGACGCGTTGAGAGAAAATGATGCGTCGTTGGTCGAGTTGGCCGATTTCTCAATGACTAGAGAACCTAGACGCTGTTGTTGTCCAGTACTCGTACTATTAGCCTGAGAGTAATAATAACTTAGCTGTTTATGGACCAAGAAACGGGTAACAGACCATTATATCAACAGTTCCTGGAACCCTCTGGTCTTCGTCCCCGACTTCCGAATCCGGTGCAGTATATTGCCTGCGACTATGTGTGGAACTTTGAACTACATAAGAAGTGCCTCCAGAGTCATGGAGAACTAGAGAGCCATTTCCATGGGGATACGATTGCTCTCCATTAGATCGACGGTGCTCGTGAACATATTCATGTACATGCTCATGAATGTGCTGGTCACTGTCCTCCTTCTGGCCATAGATGTGGATGCGACTGTGACTATACGCGTGGTCATTTTTCCCTCGCCTATCTGGTTGATCGCGATACCTTTTACCGCGATAGCGATCGTGGTCATAATCGTGATTCGCCTTCGAAGTCGAATGTCGTTTGTTTGGACCGATCACGTAGCCCTACCGCCCGCATATAAGGAACAAGGAAGCATTAAGATGAAGTGAAATTTGAACATGCCTGTTTTTTGAAATGCTCCGTTCCCTTCTTTCCGCGACTGGTCTCCTGTGCTGACTTCTCGTCATGCATGTTGTTCCTCCCTCGTCTATCAATGCGATCGTGCGTGTACTTGACGCTAGGGTAAGTGCTTCTCAGGTAGACGTGATCGGTGGCCTGAGAACCATCGCGCGCCTTGATGTTCGAGTCATAGTGATGAACTGATGCAGCGGCCACGTGCACAGTCGAAGGGAAAAATACAGTAACCAGTGTGCAGAGCGCAGCGAGTGAGACGAAGCGGGAGTTGAGAACCATATGAACGGTAGATTCTTATCGTGTGCTAGAAAAAGGTTAAAAGTATGCTATAAATCACGGGGTAGAGTGAAGTTGGATATTAAAGAGAGTGTATTGCGAGGCCTGTCGCGTAGAAGGTATAGAATGCGCAACCAGTCGCTAGCAAGAAAGAAAATTAGATAAATGATATAAAGATCACCAGGATCTGTGAGATGGAGATGGGGAATGAAAAGTGGGAATTGGAAGACATGGCTGGTATTTATTCAGTCCTGGCGGGTGGTTCAAGTGTGATGTCATAGAGTTTGGGACTGTCAGCCAATGTGCGGAGATGATGATCAGACTCGGAGTTGCAGACTGGTCTCAAAACGGAAACTAATATTCCTTTTACGGTAACTACAGTATCCCACGACTTCAGACTCCGGTTTCAGGCGGTCATGATCATTTTCATATTCGTGTCTGGTGGTCAGACCAACTGATTAGGATGCATCTACTCACTGCTAAACGCGCCCTAAGACTAGTAGGTTTTATTAGATCATACTCCAGCCGTTCTTCTATAGAGGTATGTGTACACGGTCTTTGGTGCATCGTTAACAGTGTTCATTCAAACCACCATCAGTCTTTACAGGCAGCCTTTCGGGACCCTTCTTCTCCCTTTCATATCCCGCCGGGAACACAGGGCCCTGCTTCACCTGACCCATTATTCGAGGCCAACCCCATTCTTGATTCTGTACCAGAATTGGCTCCGCGAGAGGAAGCTACACAAAAACTACTAGCTTTAGGGTATGATCCATCCTCCCTCTGGGAGCAAAGTATTGTATGGGGACATCACGATGCTTTTCAGTGAGTGTACACCTGTTATTGTACCTCATCACCTTCAAACTACCATTTCTTAGACACGTCAACAATGCTCAATACGGTACAACCCCAGTCACTTCACGCTAATTAACAGAGGACACTGATGCACTAGTACTCCATTGCAGTCCGCTTCTTTGAGTCTGTGAGCCTTTCAATTGAAATACACTCCCCAATTTTCACTACTTATCACCGAGGGCATCCTAGGGTCGAATGGAATGGATAATGTCCATCGGAAATGACCTCGGCGGCCCCACAAAGGTTCAAGCTATGCTGAAAGCCCAGGGAATCTCCTTCATTCTGAAATCCATCAGTGTCAATTTCCGCCGGCCCGTGACTTATCCTGATACTGTGCGTTTCCCTAGTGATTTGCCATCTGCCGTCTTGAATGCATTTTATCCTGTGACACAGCTTCTCATCGCGCACAAGCCGCACTTACTTGACAGCGAAACTTTGGCAACTTCGAAACCAAAACGTGGACCTCCTCTATCGCACACCCAATTCAATCTCCACGGCATTGCGTATTCGTACTCACAACGTGCTATTGTTGCAGATTCCGACGCTGTGATTGTCTGGTATGACTATGACAAACTGAAGAGATGTGATCCTGGAGAAGTAGCGCGCAACGTCATCTGGAATCGTATGAAACATGCAAGTATTGACGGAAAGCAGGTCTCATAGAAGTTTGGTTTCCTTGATATCATTGATTGTGATACTTTCTGAGAAACATCATGGAATGATATCCTTAGCAGATAGATTCCAATACATCACTTCGTGGAGGATTTCATTAAATGCGCTCTCACCTCCTGTCCCATAATATGAGCTCAACTAAGCTGCTTAAATGAGGTATCAAAAGTGTCAACACCCAGTATGGTGTATTCTCCATCAACACGAAATGTATGGGATAGGTAACTTTGATTACTGGGTTTTGACAAGGAAATTCACAATGCAAACTCCCGAACTATATTTTCTTGTAAGTGTGTTACAAACGTTGGTATAGCAAAATTTTGATAGCTGTTCTTCATTGACTTCAATGGGCTTTTAGTAAACTTTCAACTTGAATCGTTTGTTTCTTGAAGCTATTGAAATCACGTGACTGATTTTTGGCAAAATGGCCACATTATCATGATCCAGCCTAATCGTTCTACGCTCAAGTAATGTCACCCAGTACTGTCAACGTCTTCGTAGTCTCCCTCGATACGCGCTCAGAGCGTCGTTTTGACCTTCATATCACAGTCGAGCAGCTTAAAGTTGTGTATGCACAATCATCATAGTGAAACGGCTAATCTAACAGATCATTTCGCATTCGATCCTTATCCTTCCTATTGGTTCTTCAAATCGAATTACTAGGCAAAGCTTGAACTTATAACTGGGGTACCAGTGCCCAACCAGCAGATCTCGGTATGCGATGGCAACGATGAATCTCACATCGTCGTTGGTCTGGATGAGGACAATAGATCGCTTGGTTTCTATGGAGTAAGAGATTGGCAGATTCTAAAAGTAGGTCATATCGACCAGACATTCTGGAAATTAAAAGGTCATCTCGCTGATCAATTTGACATTAGGTCACAGATACCAATCCATCCGTTTCACTCACAGGCCAGTTGACCGATGTTTCGCAAGTCGAAAAATTTGAGCTAAGTAAGGAGGCTTATGCTGAGCGACAAGGTGATTTGCTCCGTCCTTCATATGACATCGGAAAACCTATGTTCGGATAGACAGTGTTCTCGCATACAAGCAACGAAACAAAGTGGGGCGTTTTGCACCAAAAGTCGAGTCCGCGAACACACCTGTACCGCGAGTCGATATCCCTGTCGGTTCACGATGTGAAGTAGAGTCAGCGGAAGATAATTTTCACAAGCGTGGCACTGTAAGATTCGTAGGGCAGACAGCTTTCGCCCCAACAGGCATTTGGGTGGGCATAGAGTATGACGAACCAATTGGAAAGAATGATGGCTGGTGAGCTGTCATCTCTACTATCTCCAAACCGAATATGCTCAGGTTTTGCCACTTCCAGTGTTCAAAGACAACAGTACTTCACTTGCGGTCCAAGTCACGGCGTGTTTGTTCGTCCGGATAGAGTTTTAATTGGCGATTTCCCTCCTGAAGAAATAGACTTTGATGACGAAGAGTTGTAACTCTCGCAAAAAAACCGCCTTGCGTGGTGCATAATCTCGGTCGTGAAAACAGCGGGACATTTCTTCATGTTTGATTTACCTTAGATAGGGTTCGAAGCATCGGATGGTGATTGTTACTTGGCTCTTGATTATTGCTACTGTATATCCAGAACAGTCAAAAGGTTGAATGCCGTTCACTGCGTAGTCTGTTGTGTGGGTTTCGAAACTTCGAGCTGCTGGAATGCCGTCGAATGAACGGGAACTGCTTATAGAGGGCGGAAGGCACGTGGCTCCCCGGACTTCACGGCCGGTGTTTGCCGGTCGAGCGAAACGTCCCCCCACCCAAGGACGCGCGTCGCTCTCCTCATCCACTACATAAAGCAGAAAAGCTCTGCGGCACTCCATCTTCAGTGAACCTTACTTTTTAAAGAATTTGTGATAATGGCAGATCCAAGCGGCGCTCCCCCTCAGCCTGGACCAAACGATACTTCTACCGCCATTCTGAGACCAAAGAAATCGTAAGTGATTGAATTGTCAATCACAAGCTTTTTGACATGCTTATGTTTCTGATAGGCCAAATCGTCTCATCGTTGATGAAGCCACTTCCGATGATAATTCAGGTATGTAGCTATCATCCGCTATATGCGCCTAATATTTGTTCATATCGTATCGTAATGGTACGACAGTTGCAACTCTGAACCCAGCAACTATGGAGACTCTGCAGCTATTCCGTGGGGACACGATCATCGTAAGGTGTGTATTCATCCACTTGTCTACTGTGGGTTCTCCCAGCTCAAAGATGACTGATGCAGGGGAAAGAAGCGACGCGATACTGTTCTCATCTGTTTAAGTTCAGATGATGTTGAGGAGGGCCGGGTGCAAATGAACAAGGTTGCCCGTAATAACTTACGGGTGAAACTCGGTGACCTTGTAAATGTCCATTCATGCCTTGATATCAAGTACGGCAAGCGCGTACACGTTCTTCCATTTGATGACTCCATCGAGGGTCTCAGTGGAAATATCTTTGATGTTTACCTTAAACCTTACTTCCTTGAAGGTATGTCTTATATTTGAATCTCAGTATCTATTCGCTAACTTAGCACAAAGCCTACCGTCCTGTTCGCAAGGGAGACACCTTCCTTGTTCGTGGTGGAATGCGCACAGTCGAGTTCAAGGTGATTGAAACTGACCCAGCCGAATTCTGTATAGTTGCACAGGATACCGTTATCCACACAGGTATGGTTTAGTATATCCTCCTCTACAGTCGACAATCTCATTTCCTATTTCTATAGAGGGTGATCCCGTAAAGCGTGAAGATGAAGAGGCAAATTTAGCGGACGTTGGCTATGACGATATTGGTGGCTGCAGGAAACAAATGGCCCAGATCCGCGAACTTGTTGAACTCCCTCTCCGCCACCCACAACTGTTCAAATCCATTGGTATCAAACCGCCAAGAGGTATCCTCATGTTCGGACCTCCGGGTACTGGTAAAACTCTCATGGCACGTGCTGTTGCGAACGAGACCGGTGCATTCTTCTTTTTGATCAACGGCCCCGAGATCATGAGTAAGATGGCTGGTGAGAGTGAGAGCAATCTGAGAAAAGCGTTCGAGGAGGCAGAAAAGAACTCTCCGGCTATCATCTTTATTGATGAGATCGACTCGATCGCACCTAAACGTGAAAAGGTTTGTGACATTCGTGCAATTTCCGATGTCGATAATCTTACGAAGTGACTGCCATTAGACTAATGGAGAGGTTGAGCGCCGTGTTGTTTCCCAGCTGCTCACTCTTATGGACGGCTTGAAAGCTCGTTCGAATGTTGTTGTTATGGCTGCTACTAATCGACCAAACTCCATCGACCCTGCTTTGAGGCGGTTCGGACGATTCGATCGCGAGGTTGATATTGGCATTCCCGATCCAACTGGCCGTCTTGAAATTTTGCGTATTCACACCAAGAACATGAAGTTGGCCGACGATGTGGATCTAGAACAAATTGCTGCTGACACACATGGGTACGTCGGTTCAGACGTCGCATCTTTGTGCTCGGAAGCTGCAATGCAGCAAATTCGGGAAAAGATGGATTTGATTGACCTGGATGAGGACACCATTGATGCTGAAGTGCTTGATTCTCTTGGTGTTACGATGGAGAATTTCCGCTTTGCTCTTGGCACTTCGAACCCTTCGGCACTGCGGGAGACTGTCGTCGAAGTTCCCACTGTTACATGGGACGATGTCGGTGGTCTGGACAAGGTCAAGCTAGAACTGCAGGAGACCGTGCAGTACCCTGTCGACCATCCTGAAAAATTCCTCAAGTATGGCATGTCGCCGTCGAAGGGTGTCTTGTTCTACGGTCCTCCTGGTACTGGTAAAACACTACTGGCTAAGGCCATCGCCAATGAATGTAATGCCAACTTCATTAGCATCAAGGTAAATTGTACATCAATTCAGACTTCATACTACTTTCTGAACATTTCGTGTTCAGGGTCCCGAGCTGCTCACCATGTGGTTCGGTGAATCAGAGGCGAATGTCCGTGACGTGTTCGACAAGGCTCGCGCTGCTGCTCCTTGTGTTATGTTCTTCGATGAACTCGATTCCATTGCTAAAGCCCGTGGCGGATCTTCTGGTGATGGTGGAGGTGCAGGCGACCGTGTACTCAATCAGATCCTCACAGAGATGGATGGTATGAATGCGAAGAAGAATGTCTTCATTATTGGTGCGACCAACAGACCTGATCAAATTGACTCGGCGCTTCTCCGTCCGGGTCGTCTCGATCAGCTGATATATATTCCTTTGCCCGATGAGCCATCACGATTGTCGATTTTGACTGCTGCGCTGAAGAAGTCCCCAATTGCACCTGATGTCAACTTGTCCTTCCTCGCGAATCGTACTCATGGTTTCTCTGGTGCTGATTTGACGGAGATATGCCAGCGGGCAGCGAAATTGGCAATCAGAGAATCGATCGAGTCTGATATCCGGAAACAGCGGGAGAAGAGAGAAAAAGAGGAGGCTGCAGGTGATGATGCCAAGATGGAGGAAGACGAGGAGGATGATCCCGTACCACAAATCACAAAGTTAGTAACCCAAGTAATGCATATTAATTTATCTAACGGTTTAATTTGATACAGGGAGCACTTTGAAGAAGCAATGAAATACGCTCGTCGTTCGGTGTCTGATCAAGACATCCGACGTTACGAGATGTTCTCCCAGGTGAGACGATGACCCTGCTGCAGGGTTGAGCAGATCAACTGACGCCTTCTTATAGAACCTACAACAGTCCAGAGGGTTTGGGAACAACTTCAGGTTCCCTGAGGGTCAGGATCCTTCTGGTAGTGCGCCTTCGGCACCTGCCGGAAATGCAGGTTTCGCAGATGATTCACAAGATGACGATTTGTACGCATAGTTGGAGTGCAAGCTTCGCTTCTTTTCTACTCCTTTCCTTAGCTCTCGTGTCTTAGTTGGAATCTTGCCTCATGATTGAATGATAGACTGTGCACAGTTTCTGTACGTTAGATATAACTACACAGCAATAAAGCGACGAATTGTATCTTTTCACATTTTCACTACTATACTATCACGTGAGGTGGGCGCGCCGGTAATTTCAAGCAGAATTGCCGCTTATACCGGCTGCACTCTTTACTGAAACACTTGCACCTCAACATTGCAGCAGTCAATTAACGTACTCGACTTCAAACCCAACCATCATGGAGCATGGGCGTGCATTCAGCTCTACATCCAGGAGTCTGTCGTCCGCGTCGTTGCGGGATCGTCTGTCGAAGCTGACGGCCACTCCACTGCGCCCCGTGGCTGCTTTGCAAGCGAATATCGAGTTGAGGGCCCTCATCGCTGTGGTTATATGAAACCCGCTAACGAAAGAAACTGGAATGTGTTTGCTTTACGCCTGGTGATAGATTCGTACCTTCGAAGATTCCGAGGCAGAGGAGATTGCAAATGATGGTCGTTGCAGTTTGGTCAGTCATGATTCCTATTACATGTTTTGTATGGTTGATGCTTTGGTGAGTTTATTCTGTGGTATAAAAACTGTTTAACTTTGATTCACTGTGAAATGAACGTGCCCAGCTCTATTCCAGCGCTGTGGCCATTCTTGATAGCGTATTTGCTTTGGATGTTTCTTATAGATAACAGCCCAGAACTGGGTGGCAGGCTAAGCCCATGGTTCCGCTCATTATCTTTTTGGAAGTATTTTGCAGATTATTACCCTGCTTCGTGAGTATTGAATGTATTCCTACACCTGAGCAATCTCACCGATCTGCAAATTTTGGTCACTCGAAAAGCTTATTGAAGGTAAGCTGAAGGGATGATGCAGTCATAGCTCCCATTGAATGCTATGTGAATGAATGTGCTGTTTACTTTTATTGGTATTTTTAGGAGTGCGATCTTCCTGCCGACCGACCGTATGTGTTCGGATATCATCCACACGGTGCGTCACATTACGGTATTATTTGGTGAGGAATATAGGTTAATGCTTGGAGATATTCTAGGTATCATCGGGATGTGAGTTTACCAAAATGACACTGAGTTTATGTTTACTCACTTCAACCTCATGCCTCACATCAGGGGTGCTATGGCTACTTTTGCGACAGAAGGTAAATCATCTTGCCGGATTTCGAAAGTCTGTTCCATAGCTCTTTACAGGTACTGGGTTTTCTGAGGCATTTCCTGGCATCAAGCCACATCTGTTGACGCTCGTCAACAATTTCCATGTCCCTCTTTATCGGGACATTCTTATGGCTCTTGGGATCAGCAGTGTGAGCAAACGCTCGTGCTCAAACATCCTTAAAGCAGGCCCTGGATCGGCTATCACCATTGTAGTAGGAGGTGCGGCAGAAAGCTTGAGTGCACGTCCTGGCACTGCAGATCTGACACTCAGAAGAAGGTGATTACAACTTTTTATTGCTTAAAATTTGATGTTTATTACGCTTCTCAAAGACTTGGGTTTATCAAGGTCGCTATCCAGCACGGGTGAGTTGATTTTCTCTAATTCGATACCCTTATGTGCGTGTATATCTGATTTTTTTCTTTCCCAGTGCCGATCTTGTTCCCGTCTTTTCTTTTGGTGAAAACGACGTTAGTGGATACGCTCCTACCTGCTTTGATACCGAGTGAAACTGAGCTGATGACATAAACAGATCTACCAGCAGATGCCAAACGAGAAGGGGACGACTGTCTACATGCTTCAGAAGAAATTCCAGAGCATGTTTGGTTTCACGCTGCCTTTGTTTCATGGACGAGGACTTCTAAACTGTATGCTTCTTTACTTTCTTGTTTCGCTATCACTGTCATCATTGATAAATGACTCATGAAAATAGATAACTTGGGCTTGATGCCCTACCGCCGGCGGATAGTTTCAGTTAGTGAGTTGTGCTCCTTTTTCTTTACTACATGCGCGAAACTGTGACTATCATTTACTTTGCGGTATCTTACAGTTGGTCGTCCGATTCATGTCCAAAAATGCGAAAAGCCCTCTCTTGAAGAGGTTATGCGGGTACAAAAGATGTATATCGAGGAGCTAACAAGGTATGTTTGGTAACCCTCACTTCATTCCATTATTTATTTTGTTGATATGTTTCGTTAACAGGATCTGGAATACGTACAAGGATGAATTTGCAAAAACGAGATTGAGAGAGTTGAGCATTATCGATTGAATGTATCTCACCCAACTCGAACGTCGGTATTTGATATTGTGAAGAGCTGAGAGCCTCGTTATATTGGGATCCACTTGGGACGAAATTTGTCGGGTCTTTGGCTCATCTGCGATTATTCTACGAAAGTAGATAACAAAGTCGATCCTTATATTATAAGTATGCAAAATAGTTCATGTACATAGACATAGATTTCTGGAGTTGTTGTCGTTGAGGTATGTTATTTGTAAGTTCTTTCAATTGCTCAAGGTGTTGCGATGTCGCAAGAAATACATATCATGTTTTAAATATCACACTACGATGTGATCAGAAATGAATGAAGTCTTGTTCATGTTGCAGTAGTTCAGCCCGATTCTAATACGACGATTGAAACTTGTATGTTCGGATGCGCATTGTTTAGATTTTTGTAGATGTGACATTCCGTAAGATCCAGATAAAATGAACCATATTTATATTTGATCAGCTTAGCAGCCCATCGTCACGCCATTGTAGGGTCCATCGTGGTTTGACAAATCACCGTCTGTGATGCTGGGAACGTCACCGACGATGCACTGCGTGCTTGGGTTATCTTGGCCTACGGTGTTCATGTATAAGCTTCCCCAGCTCAGAATAGAACACTTCACAACGGGACTAACCTGGGCAAGCAGCCCATTCGCCGGAATCTTGGATGTGAACTTCACCAGCGGGGTGAACGAAGCCCAAGAACATACCCGGGCAAATGGGGATAGGGTCCTCCTCATTGTTGACGTGTGTCAAGTGGAGGTTTGCATCGACGTAGTTGGCAAAATCCTGGTTACCGACCTATTTTACAGAGTTATTAGAAAACGGCAGGTCCGTAGACGTGAGGTGTGAAGAACTCACACGGGGTAGACCGTAGCCGTAGGTTGTGAAGGTAGTGCCCGAAGGGAGGTGGAGTGGGAGGTACACAGAGTCAAGGAGGGTGATAGCAGCACCTGGTTAATTTCACATTGGAAGAATGTAAGCAAATGTTGAAATTATACTAAGAATCGCTAATAACGAACCCAAGGAGTGACCGACCATAGTCACAGAGGTTGTGCTATATGTCGACATTGTGGACTCTACAGCAGCGAGGACGTCAGTAGCAGTGCTATTAATTTACATGCGATATCAGATATAGTAACTCAGGAAATTCGGGCAAACTCACTCTGCTTGAGCGCCGGCGAATCCATTGTGGACCTCGATGCTCGAGTCAATACCAGGGAAAAGGGTCGAGTTCAAGTTCGTCAAGAAAAAGTCTCCGTCGGTGACAAGAGGCTCGCTATAACAAAGAAATAAGCCAGACATTGAATATTTGGCGAGACAAACTTACATCTCGGAAGGGTCTGTGCCCTGGTGAGAGACAATCACAGTATCGAGAGACGGGTCGTAGCCCACATACCCTATAAATCGACGCGTTCTGATTAGCAAGGTTCTCATAACTCTGAATTACTAAGGTAAGACTCACAGTACTGCACTGAATCACCGTTACCGCCGGATGCGGTAGGTTTGAACCCGGGGTTAGCTTGACAGTTTGCTATCGAAAAGGTGAGACTAAATGAACGGGATGCAAAACATTGAATGGTCTCAGAAAGACTCACCTCCACAGTTCCATGCGAGAGTAGCAGAGGCCTGACAATAGCCTGCGCTTGCGTACCAGGTGAATGGGGTGAATGCATCGATTTGCGAGGTCGACAAAGCCGTGATGCTCTGCCTCGCCACAAGCGAGGGAGAGGCTTGGACGAGAGCAGCACCGACGAGAGCAGCGACAAAGACAGAAGACATCGCGATTTGTCTGAGTGGAATTCACTTGGAATTGCGACTGAAACACGATCCAGCAAGACAAGCCTTTATACTAGAGGCAATGTAGAAGCGACGGATGCATAAATAGGTCAACAAGACAACATTCGTAACGAGATTCGTTGCCAACTGATGAAGCTAAGCCATAGCCACACTTACAGAGATGCAGGTCTGCCGTGATAGATGCACATGCACCACGATGGCAGGAATGATATGAGTATACGATGCATATGATTGTACAGAATATGTACCGGCCGGTCGAACAAGAATAGGAATTTCGAGACATGCGCCAAGAAGTCCTAGTTTTACGGTGATCCTGAGTTCAAGTTAAACCCTGCATATTCCTTCCTTGACACGGTTCTGCTGAACTTTCAACTTCCATGGATGCCCCTAATGCTGTTAGTTATAAATATTTGAATCGGCATAGAAAATAATTCTCACAGAAGAAGCATTCCATGGGAGAACACAAATGGTTGCGGTCAGTTTGATATCAAAAAATAAAGAACATGCCAGATAACCATGCGGTCACACTACACGTGACCGAGATACTCGCTTATATGTGTCACATCCCAGAATAGGACATCGACAGCATGCCACGGCGGGGCGACCGTCTCTCCTGCACTCGTCCATAGCAACAACTGATCATCGATCACCAATGACGTCCATGCCAGTCCCAATAGTATATAACCCCTGTTCGTGTGCAAATACCATATTTTCTTTTCCCAACGCTCGTTTCTCCAAAACCGTATATGCGCGCTCGTCGTCTTTAGGACATCATATACAATGGCTTCTTCTCTCCTGGACAAGTTATAATAGGCACGCTTTCGAGTCTGCTGACTCTTTCTCCCACTTACTAGTCTCGGCTCAACCTATGAGGTGGGTTCACATTTCTGACGATCCGTGAAATTCGCCCGAATTCCAGCTCGGCGCACGACGCTCGCCATCTGAATCCGCGTGGGTGGGTTCAAAACAGCGTCTATGAATATTCGGTTCCACCTAGCTCGAAACATATAAATTACGGTCCTGGCTAGAGAAAGATTCTTGCTTCTGCCCCGATCCAACCATGAAGCTCTTGCTCACAAGCCTCTCCTTTTTACTTCTCGCTGTGTCCCAGACATGGGCTGCTATGCCAAGTAAAATTTATGGTGTAAACCTGGGATCCTGGTACGCTCATTATCATCACGTCCCGCCTGGTTTTCATATCTGATAATGCTCTAGGCTTGTGCTTGAATCATGGATGCTACCCCAAGGTTGGCAGACACTTGTAGTATGAAGGGTTGCTCGATACTAACAGCGTAGTACTTTACCACAGGATGGCTTGACATGGGTGGTCAGTCGTGTTCTGACTGTTCGACCTGCATTGCTACCGAATCGTGAGGGTTTTTTCTTCAATTGTTACGTTATAATTATCCGAAGAGCTCACGTTATCCGATAGTTCCTTCGCCAAGGCATATCCCGATACCGTCAATGAAAAGTTTGCTCAACATTGGGACACCTGGTTTACGCAAGACGATGTCAACCAACTCAAGGCAGCCGGAATTAACACTGTTAGAGTTCCCGTGAGTGCTTTCTTTCATTCACTTTCCCTTTATTTCTGATATATGCCCGCGTTAGCTTGGCTATTGGATCGTCGAAGCGCTCGTGGACTGGCCAATTGAAACATATCCTCAAGGAGGGTTGACTTATCTCGTAAATCATATTATATTCCATGCAGTTATAGTTATAACGTGACTGACGATCTTAAAGCGTCGGGGTTTAAGTTGGCTCCAGGATGCCGGTATTACTGCTATTCTCGATCACCACGCACTTCCGGGTGTACAGACACCCAACCAACAATTTACTGGAAAGTTCGTGACCCCTTCCACATGGTCATATTCGTTATTCTGACATTCTGTGGTAGCTGCACGACCGATATTCAATTTTACGTGAGTTCATTTAGCTCTTTTTCCGTATATGTATCATCATACTCATATCTCCCATAGACTCCTTATAACTACCACCGTGCTTTAGTGTGGACTGCTGTTATGGCCACTCTTTCACATCTTGACCCTAACTTCGGTAGCGTGGCTGCTATCGAGGCTGTAAATGAGCCAATCATGGATGCAAATGAGACTCCGGATTATGGGTACTGTGAGCTTACCTGCTTCGTCACCCCGTTTTATATTATTCACATTTCTCAAAACCAGTCCAGAAGTATTTTGTGGAGACTGTTCGCGCAGTTGAGCTGATGCTAGGAATTTCCGTACCAAGCATGTCTCTTAACGTCTCCGTTTCGTCCAGTAATGTTACTGCTGCGATGATCGAAGTCTCCAGCTATTCAATTTTCAGCCCTGAAGTCCAATCTGCATTGGCAGCGGCTGCCCCAATTTTGCTCGATATCGGTTCCCAGTTTAGTATGGAGACTATTTTCGATTTCAACCTCACTTCAGCGCCTCTTTACAACAGTCGAGAGCCATTGATTACCAAGTACGTTGGTCATGTATGATGAAGAAATAGAGATTAATGCCTGTTTTCCCCCCGAAACAGTTTTATGGATGTCAATTGGCAATACGATAATCCTCCCAACCCTGCATATGCTGCAATAGGGCCTCAAGGATATGACAACCATCTTTACTACTCGTCAGTTTTTCTTTCATCATCATAGGGACTATTCACTGACTCGTTATCTCCGATAGGTACGGAGTATGTCTCTACTTTTCTCTCTTGAGTTACGTCTGATGATATGCGAAACAGGGAGTGGCTGATCCTAACCCAACCGCTTACCTTGAAAGCGTCTGCAGTAAGTTTGAACCGACTGCAGCAAGAAATCCTTATGCTCATTAGTCATTACTAGATTTGAATCGTATCCAGGCTGACGCGGCTCTCGGCGATACCCCTCTATGGTTTGGAGAATGGGGGTTACCTACTCAGTTTAACGCAACGGATGAATTTCTATACCAGTGGGCTGATGCTCAAAAGTGGGCATACAGTAAAGGCGCGGGATGGATTGTGAGTCTCCTATGACATGTTGATTGTACAAACAGAATCCTGATGAAAACTAGTTCTGGAATTTCAAGACAGAAATCTCAGAGTTGGCCGCTGGGCTAGCTAGACAATGGCAAGTGATGAGATTCCACCAATTAAACACATGCTTTCTAATCATCGCTGCTCGCGCACAGGTCTTATTTGGAAGGTTTGAAATTGGGTTTCTTTACGATGGATCCATCACAGTACAACAATGCCAGCGTGTGTGATGCGTACATAAACAGCACGAGCACTTGATAGTCTTCTCGTATACGACAATTCCGTAACTTATTGTTCATAAGGCGGGTTTTTTTGCCGAAGATAGTCACATTACTTGTCCTCTCGCTCATCGCAACTTCGTATCATATCTGCTTGCTTTTTTTCCCCAGGTCTAGTCGGATAATCAGGTGTTGTACATGATATGGTACCAAGAGTTTCTGACGTTGGACAAGTGTTGGCATTGACATGTGTTGTGGTAATTGCCTTTCACAGGCTCGAATTGTTAGCTTCAAATACCTACTAGCTGCTTGTAGTACGAACATAAGATAGCAATACAATGATTGATTCAAAATTTTAGAGTGATGACTTGGCAGCGGCGAAGCCAGACAAGATCAGACACCCCTGACTGGTTTTCTACTTAATTTGTGACATTCGTGAACTCAATCGTTCCTCAAGGCCTCGAGCTTCAAGATTCAAGGCTGAGCTGGTTTCTGTGATCATTACGCTACTGAGAGGGCTGACTTTTAGTTAGTACGTATACTTAAGTAGTGCTTTCGTTACTACCAGTGAGGATGACATGTGGGCGGAGGCACCGGGGCACGACATTTCCCACGTCCGCACATCACATCAAGACTTCCGACCTGTGCCTTCGCTCGTAGGGGCGACGTCCAAGTATCTTGAGGGTTTAACGACCATGCCTAAACTATCTACGTTACCCACATTTTTGTCGGCACTCGTCCTCACCGCCGTGGTCGTATCCGCTCACGAACATCATGATGAACTAAGCGAAGAAGAGGCTACAGCTCCAGTCGATACCATCTTATGGATCCACATGGGCCTGCAAGCACTTGTCTGGGGCATTTTATTTCCTGTTGGAATGGTTCTCGGAATCACACGAAGTCGCTGGCACGTTCCCCTCCAGGTATATGCGATATCCAATAATTATAATCTCTCTGGACTGAGTTCTTGTTTTTGTTCAGAGTGCCGGCTTTGCACTGACAATAGCAGGCATAGTGTTGGGTCACTCTCATAAAGGGCGTCAATTCCTGCCTTCCGCACACGGTGTCTTCGCAAATGTCCTGTTCATCCCAATATTTGCTCAACTACTGCTTGGGATCTATCTTAAGCTACACATACATGAGCGCACCATACGACCTTACGCTGTTATCGCACATGGCATTGTAGGAAAATCCTATCCCGTACTTGGATGGACCCAAATGTTGTTGGGTGTGATCGCCTTCAGAGGTTATTGTCGGGATCACTTGGGCCAATGTTTAGCTCACTATATTATGGTGCGCTAATCCAACCATCATCCGTTTCTTGGGCACAGAGATATTAACCGATACAAAAAATCAGGGAAGTGGGTTCGTTGCTTACGGTGTTATCATGGCGATCTTGCTTGTGGTGGGCGAGGCTTGGGTGAAACGAAGTGGTCGCAGCCCAGAATGGTGGGATTCGTGGGTTATCACTTTGTGGGTGAGTCGTGTCATAATAATGTTGATCGGGTTTTTCTGATATCTGGTTCAACAAAGGGTATTGGTACGCATATAATCGTGATCGTAAGAACTGTTATTGATCGACATATAGTTAACACTTTCACCGAACACCGTGGATCAACGTGGTCTGTCAAGGACATGCAGCATACGTGAGCATATAGCCTCATTCCAGAGAATTATTGGTTGACCGTCTAACATCAGCATCATTGGCATCGTATGTACGAGATACTCACTCGCATCAATCAACCAGTATTACTTAACGTGATTATGCTGTAGGGTGGACGGGAGGCATACTAGGGATATTTGTATCTCAAAATAATCAAGTAGATATACACTCCTACTTAGCTGCTTTCGCTTTGCTAAAGTCTTTTATCAGCGCAATGTGGTTCCCGGTTTGATGTGAGTATATGTTAAAGTATTTGTATTAGGATGTCGCGATCATATTCTCACAGCATTATTTTGACTGGCTGGGCAATGTCGCAGCACGCTCAAGCTCTGGAAATATCCACGAAGGTACGGCCTCCATCACTTTCTGCATCGTTTGAAATGCCTAATTAGCCGTTAAGGTTCATACAACTTTTGGATACACGCTTATGCTCGCTGGGTTTTCTCGCATAGTCGAAATCTGCTTTGTCCCATCGAAACCTTCAGATGTGTCCAACAGAGACGATCAAAGTGAACACACTCTTGCAGAGTCTACTCCAGTTTACTCGCCAAGTGATGATGGGAAGATGGCTGCTGCTAGAGCCTTCCGTCACCTCCCACCTTTCGTGAGTCCAAAGTGATATCGTTATAAACAGTATTCAAATATGGGACTTTTCTTTTATGTGTGTAGCTTCTCATAGCATCTGGGTAAGGGCTCAATCATGATCTCGGCTTTAGCTTTGCATAACATATTTTTGCAGAATTTTGTTCATGTCCGCTACCGACGAGGAACTTGACTATGTACACGACAATGGCATGGATCATGTCACTTATCTTCTGATTATGTTCAGGTCCGTCCTGTTATATGATTTTACACTGCCCACTCATGACTAGATGGCATCAGTCTTGCATTCGCGTTGTACACTCTCATCCTCACGTTGATCCGCCTATTCTCTACTACCGGAAGAAATGCCCAATCTTTCTCAACTACCGGTAACAACATTGAACTGGCCTCACCACGGAGCCTATCAAAATGGTACGCGCCAGTACCCAGAGATGATGTTGCTACACATATCTTAGGACCCGATGAGGACGATTGAACATAGCCTAAGTTTTGTTGCCCAGTTGTTCGAGATTACTTGAATTAATGGGCTAAATTGGGTCGTAGTCTCGCGTATAAAATCGATTTGTTTGATAATACTGTAATTTTTGTTGATGTACTACTCTCTTCGAGCATGTTTTCCGTTTATTTGATGTTACTTAGATGCGGTTTCAAGTTTGAGTGGGTTGGCTTGCAACTTTTTCGTTGTCAGGTATGTAAATGCATTGGTTAGTGCTATATTTGGATACCTGAAGGTAAGTTAGTTCCTTATGCACTGAGATCTACCGCCACAATGAGCTCATTCTCGACTTCTTGTTTCTCCCCAGTCCACCACGACTATAGGCTGGCTATAAGGGGATCTTGTGACAGCTTTTGGGACGCGTACCCTATGTGTGCCGTCCTTCTAGGCGTTTACATTGAACCAGCATGACTGAATACAGAAGCCAAAAATTGAGTTTAAACAAATGAACTTTATACCAGTCTAGTTGTGTGAAAAAACCTACAGACACGCAATCACCATTCTTTGGACTGGCTCAGAAGTGATTGCATCACGCTATATGTGCAGTCGGCATGACACTCATGTCCTTTTCTTCCACCCCTATAGTGGAACCCCTTTGGCCTCTATCTAGTGAGCTGATGAGACAGATCTTATCTTGTTGGCATATTTTATTCATAGCATAATAACATTCTTGTTGCAATTGACATACCAGCACCTACTTACACTTCACTTTTCTGTACTTTTACTTTCATTTTCCAAGTCTCATGACCATTTACTTTACTTTTCGGACTGTTCATAGTCACATGACCAGTCATGTGACACATTACCTGACCAGTTGAAGGCTCTGGGAGTGAGGAACAATCTCACAGGAGCTGGGACTCATGCCGAGACTGAGTCTTAAGAACGAGCTCCCCGCCACGGAATGCTCTGGCAGTCTCTTGTCCTCGTTTGACGACGTCTCTCTCATCGACTGCTCTTCCTCAGCTTTTGACCCTGGCCATGTCCTCCCAACCCCGCAGGGCCTTGAAGAACATGGCATCCACTGTTCCACACACCTTGGATCCCATCCCAGAATCCTCATGCACTCTCAGCTCTCAGCCTGGCCTTCCATTCCCTTTGGACGAAATCAATGCCGCCCTCTCGTCCACCATCCCCTGTCCTCCTCCTTCGAGGCCTTCAACTTCCCCGCCTACTGGTGAGCGACGTGCTTGCCAGCCTACCACTCCTGATCCCAACCTCTCTGCCCTTCCATCCGGCCCCTTCCCTCGCCCTCCTTTCAAGTGCAACTGCATCGCTCCCCTGTTCGCCTCCCATGCCACTACCGTTCTCACTTCCACCCTCATCCGGGTCCTTCCTGCAAGAGGAAAGAAAAAATGTCATCGCCCCAACGACCCTCCTTGCCTCTGTCCAACTCCCCTTCCTCTCCTTCCTCCCCGCATGTCCCCACCTCTGCTGCCCCTCATGGTTTCTACACCAAAGACGATTTGCTCGCTGTCGCTGCCAACACCGCTGCCACTGCCCTTTGAGCCAAACTGCCTCCTGTTACGAACTATGTTCCCTATGGACTCTATTTCTTTTCAGAGTAACTACCTACCGCTACTCCTTCATACTTCCCACACTTGTTACTTATTATGGTCTCACCTGTTATTGTTTGTTCAACACAAATACCTGCCCTAAAGTAGACAGTATATATATACACCTGTATTGTAGTTACATCTTCAATATGATTGTACGCTTCAACAGTGCAACTTGGTATTCATCAGTAAATCCTCATCATCAGAATACGTCTCAAACTTGTGAACCACGGGCTTATCAGAAACCGCTTCGTCACTAGAAACCCCTTTTTACCAGGCTTGTACATTCCAAGCGTAACACCTCCTCCGACACCCCTAGAACCATTCTCCCTGGCAGGTACATTGTTCCCCCCCCTTTATACCTTCCCTATCTTGCGTTGTGCCTCCATGCGCTCGCCTGTGCATCTAGCACCTATTGTGCCTTATTTGCGCTCCTCTATGTGCATACATGTGCTCCTCCATCTGCATACATGCACTCCTCTATGCACATACATGCGCTTTCCCCTGTTGTGGCTTGCCCGTGCTCATGCATATGCCTAAGCACATTCCAGTGTCTGCTTAAGCGCCTTCCATTTGCACCTACACGCGCTATCATGTGCGCCTACATGCACTCCTTCACGCATTTCCATACACTATCTGCTCTTCTGGAGTACTGACCTATCCCTGACCAGAACTTGCCTCCAGATCTGTGGCCAATGCCTCCACGCCTCCCCGGGTTCATTTATTGCCTGACCCCGCTTGCCTTAAACAGCTTTCCTGGTCAGACAGTGCCCACCCTGACGCGTTCATAAAGATCATGCGTGCCGGGTGGACTAAGTACTTCGCTATCCATTTACTCACCAATGAGCGCTCCCGTGCTGCCCTTTGTGTCAATCCCTCTTACAGCAAGACTGTCTCCTTCACTGATGGCCGCATTAAGCTGAAAGAAGCTGAGCTTGATCCCTCTGGCAAACGGAATATCACTTACAGTGACCTCCGTGAAGCTGCCACTTGCTTCATCAAGCTTATTGATCAATACTTGAACTCTCCACATCGACACAAAATTGCAAACCTGTGGTACAGTCACTATGAAATACTCTTCAACCGTAGTGACCTCCAGGTGCATTTCCCTCTTTATGTCCTATATGACATCCGCATTTGTTTGGCCTACATCCGCTGTTTGGCTACTTTCTCGCCCGCTGCCTTCCACCAGGCTGTTTGGGATGAGATTCTCGAGCAGCATCACATTTCTCAAATTTCGGCCATGCAGTCCTATGTCAAAAACTTGCAGTCATTGTCCTTTTGGACAAGTGAAGCTTCAGGCTCCACTTCCTCTACAACCCCTGCTGCCCCTCATTTGGCCCCGCCCATCCAGACTTCCTCTCATACCTCTGCTGGTTCTGTGGCTCTGACGCCCACAAACCACGTGACTGCACAGTCACTTCCACTGCTTTCCTTACAAAGGATAACAAAGGAAAGTGGACGGGCCCTGGCAACGTCTCAATTTGCTTTGCCTGGAACGGGGCAAGAGGCTGCAAAGCCGCCCCTTGCAAGTATGCTCACCAGTGCACTTGCTGCGGGTCCGGCGAACACAATGGGCAATCCCACCCTGCGTAACTACTTTTTCCCCATTGTCACCCCTCTGCTCTGGCAGCAGTGGGACCATATGTGGTGTGATGCAGATGCCCTTCATTTATTCCCCGATGTTCCAACGGGTATCCGAGACGGTTTTTGTCTTGGAGTTTCCTCCACTATTGCTTCCATGTTTTTGCCACTGAATCATAACTCTTCCATCCAGAATTCCAATTTTGTTCAACAAAATATTGCAAAGGAGCTCGAATGTGGGCATTATTCTCCCCCTCTCAATATCAATCTTTTCTCTCGTGCCTTTGGCCATTTTTGCTCCTCTCCTCTTGGAGTTACTTTCAACCCAAGCTGTGGTTTTTGATGTTGACGCTGCACATAGACGTATGCCCATTGCTCCGGAAGATTACCTACATGCTACAATTGTTTGGGACAGCAAGGTATACATTGATAATGCCGCCTGTTTTGGCTGTGCAAGCTCTTCTGGTATTTTTGGCAGGGCTGCTGATGCAATCATTGTAATTTTTCATCACCACCAAATCTGTGACATTGTCAAGTGGGCAGATGATTTTGTTTTTTTCTATGCCACTGCCTCTGGTTTTCTTTATGACGCTTCTCTTATCTGGTCAATTGCTGATCAGCTTGGGTGGCCATGGTCACCTGAAAAGTTCATAGACTTCAACTCCTCTTTTCCTTATATCGGTTTCTCATGGAACCTTGTTACTCATTCCGTTTCAATTCCAGACAACAAAAAATTAAAATATCTCCTCCGTCCTGCTGCCTGGACTCCTGGTCAATCAGTTTCAAAGTCTGATTGCCAAGTCCTTGTCGGGACTTTGAACCACTGTGCTATGGTCCTTGTAGCTGGCCGCATACATCTTTGCACTTTTTCCGCTTTGCTGCACAATTTCCACCCTCCACACATTGTCTTTCTCGCCTTTGCATCCCTTCTGATGTTCTTGTCAAGATTTCTTGGTGATCTTCACAATTTTCCCTTCCCTGGTGCGAAATGCACCTATCTCTGCCACCTGCCCCTTCTCCTTCCATTATCTTTGTCAATGCTTCCACTTTGTGGGGTATATATTTTGTTTTCCAAAACTGCTTTCTCGCTTGGCAACTCCTGCTTGGCTGAAAATCTGATGGTCGTGATATTGGTTGGGCTGAGATTGTCGCTATTGAACTTGCGCTCCTAGCCATTATTCATCCAGGCCATTCAGACTGCCATTTTATCTTAAGTTCAGACAATTTGGGTGTTGTTGGAGCCTTTTCATCTGGCTCCTCCCATAACTCTCAGCAAAATTCTGTTCTCCGTTACATCATTATCCTTTTCCAAGATTATTTCCTTTCTCCTTTTCCCCATCCCCCCCTGATTCCTCGTCATTTATTACCGTTTGTAGCCCCTTCCTCTGTATTGCACTTGTAGCCTCGGCTTCTCAGATCATGTTCTCCAGACCCCACCCAAACCTTTAGATAGAGACTCATCACATCCAGAGCAGTTGCACATGCGTGAGTTGAAGGCTCTGGGAGTGAGAAACAATCTCACAGGAGCCAGGACTCATGCCGAGACTGGGTCTTAAGAACAAGCTCCCGCCACGGAATGCTCTGGCAGTCTCTTGTCCTCCTTTGATGACATCTCTATTAAGAACAAAGCTTGAAGGAAGTGTCTAGCCACTTGCTGAGAGCAATCAGGGACTGGAACTAGAGTCCAATGTGAGTAACTAGAGAATAGGAAGCATTGGACTCTGCAATACTGTCCGAAGTTTTGTAAACAAAGGTAAACAAAGCAGCCACAAAGGCGAAATAATAGAGAACACAATCAATAGTGAATGATAGAAGAATAGATAGAGAAAGGAATAAAAATATATAGGTAGCACAAAGGTGCAGAATCACCAAAACTAACAATCTCTCTCATTGACTGCTCTTTCTCAGCTTTTGACCCACCCACCCTCTTCCTTTTCTTTGTCTTTATCGTGTCTAGGATGGACTCTTTCCACCTTAGATACTCCCAGGTCTGGATAGAACCTGCTCTGAGTAGCCACTCACTCTGACCTCGGCTTCTCGGATCATGTTCTCCAGACCCCACCCAAACCTTTAGATAGAGACTTATCACATCCAGAGCAGTCACACACGCGTGAGTGTCTAGACTCACCATGTGACTGGTCACATGCTGGACATCAGACTCTGAGCTTTATTTACAACTGTATAGTACCTCATGTATTGTAGTATATACACCTGAGCAATACATGGGGAAGGACTCAGCAAGCCTTCTCCTAGTGTATACTAACATTAGTGAAGGCACCCTCCTTTGATTGGTTGTACCACCATTCCTTTGAGTTATAGCCTTCAATGGTTGTCCTCCAGTGCCCCAAGATAGAATCTTGTTGGTGTTGTCACAATTCTACCATTTATTTTTCTTCATCAGTTACACATTATTCTTTTTTCTCTGATTGGCCCTTTTCTATTACATTACATAAGCTTGAATCATTCCCATGCTTATTCCAAAACTCATAGCATTTAACATTACACAAACCTCAGTCTCTTAATTATAAGACTGAGAAACATTCTCTATTAGTCTTCTCATAGTCTCACATATCTTGTGTTAAAACTAGACAAGATGAAAACTGGATATAAAAGACCATTAATATGTATCATAATATAAGACAAATAAAACATTGTAACACAACTGAGGGGGAAAAAAGAGTGGTTCAAACAGATATCAACCTGGCGTGATGGTCATGTGAGCCCTTGATATTTGACTTGTACTCCTTTCTCTCCCTCATTTGACCAGGTGGTCCAATACAACCAGATTATTGGTAAGGCCATAGAACCATCAGATTTGGACTAGGTGGTGGACCAGTGGCTCCAGTTCCTTTTTTTTTAGCAGGACATTCATTTGTAGTGCAATTATTCTTGATTTTTGAATTATTTCTATGGACACATATTTTCTTTAAAATGCCTGACTGATAAGAAGGGAACTGTGTTAATACTAATAATATTTTTGCATTGTCTTTTTTTTATTGCATATATTTATAACATCATGACTTTGTCCCTCTTTTCTTATTGGACTTTATTTTATGGCTGTACAAACCTGTGACATTACACAGCATTCATTGTTCTATTGCTTTCTTTTTCTGATTTTGACAATTTTATCCTGTACTACCTATACAGGATTTGTCAGCATATATTCCTTTCTTCATGTTCCTTCTCATTCTATTTGCACAGCTATAGTGTGCATAGCCTTTCTTTTTTTTGCTATATAAATCCCTGTATTCTACCTGGTAATAAATAAATAAAATTCAATCCAGACTTGTCCTCTAATCTCAAGTCCACTGTCTACTGCTGTTTGTGATCCAGTGTGGTCACAACACTTTTACTGCCATTGCTATTAACTGCTGTCATTGTCACTTGCCATCTACAGAAGCCACTGTTATCCCTTTCAATTAGAGTTCTTCTGAGCACTACAGTCTGCACTTTAGGAGCCTGCTATCACTGGCACTGGGAATCTTGTTACTTTCATTGTTTTAGTACAAAGCCCCTAAACTCCAAATTCTATCTATCCCTCCTCCTCCAAGTCCACACCCACACATCTCTGGGTTTCTCTTTGAAGGATTATTACACATACCACCCCACAAACAACCAGATCACCCACCGTTCTAGGAGGCAAAGCCTATACACAAGTTCCGTGGAATCTGGGAGAATTGTTGGTTAGTTTGTTTTTGTGTGTGGATTTCTAGCAACAGTCTCCATCATTAACAGCGGCCAGAAAAATAACTGGAGTAAATTTTACTCTAACAGGACAAAGAAGGATGCCTATTGAATTTTAAGCAACAACCTTAAGCTTACACTGTAATTGAGTGTATCTCAGCTGCTGTCTTTGTATGAAGCCCTCTTTTATTCTGAAAGATAGGCTATTTCCTGATATACAAGGCCTTGAAGGCATTGGGAGGTACACTATTTACTTTATACTAGTTTTATTTTGCTAATTTTCTCTCTTTTCCGTTTTGTTTTTCAGCATTTCATGTACCCCAAATGGCTGGACAGACCATGAATGCAAGAAATGGTTCAGTGACATATTTATTCCTGAAGCCAGCTCTCACTATGTCAACAACAAACTAATTGTACTGACCCTTAACACCCATAGCTTGCATGAATAGCCTGCCATGCAAAAAAATGTCTGCTTGCCAGTTCAAAGGAAGTGGGCCACTCACATCAGCCAACTTGCTCTTGATGTAATCATTATTGACAGGTATAATGTTATACATGAGTACATAACAGTTCATGCTGTTATTACTCCAGAACTAATTTGCACAGCCTTTAAGCAGACAGGGATTTACCCTTTCAACCAAAACACGTTCACTGACAATAACTTTGCCCTGAGCCACATAATCTCCTCCTCTGCACACCTCCCTGGTGTGATATCCATGCCAGAAGGCATAGCTCCGGAATTCTGAAGAGGACAAATTCTCAAGCCCAAACTCCCAAATCTTTGGTACTCTCAGGATTATGCTCCTTGTGTTCTGCTGTTTGGCATAACCCTGTACCCCACCTCCACATGGTACTCCAGATGTTTGCTCTGCTACTACTGCACTGGACTTCTAGTCCACCATACATTTCCTCCACGTGTTTTCATATTCCCCATGGGCTCTGTAGTTTAGACCTTATGGTATACTCCTCCCACCTACAATTTCCCCTCACTAGATAGTTGTCTGCATGGAACTCCATACCTACAGTATGGGTTACTCCTTACTCACTCCCAGTCCTCCAATAGTATATAAGATGTAACTCCTGTACTCTGTTCCTGCAGTTTGGATATTAACTAGTTTCCCTCATCTTTATTTGAGTCTTTTTCTAAGTTTTCCAGCCCTTCTCCAAAGGACCTTTACTCTACTCCACCTTTCATCCTCTACTCTCATCTGTTTACTCTGACAAGTTAGGGACCAAGGTCCACGGAAGGGCCTAGCACACAAGCTAATTCAATCCCCAACTTCATACTCCATTCCACTCCCCACACCATCTCTGCACTCTGAACTCCGCTTTTCTGAAGGTCACCGTTCTGACATCCGATGTTGATGATGAGGACTGTAGTCAGAAAATCACACACAAAACAAACTAACGCACAATCCTCTCAGATTCCACGGAACTTGTTTATGGGCTTTGCCTCCTAGAACAGTGGGTGCTCTGGTTGTTTGTGGGGTGGTATGTATAGCAATCCTTCAAAGAGAAACCCAGAGATGTATGGGTGTGGGTTTTGAGGAGGAGGGCTAGTTGGAATATAGAAGATAGGGTTTTTTTTTTTAAGAGTATAGACAAGCACTACCTTGCTAATCGTAGCACAAGATAGGTTTGAGAACGACAAGATGACAAGGTTCCCAGTGATAGCAGGCTCCTGATGCACAGACTGTAGTGCTCAGAAGGACTCTAATTGAAAGGGATGACAATGATTTTTGAAAGTGATGAGTGACAATAACTGCAATTAACAGTGGGAAGTATGTATTGTGACCACACTAGATCACAAGTAGCAGTAAGAAGTGGACTTGAGATTAGAGAAAAAGTCTGGATTATGATTTCCTGTTTTTACAAGGTAAAATACAGGGGTTTATATAGTAAAAAAAAGGTAGACTATGCACAGTATACTATAGCTGTGCAAAGAGAATGAGAAAGAACATGAAGGAAGGAATGTACACTGACAAATCCTGCATAGGTAGTACAGGATAAGATTGTCAGAATAAGGAAAAGAAAGAGATAGAACAACAAATATTGTGTAAATAATATCACAGGTTTGTACAGCCATAAAACAAAGTCCAATAGCAGAAAAAGAGCAAGAAAATCATGATGTCATGGGAAGATGCAGTGAAAAAAGGGCAAGGCGAAAAAATATCAGTAGCAACACAGTTCTTTTATTGTTAGTCAGGCATTCTAAAAAATATGTGTCCATAAAAATGATTCAAAAATCAAAAATAATTGCACTGAAAATGAATGTTCTGCTGAAAAAAAGGAACTGGAGCCACCGGTCCAAACAAGTGAGTCCCAGGCAGCATATGGTAAGTGTAGCTATAGCAAAGATGATAGACAAAGGATAGATGTACCCAAGTGAATGGGACAGTGATGTACATTGGCAATGCAAGGAAATGAACCTTCTCCAGCTCAAAAACTACCCACCCACACTCTAACCAGGCAAGACAAGTGACCAATGATTTAATAGTGGAAGATGGCAGATCAACATCATGAAATTGGACCTGTTGCCCAATTTGGACTGGCTGCCGGGGCTTTGCTGATATTAAAAGTGGCATGTGGTAGTCAACGGATTGGCAACAGAAGCAGATGGAAAGTGGTGACATCAGGTATGGTGGACGAGCAAGAAAGACAAGTAGGAGGAGGGTGGAGGTGACAAAGCAGTGGACTAGAATAGGTAGCCAGAAACAACTGTCAGGTGAGAATAAAAAGGAGGGTATATGGTGGGGCTAAGTAAAGGAAAAAGGGTAGGGGGAAATAACATAAGCAAGGACACAATGTGTAGCCAGTGGCAACGCAAAAATTTGCCAAAATGCCAAAATGCCAAAAGTATTGAACAAAAAACAAAGGTTAGTGCAACTTGATTGCCTAATAGAGTAGTGCTGATCAGCCACAAGTTCAAAAAAGGCAATTTTAATTACTATTCCATGTGGCACTGTGCCTGTGTGGCGCAAAGGCAAGTCTTTTCAATATTTGCTTTATTATTGACATCTGTCCATGCTACCAGTCATTTTTGATGCATGACACTGAGTCCTATTGTTCCTCCTCCAACAGCAGCAGTGAGATGGCCAAGTTGGTGGGTAGAGTTAGTGAAGTTGAGGGCAAGGATGAGGCTGAAGAGGAGGATGAAAAAGACAAAGAAAAAGACAATGCAGATGGCTCCCTCTTCCCCTGTCCCTCCCTTGGTTCCTCCAAGCTCCCTTCAGAGCTATTCCATCTCCCTGTCCATCTCCGGCCCTGGTACTGACCACCAATACTCCCCCTCCCCACTTTCCTGCATCCATGGCCTTGACCTCCCAAGCAAATTTGGTTGAATCTATCAACTTGGTCCAGATTGGCAAACTGTTAGTGTTGAACAAGATCAAAAAAGAACTCGCCCAGAACTTCTTACCGATCTTGTTTCAACCCAAACACAGCTCAACCTCATTGAACAAGACCAGGCACAGTGTAACAACCAAAGTTTTGATACTCTAGTGCACAATTCAGACAAGCAAGTGTGAGGGAAGTAGGAGTGGATAAACCCCTTAAGATAGGACTGAGTTAGTTGTGGGTAAACAACAGGAGGACTCACTGAGGAGTCCCCTTGATTTATTGAGTTGTTTATACAATTACAGGCTATTTGCACATATGTACTATACAGTTGGTAAAAGCAGTGGCTGATACTGTCATAGGGCACAGCCTGTGTGACAAGCTCCATCACATGAGAGAGTTGTATCTAAAAATAGAAGGGCAGTGCAGCGCGAGAAAGTGAAAGTTTGAACAAAAGGAAAATGTTGCATGGCACAAGTGTGTGAAAAATGAGAAAGAAGATTAAATTGGAGATCGAAAGTCAAGAGTCTGAAAATTGAGTATTGTAACACACAGTTTCTGGCTACATGCCAGAAGCTGGAGGAGCATCTAGGCCAGATGCAGGCAGAAAGAAACACTGTGTTACAATAACACAATTTTTGGACCTTTAAATTTCATTCTCCTCTTCAACTTTCTTTTGTAGTTTTCACACCCTGTGTTATGTGGCACTTTCCATTATTGTTCAAACTCCACTTCTTGCGCTGCGCTGCCTTTTTCTTATTTTTAGATACAAGTATCTCACGCAGTGGAGCTGGTCACATGGGCTGTGCCCCATGACATCATCAACCACTGCCTTCATCAACTGTATAGTATATATGTACAAACAACCTGTAGTAGTATATGTTAGAATATACTCTGACATACCAATACTCCATAGGATAATACCTCTGATTTGTAAGCCAGCCCAGTATGCAGCAGCTATTCTGTGTAAGACGTCCGTGGTTGCATGTCATGTTTAAGATCCTACATTGTATAACCTTGGCCATATAGCTCAATTGGTAGAGCAGCTGGCATGTATCCAGAAGGTTCCAGGTTCAATCCCTGGTCTGGTCATTATCCAATTTTATCAGTATATATACCCCAATAGATCAAGGAGACTCCTCAGCGAGTCCTCCTGTTGTTCACCCACAATTAACTCGGTCCTATCCTAAGGGTAACCACTCCCCTCACTACATTTATAACTTTGTCTGAGTTGTGTGCCAGAGTAACAAACTCTTGGTCGTTACACACTGCAAATGCCCATTGCACTATCATCTCCCATGTGGTTGAGGAAACATGCAAGCAGCTGAGGGTTTTGACTAAGAAGAATAAGAAGTGGGGGACAGGAAAGATAAAGACTTGGTTTGTTACTCACCCAGCTATAAAGTCGCACTTTGACTGGGAAGAGGCCAAGCACAGCAGAAAGGCAAAGGAGAGGGCAGAAAAGGATGCTCAGAAAATTGTAGATGAGGCTGTCCATACTGCCTGCATTCACAAGAACACAGTGTTGAAGAACCTTGAGAAGCCCCTGCCATCCTACAAACAAAAGAACGACCTCATCACAGTTGCTGGGGCCCTGCAACTGTCACCACTTGGACAGTCAAGGAGCTCCTCACTAGGATCAAGGCATACCTGGATGAGGATGAGGAGCTGGCAGGCCAGTCTCACTTTGCTGGATTATTTGGCCATTATGCCCCAAACTCATTTTCCCCTGCAAGTGGGTCCAGCTCTTCTTCTGCCCTTTTTTCACCCCACTCTCCCGCTTTCCCCTCTGCGCAATATGTGGTGTCCTTGCATGTATATGACCCCCAGCTCCTCTCCTTTTTTACTCAGCAATACCCCTCCTTGTACATATCCTCCCATGCGCCCACCCTGAGTTCTTACACTACCAGGTCCAAATGACAAGCTTGGTATGATTTATTACAGTCCCAGTGCTTGTCGTGGCTACATGTGGTTGTAAATTTGTATATAATTCTCTATCAATATATGTGCTTTTCTCAGATTTTGCGTGATAAAAAAATGATATATCCTACTAAAAAATTTTACTACAATTCCTACTACTATCTAGGGACAAGCGAATTTTCTGCTCTTGATAGTGCCGAGCGGGATTCTAACACGGCTTCTGTGACCTCTCTGTGACAATGTGTTACTTTTGTGATGTCTGAATAGCCCCCATCCGAACTGACGGTTAACGACAGTATTTTACATTTTTCTGATGCCACTGGCACTGCCAGTGAGACTTACTAAGTATACGTTAGTGAGGATGACACGCGGGCGGGGACATCGGGACAGGAGATTTCCCACGTCCGTACATCAAGACTTTCAACCTGCGCCTGTGCCTTCCCTGGTAGGTCCCAATATCTTGAGGGTTTACAACCATGCCTAAACTCTCTACGTTACCCACATTTTTGTCGGCACTCGTCCTCACCGCCGTGGTCGTATCCGCTCACGAACATCATGATGAACTAAGCGAAGAAGAGGCTACAGCTCCAGTCGATACCATCTTATGGATCCACATGGGCCTGCAAGCACTTGTCTGGGGCATTTTATTTCCTGTTGGAATGGTTCTCGGAATCACACGAAGTCGCTGGCACGTTCCCCTCCAGGTATATGCGATATCCAATAATTATAATCTCTCTGGACTGAGTTCTTGTTTTTGTTCAGAGTGCCGGCTTTGCACTGACAATAGCAGGCATAGTGTTGGGTCACTCTCATAAAGGGCGTCAATTCCTGCCTTCCGCACACGGTGTCTTCGCAAATGTCCTGTTCATCCCAATATTTGCTCAACTACTGCTTGGGATCTATCTTAAGCTACACATACATGAGCGCACCATACGACCTTACGCTGTTATCGCACATGGCATTGTAGGAAAATCCTATCCCGTACTTGGATGGACCCAAATGTTGTTGGGTGTGATCGCCTTCAGAGGTTATTGTCGGGATCACTTGGGCCAATGTTTAGCTCACTATATTATGGTGCGCTAATCCAACCATCATCCGTTTCTTGGGCACAGAGATATTAACCGATACAAAAAATCAGGGAAGTGGGTTCGTTGCTTACGGTGTTATCATGGCGATCTTGCTTGTGGTGGGCGAGGCTTGGGTGAAACGAAGTGGTCGCAGCCCAGAATGGTGGGATTCGTGGGTTATCACTTTGTGGGTGAGTCGTGTCATAATAATGTTGATCGGGTTTTTCTGATATCTGGTTCAACAAAGGGTATTGGTACGCATATAATCGTGATCGTAAGAACTGTTATTGATCGACATATAGTTAACACTTTCACCGAACACCGTGGATCAACGTGGTCTGTCAAGGACATGCAGCATACGTGAGCATATAGCCTCATTCCAGAGAATTATTGGTTGACCGTCTAACATCAGCATCATTGGCATCGTATGTACGAGATACTCACTCGCATCAATCAACCAGTATTACTTAACGTGATTATGCTGTAGGGTGGACGGGAGGCATACTAGGGATATTTTTATCTCAAAATAATCAAGTAGATATACACTCCTACTTAGCTGCTTTCGCTCAGCTAAAGTCTTTTATCAGCGCAATGTGGTTCCCGGTTTGATGTGAGTATATGTTAAGGTACTTGTATTAGGATGTCGCTAAGTGATGACATTCTCACAGCATTATTTTGACTGGCTGGGCAATGTCGCAGCACGCTCAAGCTCTGGAAATATCCACGAAGGTACGGTATTCATCGCTTTCTGCATCGTTTGAAATGCCTAATTGCCCATTAAGGTTCATACAACTTTTGGATGCACGCTTATGCTCGCTGGATTTTCTCGCATAGTCGAAATCTGCTTTGTCCCGTCGAAATATTCAGATGCGTCCAACAGAGACGATCAAAGTGATAACACTCTTGCAGAATCTACTCCAGGTTATTCGTCAAGTGATGATGGGAAGATGGCTGCTGCCAGAGCTTTCCGTCACCTCCCACCTATCGTAAGTCCCAAATAATATCGTTATAAAGTATAGTCTAATATAGGACTTGCGTGTAGCTTCTCGTAGCGTCTGGGTAAGGGCTAAACCATGATTTCGACTTTGGCTTTGTTTCATATTTTCTTGCAGAATTTTGCTCATGTCCGCTACCGACGAGGCACTTGACTATGTACACGTCAATGGCATGGATCATGTCACTTATCTTCTGATTATGTTCAGGTCCGTCCTGTTATATGATTTTACACTGCCCACTCATGACCAGATGGCATCAGTCTTGCATTCGCGTTGTACACTCTCATCCTCACGTTGATCCGCCTATTCTCTACTACCGGAAGAAATGCCCAATCTTTCTCAACTACCGGTAACAACATTGAATTGGCCTCTCCTCGGAGCCCATCAAAATGGTACGCGCCTGTGCCGCGGGATGATACCACTACACATGTATTAGGACCCGATGAGGACGATTAAACATAGCCAAAGTTTTGTTGCCCGGTTGTTCGAGATGACTCAAACTAATAGACTAAATTGGGTCGTAGTGCCGAGTATAACATCAATATGTTTTATAATACAGTAACTTTTGTTGATGTACTGTCCTTATCGAGCGTGTTCTCCGTTTATTTGATCTTACTTAGATGTGGTTTCGAGTTTGAACGGGTCAAATTGCAAACTTTTCGTTGTCAGGTATGCATACGTATTAGTTAATGCTATATCTGGATACCTGAAGATAAGTTGGTTCCTTATGCACTGAGATCTACCATCACAGTGAGCTAATTGTCGACTGTTTGTTTCTCGCCAGTCTACCGTGACTATAGGTTGGCTATAAGGAGATCTTTCGACGGCTTTTGGGACGCGTACCCTATGTGTGCCGTCCTTCTAGGTGTTTACACTGAACCGGTATGACGAAGTACAGAAGCCAAAGTATATAAGTATAAGTACTGCTCTGTTCAGCTTGTCCAAACACTCTGTCAAACACTTCCCATTCCCCACACATATGTCTGGTGAGTTGGTGCAGTAATGGCGATACTTTCAATGGATTTAATCCTAAAGATCCATTGTAACTCTAGGTCAATCTGCTCTTATTTTTGGCGCAACTGGTTCCACTGGACGATGTCTTCTCAAGGAGGTCTTGTCTTCATCACACTTCACTCGTGTTGGAGAATTCGGCCGTAAAGTGACGCCAGCTGATCAGCTGGAGTCCGCTCCAGGCAGGCAGAAGCTTGAGCAGAAGACGATTGACTTTGAAAGGCTGGATCAGGCAGGTTTGAAGGATGGACATTGGGATGTTATATTTGTGACGTAGGTCGCTTTTTCTCTAATATAAGCATACATCGATCCCTGATAAACGTACCTTTAGGCTCGGGACTTCCAGAGCTGTCGCTGGCGCTGATTTTGAAAAAGTTGACAGGGAGTAAGTACCATCATTCTCCTGATATCTTATTACATTGCTACAATGCCAATTTCGCCAACAATTGCTTCCACAGATATGTTGTCAATGCAGTCAAAGAGGCCAAGTCGACTGACCCTAATCATTCTCAGCGCATAGTCTATCTATCGGTGCGTGGTTCAATCTAAGTGATGTCAAAGGCATCATGCTGAGTTTGATCCGTCGACAACTTAGGCTTCAGGCGCAAACTCATCGTCAACATTTTTGTATCCGAGGTACAAATCTTGATAATCCCCTGTTGTTGCATTGCTCACATGTGAAACGTGTAGGAGCAAGGGTTTGACCGAGCTTGCATTGGCTGGCTTGGGATATATGGACACCATTGTATTACGGCCTGTCTTACTAAAAGGTCGAACAGATGCACGAGTTGGAGAGATCGTTGCTGGGTAAGTAGTAAATAAATGAAATTGCTCGCTTCACATTTTCACCGTTGTTATGACTAGTTTTGTGACAGGTGCCCTGTCGCATTTTTCGTCGAATATGGAGATTCAGGTGCTTGTCTACCTCCACAAACGACCTCACAACTTGCACTAAACACACCCATCTTTGTAGGTGGCCCTACTTGCGAAAAGTATGCTCAATGCTGGTATATTGGGCTCTGCTGGATTACATACGGCGGTTGGAGCCCAGGAAGCGGGGAGAGATGGTGTATCTTTTACTGTTCTTGACAATAAGGGCGCAGTAGCACTTGGGAAGATGAACGTGAACAAATAACTCTAGATGGTATTTTTGAACTTCCTATGTTTCCCGTATCAATTTGTAATCTGGGGGATGGTAGTATAATGTTATTCCAAGTTCTGGGCAGGGGTAGTAGAATTCAGTATGTCAGAACATTGCATGTCAGATCCGGAAGTCATCGACTAGTCATCGCTTGGAAGCAAAGCCATTTTCACATGTGGCAATCTCGCAAATTTCGTCATATGTCCTCTTCGAATGCAATCGGCTTAGGGACGCGTACTCTTCTGCTCCACGACGCGTCAATGGGAACTTATCTGAATGCCAGTGCGGCATAGCCACCTGCGAACTTGAATAAGCGTGAATCTCAGTGAGACTGGTCTCACCAAAAGCAAAGCACCACCACGGTTTCCCATAACTAGAAATTACATCTTCCCACTCTACTCATGCCTGGTGAGTGGTATTAACGTTCACAAATTTGAAAAGCCCATCATCGTAGAAGGTCAATCCGCTCTCATTCTCGGCGCAACTGGTGCGGTTGGACAATATCTTCTCAAAGAGATCTTATCTTCTTCACACTTCACTCGTGTTGGCGAGTTTGGCCGCAGAGTAACCCCAGCTGATCAATTGGAGTCCGTTCCCGGAAAGCAAAAGCTAGAGCAGAAGACGCTTGATTTCGAAAAGCTGAATCAAGCAGGCTTGAAGGACGGCAAATGGGACGTTATTTTTGTGACGTATGTCGATGTTTTCCCCCCACATAGATGTCTTCATCTCTGAGAGTGGCATTTGTTTTAGTCTTGGCACGACGAGAGCTATTGCAGGAAGTGCCGCTAATTTTGAAAAAATTGATAGAGAGTAAGGACTGCGAGCCTTGTTGCGTTGCACTTTTTCACTGACGTTCGGGATACCTTGACAGATATGTTGTCAATGCGGTGAAAGAAGCCAAATCGAATGACCCAAACCATTCTCAGCGCATAGTGTATCTCTCAGTATGCATTTCCACATCCCATGATACTGCATACTAGTGCTAAGTTGATTCCCGGTGACTTAGTCAACAGGCGCCAACTCGTCCTCGCCATTTTTGTATCCCAAGTACGAATTTCCTTGATGGTTCTCTTGACTGGTCACTTACACCGAGCCGCACAGGAGTAAGGGTTTGACAGAACTAGCGTTAGCGGGGCTCGGATACAAAGACACCATTGTATTTCGACCTGCCTTACTGAGAGGCCGGCCAGGGGAACGCTTCGGGGAAACGCTTATTGGGTAAGCTGATGAACTTGATATTTGTTCTTCCCTCACTCTAAGGATCTCATCGCCGCTGCTAGCTATGTGACAGGTGCTCTATCGCACGTTTCGTCTAACGTGGAGATTCAGGTAAATGCCGCAATTCGCCTACAGCAACCCCTGTGACCTGTACTAATTCGCCCGTCTGACAGGTGCCCCTACTTGCGAAAAGCATACGCAATGCCGGCATATTGGGCTCTGCTGCGCTACCTGTTGCGGCTGAAGCGCAAAAGGCGGGTAGAGACGGCGCATCCTTTACTCTCCTGAACAATAAAGGCACGATGGCACTGGGGAATGTGGAGGTAAACGAGTAAAAAAGCCGCATGGGCTCAAGTTTCCTTCTTTGCCGCATACACCCCCTATGGACAACTACCTTATCAGAATTAGACCTGTGGCCTCATGGAACAATGCTATTCCCGATTTCTTTTTCGCTTTGGTCATTCTGTGTCACTGATAGGTCATGCGCAAAGTTTTATGAACGTAAGATCCCGAAGAACAGAAGATGGATGGGTGCCATCGAAGTAGTTGGCCGTAAAGGCTTTTTTTATCCATTACAGTTATGAGAAGCGATGAATAGGGGCCCAAAGACCAAGAACCATATAACAACAGATGGGGAATGATATGAGACATATAAATGGATTGGCATGCAAAATGGACAGCGTGAAAATATAATTGCAAGTTGGAGGAAGACTACATTAGTATATATAGATGCAGATAGGTTCGCATATGTGGGTTCTACCAAATAAGACATTAACAGACAAGACGAGTATACATGGCATACATAGTGCTTATAACAATTAAACAAGTTAATTACAGATAAATGTGAGAGATAACCCGTAGAAATCCTGCCAGGTGTTATCCAGTATTGGGTGTTCCGACTCGCGGTGGTGTATTTTGCCTGTCACGAGAAGACAGGGTAAACGAGAAGCGTTTCCGTTTTTGTGTGTCCGTGGTATATTCCGGGTCTGAACGCCGTGATTGATGGTGTCTTAAGGATGGGAAAAGACGCATGGACTGGGAGCGCTGATTTTCTGCTTGCCGATTTGACGCTCGACCTTCCATCCACATGGCAGGTATGATGGAATGGTCGAAGCCCGCGGAAAGAGGGGGGGTCTTCAGCGGGGGATCTACAGAAGCCAGATGATTGAGAGGCTGATCCGAATGAGATACGGAAGAGATAGAACACATACAAGCATTTGCAGGTTTACGCAAAGGGCGTACGAACTCGTACGTATCGGCGGAGGTTTTGGTTTCCATGTCCAGGAAAGACTTTCCCTGTAGACTATCTGGAAGTGCTGGCATCGGGGGTGCTTCCTCCTTAGCCACGTCCGTCGGTGACTGTGGCCCGCCTCCTCTGACTGCTTTTGGTAGCCTCAGACTTGCGTTTGACGCAGCACGACTGCGTGTTTTAGCTGCCGATACGCGACTGTGATGGCTGTCTCTTCGAACGAGTATTCTACCGCGACCACTGCGACGACTGCGGACAGACTTGTTATCGGATACCTGTAGATGTTGCGTGGAAGGCTTGTTGGGGATTAGGGTCGCTTTCTGGGCAACTACTCTCGCAGTGACCCCAATGACCTCACCCATATCGGTGCTGATATCCTCGTCAAGTCCATAGTCACCTTCAATGTCGCCATCCTCCTCATCGCTAAACTCAATCTCGTCGATCTCCTGCGCAATATTCTCTGCTTCTCTCCAGGCTTCCTCGAGCTCGTCCTCCAGAGCTTCAACCTTCTCCTTCGTCTTTCGTGTCTCCATGACTTGTCGCTCATAAGATTTGTTGAGTTTCCGCAGCGCGATACTGAGGGCGCTGGCCCAATGCCTATCCTGTACCTTCGATAACTGGGCCAGCTGATCCGCGACCCGCAGTAACTCCACTGTCAACCTATCACATGTAGCAGTAGCATCTGACAGTTGGGTGATGATACCACTTAGTGAACCAATTCCCCCATCCTTGTCCTTGTTATCAGTTGGTGGAGCTGTCACGAACGAGTTCAGTGCCTGAAGAAGCATGGTGCGACGATGGACTTGAAAGCGATACTGAGCTTGGGTGGTTGCTTTCAAAGCGCTCAAACGCTCAGTTTCGGTGACAATGGCTTCATCAAGGGATTCTATCGACAGAAGTCGAATGAACGATTCCTGAGCGGAAAGACGAATGGCTCTTGATACTATCTCCTGCAGTTCGGGTTGTGATAACGTCCATTGTGCAGCGTCTAGAGGAAGTCCTTTCCATGGTATAGGTACCGAATCAAAATTGATCTGGGGCGGTGGTGCGAGGGTGGCTGGTTTAGGGACATATTTGATTGTTGGGGAGGCTATTCGGGGCGGAAGGGGAGCTTGCACTGGTGATGAGGGTGAAATAGGAATGGCTTGAACGCCAATCTCTGCTGTAGTTGCGATATGAGAGGAAATGGTGACTGTGGGCGCAGACAAAGAGAGTGCTGTCGTGTCTGAGCTGGTTTCTTCTTGATGATGAGTGGGAGTTAGAGAAGGCGATAAGAACGGATTAGAGAAGGAAGGTGATGCAAGAGTCGAACTGTGAGGTGAAGTCGGTTCAAGAGATGAGGAAGTGCTGCTGATTTCGAGAGCATGCTTGGGGCGGTTCCGAACACGAGGGCCGTGGGGTAATGGAGGACGAGCTGGGCGATCACGTACCAGGGATGGTCTTCGACTGGAGTTCTCGTCAACGTCGAGGTCCATTAATTAGCAAAGATGGGGGCGATGGCAACAGCTAGTAAAGATACGATAGAATGAGAGACGACGCCGAGAGGAACTTGAACGGTGGCACAATGTCGGGCTGAAAGCGCCCAAATGCAGGTACGGCGCTGACAAGAATAACGTTGCCTGTACGGCAGCCCTGAATAAAATTAAACCAGGGATTAGTGTAACATGATGGCACCGGAGACTTTTCCGGTCGCATTGAGGAAATGGTACACACAGATCGAGGAATCTCGAGCACGTTAGCCTTAGTTGAAGAGCACGTCTGATTCGGGGGAAGAATGCAAATGCAATAACCACTTGTTTTGTCTGCTGCCGGAGGTATAGTCATTGGTTTCGGGTTTAATGTGGTTGTACATAAGATAAGGCTTGGAAATGGAAACTGACCAGCCTAGCTCTTCCTAGTTCTGATATAAGATACTATGTGAAACCGTTAGGGCGCGTCCGTGTGTCAATGTGCTGGAAATATTGTGCAGTGATGGGCCAAAGATGCTTTACGACCAGCGCTGAGACGATAGGTTGCCGGTCCCGCCCTGTGACTGCACCATCACGGACTTCCAAAACAGAACTCGGTCACATATTTCACATTTAGTGGGAAAATAATATTGCCAATATTACTACAATTATTCGTATTTCTGTTTTTGTGACAGGACAACGAAAGGTTGTATCGATCATACATAATGAAACTTAACGTTGTCGATGCGCTGGCTTTCTAGGGTCTCTATCGTTCCGTACAGCAGCGTGGCGCTTTCCACGCACCAGGGGCACCAGCATCTGACGAGCACGCTGAGGTCGGCCCTAAAAACATTTGTTTTTTTCTCTATGGATGATGCATTGATGCTCTCATTTGTTTTTTTTGCACGCATGTCCGATTTTGGCGCGTCATCCGCATCCCATATAGGGCTATATTCGGAACGTATAGCTGGCTCGTGGTGCTATGTTATTTTACTATCATGGCACACTGATCCCTGGGCACTTTCCAGTCTCACGAACTGCTTGCACTCACTGACCACATAAAGGGAAGAGCGAGGCACACGGAATCGAAGGAGCTACAAAGGGAGAAATACCGTGGGTACCTTTATCACTATCATCAGTTCGTGGCAAGCGCGGAGCTGACTTTTCCGCGACGGCACAAGCTTACAGAGAAATAGCCTTCGCCCATCGCTTTCAATACCGCCCTCCGTTAAATATTAAAAGACTCCTGTTTTTCATCATATACTGATGCTACCTGTCCCCTCGTTCTCCCCACTTCCCAGCCATCGCGGACATAATTATTACTACACCCCCGCTTGTCTCAGTAGGACACATCCCACTCAACACGTTGCACACAGAACCGAGCACTATATCTTCTTTTCTCCTTTCCTACCAGTAAAATCACCACTCCACAAATCTGTACTGTTATTCTTTCCTGTGCGTTCATCTGACTTTGTTACCGGTGATTTTCCTCGTTCGAGCCCCGCCCTTTCTTTTTAGTTTTTAGAGTAACGGAATCGAGCAAATATGGCAGACTCATCCACAATTGATTCGTGGGACGCGCCGCCCTGTTTTCCGGTGCCTCTCGACGTCCTTTTTGACATCTTTTCCCATCTCTCCCTCAAAGATGTATTAATATTGCGGCGGGTCAGTTGTTCTACTTCACAGCTTCATCCTTGTTGATCTCATCTTTAAATCGCATAGACGTGCAAGGCCTTTTTCGCCACTACACGTTTGCGCAGCATCTGGGCCCTTTTATACCGCACTCATGTGTTGGAAAAGAATGTCCCCGTCCCAGGCATCGATAGCGATACAGTCGAGTCGATGTCCGCCGACCAGCTAGAAGATTGCGTTCGTCGCGCCCTCACTCTGCGCAGAAACTGGTCTTCACCTGCGCCGCAAAAAACGAGGCAGTTGAACTTCGTTCCCACTGCTGATCCCAATTCACGTAATATTTTCTTGCAATTTCTGCCAGCCAGATCAAATCGTTGGTTAATGTCAATCACTATGTGTCCGTCCCCGAGAAAGTTCTCCATCCAATGTTGGGATGTCGCTGTTCCAGAGCCGAGATGTGTCGCCGAGTTGATACACGTGGAAGGACCCTTTGGGGGGATCGCCATTAATTCCGACCCTACCAGCCCCGCTATCGTAGCCATGCAATTTGCCCAGTCTGTAACTGATCAAAAATAAAGTCGCCTATATACTAATCGAATTTACCCTGTTGTAGGACTGAAATATTCACCATCGACTTCGAGGCGGATGAACCTGAGTCTGCATTCGAAACTCTAGCGGCTGTCGATGGAGTCAGAGAGCTTCACGCCTTGAAGGGCTCCACTCTTGTCACCAGATACCCTGACGGTGACGTGTGTGTTTGGAACTTGGGTGACCTTGAAGAAGACCCCGAACAAGAGAGTTTTAGGCTTAGAAATCCCGTACAGGTGCAGGTAACTCTAAGCCTGAAGCACTCCAATTCGGAACCTAATCTGAGTCATTGAACTTGCAGGTCGATAAATGCCAAGCAGTTCATGTTTCCGACGACTGCGTAATCATTATTCGCACAACTACATTGGAGATATACCCCTTGGCTCCCCGCTCTCCTAATGTTACATCTACTAGCCCATTACTGGTATTTCCTATTGCGCAGTACCGCTGGCAATGGAAAACGGACAGCGTCTACGTTGCTGAGCAGGTCTCCTACCACACCACAAGGGCTAACAAGCCCGCTCCAATCAACGTGTTCGTTCGTTTTAACAGTGGGTTCCCATGGCCCGTCAACCTCCTCCACCACTTTTCCCTTACTCCAAACCCGATGTACACGCGCGAACGCCATACATGTGCGGCCAACCTACCCTACTTCGCTGATCCTAGACATGTCCAGTCATTTGGGTCTCCGGTCCGTCTATTTGCGACATCCTCTGTTGCCTTAGGCCGGTATGGTACTGCCCTCTGGACGGACAGCCATACAGAGGATAGGTTTGTGGAGAGTCACCGTGGTCAGCGATTGGCAGGCGCCATTGCAAACTGGCAAGATGAAGAAGAAAGCGGCGCACCTCCCATGGTGAAGGCTTCAATGGTGTTCGAGGTAATACAGGATGACGCTTGGACCCGTATAGCGATGGTGGAGGAGACCGGCAAGATTGCGCTAGGTGGAGTGGATGGAGACATCACGATGCTGGAATATTCATAATTGGCTTAGTTTTTCCCTCTATTTTTGCATTCATGTATTTGCTCGTCGCCCTTCTCGTCTTCTCAGATTTTATATAGATCCTTCCGTCAACTTATGCTCAGGGCATGCAATACTCACAGGAGTGTTGCTGAAGCATTGAACAATTATATCGATAGCTACCGTTTACTTCATCCTCATTGTTGCTGTATTTGTACTATACACGCATTAGGTGGACTTGGTTGAGGCAGCAAGGCTGTGGAGGAGGCTTTTTTGGATTCTTCCTCGGTACAAGTCTTATCTCCATCAATCAGTAACAATCTATGAAGAGCTAGAATACATTAGGAAGATCTTCTATTCCTGCTTGGGCATGCTCTTTCAAGAAATCTGACGTCCGCGAACGGTCCCCTGTTACTGCTATGATACAATATGATACACGGTTCCTCTCCGTCCTATCAAGACGCAATGAGAACCTAGATGCAAGTTTAATGACACAGTTATAAGCCTTCACGTGTGAAAATGAGCGGAAATGATAACGTACCGCAGAGGGCGTCAATCCGAGGTCTCTCAAAGTCCGACTGAAATCTGCTTGAGAGAAGGCTTTCCTGTATTCATAGAGACGTGCGATTAATACAGGCAGATGAACCCCATGTGGGGCCGCACGAATCGGCATTTTTACAAATCGGGGATACTGACCTGGGGTGACTTTGTACGAAGGCAACGGTCTCTACGTCCACCGACATGGTTTGAGCTGCCAGAAACTCGGCAACCTCGCGTAACGCTTTCAGCCATGTCAGCCTGTGTTAAGAACGTTCTGCAAGAGAAGGTGCATACTGGCGTCGCTAGATAGCGTAGTAGTATACGGTTGTCCCCCACCCGCCAATCGAATCTGGAGCCTCGTTTCTTTGTAATCCCTCCCTGCGACGCCACTTGAAGCTGAGGCAGCAGGCCTAGCATTTGCGGCCGACGTGCTGGCGGGAGCGTCGACTATGGGCCTGCCTTCACGAAGGGCCTTCTCTCGTGCTGCTTTCTCCGCACGTGCGCGTTTATCGGCCTCGATTTGTGCCTTGATAGCTGCCTTGGCTTTCGCATCCTCGATTTTATCTGCCACGGAAAAAACTTGTGGCTCATGTGAAAATGGTAAAAAAGGCTCGAATTTTACCTCGGCGTTTCTGTTCAACCTCTTTCTGAATCTCCTTCGCCTGGAGATCCTCTTTGACCTTGTTCATGTCCTTTGAGCCGATCGGAGGAGATTGTCAGATAGGTATGTGGGAGCACATGCGCCAGTCGTCACCCACCTTACCAGCCTTCCGCCGAAGCGCTTCGTTCGCCTTGTTTTCCTTGGCTTCCTCCTTAGCCTTCACTGCACGTTTGGCTGCCATCTTCTCGCGTAATTCTGCCAGTTTTTGTACCTTCTCTTCTTCGGTCAACGGCTTGACCTACGGTTGCAAATTGATGTAAGTGAAAATGCAACTGATGCATGAAGGCTTCACTGGCCTCTTCCGTCGACTCCTCAAACTGATCGTGGCCGCTCTTCTCCGCGTGAAAATTGGCCAGTGCAGTATTCTTAAAGATCTTACCACACTCCGTACATTTGATGCTCTTGAAGTTTGGAGCATCATGGGAGGACGGGTAATTGGATAACATAAGTACATATCATCCCCTGATGAATCTCCCCGGACGAGGAGTACTCCACGCACCTTGGCTTCTAGATCTGCTGCAGAGATAGGTGCTCCGGACTTGGCGGCAATAGCTCTCAAAGTGTCTGCGTCGTCTTCATCTTCGTCCACGTCCATCGGTTGGTCAGTACGTCCTGATCCACTCGTTGAACTTGTTACGGCACTTAGATCGGGGACAGGCTGTCCTTCGTGCTCCAGAATGTGGTCCATTGCGGAATGCAAACCGCGATTCCCTGTCGCCTTCAGGGCCCCTGGAAGCGATGCAGAGTGTGGCTGTCAGTTGATATACCGATAGACGTGAGGGATGAAGCGAACATTCTACTCGAGATGGGTCAAAGCCCATACTGAGTAGTGTTTCTTTATCGTTGGCCATGCTGGAAGGAGTATACAACTGCTTATCAATGGAGAGGAGACGGTAAGTGCGTATATGACTTATGGACAATAATGGATAAGGTTGTTTGCTGCACTGGCAGACTGGGAAAACCGCCACCGCCACTCACCTAATCCAAGGCAAGTCGTTCTTACCTTCCTAATCGAGCATTGCATACCGCTCTCACCCTCACGCATCCCTGAAGCTATGTACTTCGTATAAAGGTTGCATCGTTTCGCTAGACGAGCCCTATTCGTATTCGTATTGCGCACTAGTCTGAATATCGACTCATCACCATCGTTGAAAGCGTCGAACCTGCAGGTGTCCTAAAGACACCTAGTACAAATAACTCATGCTCAAACTGGATGGTTGCGGGAATGAAAGTAAATTTGACCTGTCTACCGTAAGTGCGCAACTACAACGATTGAAAGATCTCCAAACGTTCTCAAGATTCTTTTTTCAGTCTTCGCAAGGTCTGAAAGATTCAAATTCAACGTGCTTGGCTTCAGTATCCAAAACGCGTATACGTTCAGGGAAAACGTATCTCCTATAATATATTTACGAGTCAAGAAAATTGATCTGAAATACGCAATGTATGCAAGATTCTCTACCAATGGAGTCGGACTCTATCTCTACTGTACCGCGGCCCCCCCACAGTAAAGTTTCAGGAAGGCTCACCGAACATGAAGGTGCGGAGCTGCAAGGAACTATAAAGTTGAGTCAATTTCGATATGGACCATGCTAGAAAATAAAGAGATACTGACGCACCAACTGAACCTGTCAGGGTCAGCCTGAAATTGTAACCTGTGAGGTTGTCATGTGGCGGCTAGACATCGACAAGGAGACCAGCAATAAGTAACAGTCGTTCCCGTATCAACGATCGAAAAAAAATGGGTCACAACTCAACACAGCATCAATCGTTAGTGCGTCGGGGCCGACCAGCCAGTAAACCCCTATGACTACGGCTTATATGTAAAAGCGCTGATATATAGCCACTCCAGCGGAATTGCCAGCAAAGATTGGACCTGGTGTAGATGGTTGGCATGCAACTAAATTCGTCGTAGGTGAAACCTTAGAATAACCAGTCGCAACCCAATATTTGTCTCCTCGAATAGAGTGCGAGATGAGACACCGTTAGTAGACCACCGATCTAAACATTGTCGTAGTATATTCCTCCTGTGAAATTTGAAATATCAGCATAACCTTGAATGAATGTAGGTTGATCACTGCAGGCCTCGAGGTCGGGTCATATGTGCTGTGAAAGAGAGGTTTGGTAGGCAAAGCAAGTAGAGCCACGAATGACAGCTGCATCGTATCTACGTGACCAACATGTAGGTTGGCAATGAATCTGGAGTCCACACCTCTTGGGTGACGGTGTGCGCGAGGAACGTTGGCACAATGGCCATGTCTGCTCAAACACCAAAGCCCGTCGTGAAAAATCGAGCTAGAAGTGGTTTCAAAGCCGATCGGAGCTCGAGGGCGCTGCATCGATATCAACCTCCGGTCTTGCTTTGTTGTAAAGGCCAAACTGCCAACCCTGAAGAAGCGGCCTCACAATCCGATACTGCAATGCCCTCCAAAACAGAATTTGACTCGACATACATTCAGCCGCGATCACTGGCAATGGCAGATCCCAATCCCATTGTACTGGCTCAGACTGCAACGTCCATCTGGCGCGGAGCGATTGGTGTCAGTGACGAAATGCAGTCGGATTTGAAGAGCACCGGTTCACGATTCGATGCATTATGCGTAGTAGAAGAGATGGAAGGCCACTGGTAGGATCGATGTTGGTAGTAGGAACGCGTAAGTTGTTCAGGAAGACTCGAACTCACTGGCGATAAGTAACTCTGAACGAACCGTACCGGTCGATGATCCTCGGTTCTTCGACCCCCGAGAGTCAGAGTCGATCGCGAACCAGAGATCGGTAGTTTCCTGGTAAGTATTTGGAATCGGAGGAGATGGCAACTGATGGTTACTCACCACTGACATTGACTCGTACTACCAGTAGTAGTCACGGTACCTGGATTGAACTGCGCCATTTCAAGTCGTTGAGAACTGCGTTCAAATGCGGCTGATCAAGGTCAAATAACATTAGATACTTTCGCTTGATTTATGTATATGAGCGTACAGAGTTTGTGACATACAACATCATCAGAAAAATAACAAGACAAAAAAAAGATTATGCAACATGCTAGGATAGAAAGTGTAGAGGATAACAAACAACATAATGCGTCAGCCAAGCAAGGGAGACACATGCATCGATCACGAGCGCTATAGCTACAGAAAAGGATACAAAAACATGACAAAAGCGGTAAAACATGTAGTGCCCGAAAAGCAAACCAAAGGTGAAGAATGCGATACAATCGACATAAGAAGCAATGGATCCAGGCAAGATGTGACTTTAGCTCTAGTGGACGACCCCCTCCTTTCTATTACTCCTGAACAGACCCATCACATTCATGTTTAGTCTAGAAGGCTTAACTCCTAACGATTTCTTCGCAGGTAAGCTCGCAGTGCTTGAATTGACGTTACGAAAAGGCAGATTCAGCGCCCTGCTGGTCAACTTGCCCCGAGTATCCACGGTCGCCTGGGCTATAGCAGCCGTAGAGGGTGTCGCGGGAGTGGCGGGGACGGCAGGCTCGAATGAGGACTCGATAAAGTCCTTGCGCACCTTCTCAGCATCTAGAGGTGAGCTGGAAGGCTGTTTGAAGGCGGGGCTCGGGGGGCTCAACGTGAGCGGAGCGGGGCGTCTACGTGCCTTGCCTTTGGGCTTCGGTTTAGCCACGGCACCAGTGGCGCTGGCAGGGAACCTTGCACCCTTGGGAGAACCGGGGATGCGGGGGAAAGCGGCGTCTACCATGTACTCCGGCTTGCGGAGATGCTTGGCTGTGCGTCGAGAGCGCGCAGGAAGCGCTAGGACGGACATGGCGGGCTTGCGCGAAACGAGTGGCACCAGCGCACTGCCAAACACCGCTAGATCGTCTGTGTCAAAGTGATCTGTGGGCTGGACGATGTATTGGGGATCGAGGTCCGAGTCCTGGGTAGATACACTCCCGCGGCGTTCTTCGCCTTCCCCGGCGGTGCAGGGTGCGATCAGTGTATGCGCGTTCTTGGGCGACTTTGCACCGTTGTCGAACGTGACCCAGTCCATGTCGCCCGTACCTTGCGTTTTGGGATCGCTTCCACCGAGCAAATGGGCATATTCCCACTCCTCTGCCTGATCCCACCATACACCGCCCTCACCATCACGGTAGACATCGCCAACGCCAGCGACACGGCCAGGACCAGCAACAGCTTTCGCCTGAGCATCCATGACGCGTTTGATGTGCGAGTCCATATTCCCACCGTCAGCAAACTGCATGAGCGCGAGTTCGTTGGCGAGAGGCGCGGGTCTCGTGGCGGCGTATTTGGCCCTCTTGCGCTTGGCAATCGCGTCTGAGGAAACTTTGGATTTCATTTTGTGAGCGGGTGGAGAGGGAGGTGAGCTTGTTGTCTTGGACTGCGCGCGCTTTCGGAGGAGCTTGAGCACAGAGAGAGAGCGGGAACGCGTGAGGGTGCGGGTTTGACGCGATGGGGATACGGGAATGGGAGGAATGGGGATGTGGGTCGCGTCTGGACCCGCAGATTTAAGCACAATAGGCAGGGCAGCAGACAGAGGGGTATTGGGAAGGTGGACGAATACGGAGGTGTAGCCGACGGCTGTCAAATCGGCCTTGAAGTTTGCAACGGATGGGGTGGTAGCGGAGCGGTAGGTGGTAGGGGTGTCGATGATGTTGAAGAAGGATCCGGAAGGTACACGGGTGGAGGTGATAGACGCCTTGCGGCCGATGCCGATAGAAGGACGGCGAGTGCTGGTCACAGAGGGGCGTCTGCGAGGGGAATGGGGAGAGATGGGAGCCGGGGAGCCGGGCTGGACGTGTGAGGCCCAGGCAACGATGGTAGAAAAGGTATGGGAGCGGCGCCGGGCAGAAGGTTTCTGGAGGATCGACTGAGTTTGGGAAGGAGGAGAAGGAAGTGGTTGTGTGGGACGCTTCTTTTGAGGCGGGGGATGAGATAGGAAAGCGTAAGCGGGAGGCTGCTGTTTAAAGGTTACGGTGATGTCCTGAGGCGAACTATGGAATGGGCCAGCAGACATGGATTTGATTAAGAGAGTAAGAAAGCGGTGTATTAGGTAGATGAACGGAGTTAACCGATTTGCTGTAAAAAGCAAGGACATCCGTTTGTTAGCGCAGGGGAAATGAAAAGAGAGAATTGGGACTTGCAAGAGAGCTACAAAGGGGGAGAGAAGTGATTAAAGGTTATCGGAGTCTTGATGGATAGGAAAGTTAAGGATACAGGTGACGGAAAGAATGAGAGAGACGTTGGGGCAATGATGAGACGTTGAAGGAGTTATAGGGATACAGGACACAGGAAGGAGAGAGCACGAAAACAAGAAAGCAGAGATGGGAGACGATGCACAGGAGACTAGCTCGACGGAGTGATGGAGTCGAGACCAGTGCTGCTGGGTTTAAGAGCAAAGACAGGGAACAAAAGAGTACAGGCCACTATGCAAGCGACTGTCCAAGGACAATAGCTTTTCTCCCGTCTATAACCATTCTTCACTGTCCAAACTGGGACCCACAAATATCCATAAACAAATCAGCCATTGTCTGCCACAACCCCAGACACCCCTCGGCTATCTCCGCACCGCTGTACACGGTTTCTGGGGGGGCACTCTCGAATACAACGCCTGCCTAATCCATCCTCCTCGTGCCATAGCACTTTGTACGCTTCCCCTCCTCAGCCTTGTCGTAAAAACGCTCCTTGTGCACACCATAAATCTCGAACTTGCCATCTGCTTTGCTCGTACTTTTGTCACTTTTTGTCCACTCTCCGATGCGTTATCGTTGCATATTACATCACTACAAGCGAACCGTCCAATCAGGATCCCATGACTCCTCTCATCGTCACCTGGCATCCTCATCTAACGTGCTCACTTCATATCTAAAACCTCCTATCAGAGAACACATCTTCATTTCAAAATCCAGATAACAGCATGTCCTCTAAAGGCATTGTATTCTCCAATTCTTTTCACCGCGGTTCTCCCATTGGCCTCCACGCTTCCAACTTCGTTCTACTTTGATTGCAAATAACAAAAGCCACTTTTGTTATGTTCTGCCTCCCCGCTCGGCCTTCCGAGTGTAATCTATGTTAGGAACGGCACAGTAGCTCACGGAACCAACCCTTCGCAGTACTGCTCGCCCTTCTTCGCTTCTCATCGATCCCATCCCTCGCAGAACGTGCCCCAACTTGCATCACTCGTGTCTGTCTCGTGGTGTCCTGACGGGCGGAGTGTGAGCTACAAATCCACAAGCTTTCCGCGTGCCTGGTCCGGATCCTCGACTCAACATTAAACGATTAATAATCGACCACAATATCCAACACATTTCTCATGTCACGGGTCTATACGCCTTCCGCATGTTTTTCGGTATTATCTGATTTCATAATGGTTTTCCTTCGCTGCCATATTTCTTTTGTTTCTCGGTGATTTTTCTCATTGGCTACCTGTGACTCTTGACTACGAACCATACTCTCCCAAGAAATGGTGGCGGCCTTTGGTAGCGCACATGCATTTGTATGACTATGCAATGTTCAATTGTGTTCACGACTTACCCAAAAAACTAAGAATAATACACTGCTCCTTATCATAATACATCTTGTTTTGTCTTTCTGCTCTTGCTTTTACGACGAACTCTTATGACCCCCGCGCACTCACACCTCGTCCCCGCCCCCTCGTGCCGCCTCTGATATTGATAATGCCTCCACGTCCAGATCCGCGAGGAGCAAAGCCTCGCGGGGCGCCCCCTCCTCTGCCCCTGTACGACCTTTCATCTGCAACTGCGTGAGGGGCATCATCAGTGGCAACCATAGATCCTCCACGTCCAGTATGTCCATTTGCATGAGGTTGAACGACGTGAGCAATCCTCGCTCTTCCCCTGCCACCCCTAGGCCCAAACGTATTCGGACCAGTGTTCGGGCCAGTGTTCGGGGCCACCTTGGCAGTGTGCAGTTCCGGGTGTACAAAGCCTCCGTTCTTTCCACCACGCCCAAAGCGAATCGATGGCGGAACAAGAGTCAGCGAAGTAATCGACTGCGCTAGATTGTCGACGTCTGTGGTGGAGTGTGCATCGTTCTCTGCATCCATGTGCTCCGATCCCCTCTTCGAAAGAGGAGAAGACGCGGTATTCGAGAGGTTCGGGGCGTTCTTGAGTTCTGCGAAGCTTCCGATCCTCGGTGTCCGTCCTTCATCCTCGGAATCATCTTCATCCATATCGCTATCTTCGTCCTCGTCACTATTACTTTCATCGTCTTTGTCTTGATCTTCATTTGCTCCATTCTCTCTTGGCTTCCATGTGCCTCGAATCATGCTAGCCCCATCACCCCAGCGCTTGAGCAGCCCTCCAACCCCCTTGTTCGTGACGGCGAAAAAGAACTCTTTGGGATACTCGTGTGCTTGTATAAGGTGCAGACGCCGTGCTTTGGGAGTGAGGAACATGCGATTGCACGAGGCGACGAGACACGCGAACTGATGGATGCATGGCATACAGCGTGATGGGATCGACACATAAGTCATCGAGTCCACACACACATAATAGCTAAACTGCCTACGATTTTCTCTCCTCGTTCCTTGCGTACCGCAGCTAATGGATCGTGACATTCAGTCTGGTGCTGATGTATTGCATGTTCCATAGATAGATGCCGTGTGATTGACGTTTGTTGATATTGAGCTCGCATGATGAATACCATTTGATCCACTCACCAGCTCGAGTAATCGCGCGTCTGGAAAGACGTATCCGCACCCGCGCTGTTCGCAGACGTGAGCATGGTATTTTGCATAATGCATCTCCAGCTCTTTCGAATCTGCGATTTGAGTGGCGTTGTGGTGGGGTGGATTGCATGTTGGAGGAAGCGTGCAGAGGAGAGGGCGGTTCATTGTGGTTGAGCTTGAGCCTGGTGCAGACGAAGACGGGTAGGTGCGAATGATCTTGGATGTTGGCTCTAGAGTCAAAGGACGGTTTGGAGCAGATGGCTGAGAAGAATCAGATGTCCTGGGTCGTTTGGATGACATTGTGGCCTTCGCCTTCTCTTCACGTTTTTCACGACTTTACCGTGACAGCCGCAATGCAGCCTGCTGACGCTTGCTCGAATCTGGTAACTGAGAAACAAATATCCGGTCAGTAACGAGTGGATGTATAAAAAAGGCATGTACAAACGACAGTAAACAAAGATATAGCACGCAGAGTATGTGGTGGCAAACTTGCGACCCTCCCTAGGCAGACATCTCTGAAGATCTGTGAAGCGAGGGTTAGCGTGCTGCATACCATTTGGGTGGTAGGAGGGACGACACAGAAGCAATGCTGAACCCGAGCTATAGGAGGAGTGAAAGGGTTTTACTCACACACCAAATTGTTGTGGGGACTGCCAAGGTCTCCTTTTGAGACGTGAAGTGAATGAATGCTGAGTGAATTGCCGGTTTATCTTGAATGTAGGGTGCTAATATCTGGGGATGCCCCCTGAGATAAATTAGGAGGCATTACTCTGTAACAACCAAGAGTTAGTTACTCTGGCGCACACAGAACCACACTATAAAGAAAGATGATGGGGAGTGGGTACCCCTTTGAGCTGCAGAGAGTTTGTTGGTTAACAACAGGAGGACTCGCTAAGGAGTCTCCTGGATCTATTGGGGTATATATACTACTACAGGGTTATTTGTACATGTGTACTATACAGTTGATAGAGACAGTGGCTGATAATGTCATGGGGCCTAGCCCACATGGCCAGCTCCACTGTGTGAGAGAGTTTGTGTCTATAATAAGAAGAAAGGCAACGCGGTGCGAGAGAGAGGAGTTTGGACAAAAGGGGAAGTGCCACGTGGCACTATGTGTGGAGGCTAAAGTACAAGGTTAAAGCGGAGAATATAATAAAGGGAAGGTCCGAAAATTGTGTTATCGTAACATACTCTGCTGTGAGGCAACGATAAACTATAACAAAAACACTACCCGTCTCCGACTGCACTTGCAGGGAGTAAGAGGTACAGTGAGTCTTGAAGATCGACAGATGCTAGTGAATATAGCAAGTAGAGGATATGGGATTAGACTCAGAGGTTTCTGATGAGGAGTAAAGCGGGTATTTCAAGTAATAGAAAGCTAAAGAACAATACATGATTATATAAGGTTTTTTATAGCTAACCGTCTATTCCTCAGACCGAAAGAAGAATAAAAGGAAAGTGGTCTGAGGGGAAAATCAACCAATGAGAAAAAGGATAACTATTGTATGACTTTGAAGATTAATCAGCAGGTGGGAAAGTGTACTAATAATAAGTGTTGTCACGCGTGTTCAGGAACTGTATCCTCATGATGAGGTACGATCTGACTGAAGCGTTTATTAGTATCTCCAGGCACTGATGGGGCTTGGAGCTGGTTGGTGAGATGCTTACCACCAGTCCTTACCCATTGTGCTGGCTGGCTGGGAGTGATACCCAGTCTCTGATCTGTAATATAAAGTGGTAATGATGGTTGAGAAAGCCTGTGAGGGCTATGAGAAGTAGAATAGCAAACAATACCTCCAGCCCTAGGGCCAGAGGTGTAACGGGGAAAGCGTTCAAAAACCAAGACATAGAGAAAATAATAAATGGTCCTTACATCTGCCATCTTTCTTTGGTTTTCATGACCTCGAAGGGTACACCTTGTAGTAGATACTTGATGTCATGCACCAAAGTTGATTAGTAGCATGGGCAGTTGCCAGTAATGAAGCAAAAATTCAAAAGACCCACCTTTGTGCCACATGGTATAGTAAATAATGTTACCTTTTTCGTGCTTGTGGCTGATCAGCACTTGTCTATATTAGGTAATCAAGTCACACCTACCTTTGCTTTTTATCCGGTACTTTCCACACTCCGCATTTTGGCACTTTGGCAATTTTTTTCTGCCACTTGGCTACACATTGTGCCCTCACTTTTGTTGTCTCTCCCCTACTTCCTTTTCCTTTCCCTTACCTGGCCCCACCATGAGCCCTTTTCTGTCATTTCTGTTCTCACCTACCGGTCATTTCTGGATCCCCATCATTTTTCACCTCTTCGTCACTTCCACACTCCTCCTCTATACCCAATGTCACCACTTTCTATCCACTTCTGTCGCCAATCCATTGATTACTACATGCTGCTGCTCATATTAACTAAGCCCTGACAGCCAATCCCCATTGGGCAGTTGGTCCACCTCTATGACATTGATCTTCCATCTTCCATCGTGTCAACAATCACTCATCTTGTCTGGTTAGAATGTGGCTGGGTAATTTTTGAGCTGGAGAAAGTCTACACTTGCATTGCCAATGTTCCTCACTATCCCATTCACTCGGGTATATTTTGTAGAAATTATATTATGTAAGCAAACAAACTTCAGAGCTTTGCCCAAAGTTTTACTCTGCAATTATAACTGGCTTTTTTGTGTGGCTATCATTGTTTTTTCACATGGTATTTACATATGTTTGTTATATAAAAAGCTTTGTATTTACATTGTTATGGCATTTGTTTGCCCAGGAATCCTTCTCCCACACTTGTTCCCACACCCTGAGGGTCCAAATATCCAACACATTTATCCTTCACCCATTGTCTTTGCTACAGCTACAATTACTATACACTGCCTGGGACTCGCCTGTTCCAGATTGGAACCACTCCCCTCCCTCCCCTCCCTCCCTCATTTGACCAAGTGGTCCACTACAATCAGACCATTGGTAAGGCCATGGAACTGTTGGATTTGGACTAGGTGGTGGACCGGTAGCTCCAGTTCCTTTTCTCAGCAGAACATTCATTTGCAGTGCAATTATTTTTGATTTAGAATCATTTTTATGGACATATATTTTTCTAGAATGCCTGACTGATGACAAGAGAGCTGTGCTGATACTGATGATGTTTTTGTGTTGCCTTTTTTTACTGCATATTCCTATGACTTCATGATTTGCTTGCTTTTTTTTTTGCTATTAGACTATATCTTATAAATGTACAATCTGTAACACTATATACACAGCATTTGTTGTTTTATTCTCATCTTTTCCTTATTCTAATGATTTTATCCTATACTACTTGCACAGGACTCATCAGCACATTCCTTCACATTCTTTCTCATTATTTTTGCACAGATATACTGTGCATAGCCTTCTTTTCTTTTTACTATATAAACCCCTGTATTTGACCTTGTAAAATCAAGGATTTCAATCCAGTCTTCTCCTCTAATTTTAAGTCCACTATCTACTGCTACTTGTGATCCAGTGTGGTCACAACACTTTCCAATGCTACTGCTGTTACCTGCTGTCATCATCACTCTCCACTGTTGAAGTCACTATCATCCCTTTTGATTAGGGTCCTTCTGAGCACTACAGTTTGTGCGCCAGGAGCCTGCTATCACTGGGAATCTTGTCATCTTTATCGTTCTCAAACCTGTTTTGTGCTACAATGAGCAAGGTAGAGCTTGTGTTACGATAACACAATTTTCGGACCTTTCCTTCATTTTCATTCTCCGCTTTAACCTTGTATACTTTAGCTTTCACACATGGTGCCACGCGGCACTTCCCCTTTTGTTCAAACTCCTCTTTCTCGCGCCGCGTTGCCTTCTTCTTATTTTAGATACAACTCTCTCACACAGTGGAGCTGGTCATGCGGGCTAGGCCCCATGACATCATCAGCCACTGACTTTATCAACTGTACAGTACATAAGTACAAACACTCTGTATTAGTATATATACCCCAATAGATCCAGGAGACTCCTTAGCAAGTCCTCCTGTTGTATACCAACAAACTCTCTGCAGCTTAAGGGGTAACCACTCCCCATTCACTACCTTTACAGTGTGTTCTTGTGTGCACCAGAGTAACTAACTCTTGGTTGTTACATTAGGACTCGCTCTTCTACTCTCTCGCACATTGTGCAAAAAGTCCCATTGGGCACCCGGACTCCAGGGTGAAGGAGATTTGGTTATTGTTTGGGAATATCCCGCATAGCAAATAGGTGCGCTCCTAGTGACGGCCTTGTAGTGCTTTGGGAGAAGAAACAAAACCTTTGGTACGCGGCCCCCAGCGTTAAGGGGAGTACTATAGCTCAGCAGTGGTGTGGAACCTCTGTTGATTAGATTTTAGAAAACAAAACTTCCTCTTCGAATACCTCTGACCAGGCCGGGCACTTGCCTCTGCCAGTCTGGAGAAGGGTTGACAGCTTAACAAGCGGACCACCCCCTGACAACCATTCGGACCAGGGTTTAATACTATAACTTTACATACAAATTCAATACTATAGTGTGGGTAGTCGGAGATTGAGATCCGATACTCAGCTGGGAAGAGGTAGATCCGCAGATAGCAAGCGGGGACCCCCAGTTACCTTTTTTTACTTTACAAAGAAAACAAATTGACATGTCGTTGCAACCTCAAATGGATGTCAACGCTCTGTTGCACAACATGCATGCACAGATCTTGACATTGACCACTAAACTCGCCGAGCTGCAGGCAAATCCCCCTGCGGCAACTCCCTCGGTCGAGAAGAAATTCAATAAGAAAGTTGAAGTCGTCGCTGACCCTGGCGCCTTCGAGGGAGACAGAGCGCAATTTGCCGAATGGTGGATCAAACTCCAAATATGGGTTAAGGCAAATTGGGACGCATTTGCCGACAATTTTGAGGTAGCCACTGCGGTACTATCTCGACTAAAGGGACCTGTGGCGGGTTGATACGCCCAAGTTAGATTGCAGGAGTGCTACACCGCGGGAGTGTGGCCCACCTGGGACGATCTCAAAGTAGAGATTGAAAAATATTTCAAGCCGCAAGCTGAGCGTGACTGTGTGCGCCAGCAAATCTGTTCCTTCAAACAAGGCAACATGAGGACGGATGATTTCGTAACCCGGTTCCTGGCCCTCTCCATCCAAGGGGGTCTTGGTAATGAACATGCAGTAGAGCTGCTGGAACGCAATGTGAACCCCCACATTGCAGAACAGCTTTATCTGCAGGATATGAGAAATGAGAATCTCTCTCAAGCAGCAGAGGAGGTTCGGAAAATAGGTAGGGCCATAGAGCTCTACAAAATGCACCAAGGTGGCGAGACCACCAAAAACAACAAATCCCAGAGGCGCCCTGGGTCATCAAACCATCATAATCACTCTCACGGGTTCAAGCCGTTCAGGCTGCAGCCAGGACAGGGTGCTCCTATGGATATCGGCGTGGTCCAAGGCGGACAGATGCACAGATTCAAGGGCAACTGTTACAACTGTGGCCAAGAGGGACACATGTCCCGAGATTGCAGAAACGGGGTGCAGGCCGCCCAACAAAAAAATAATCAAGGGCGCCAATTAGAAACCGAAAAACCGGACAATCGGCTCAATACTCTGGCCGGTTGTTCGTACGACGAAATCCGGTGTTGATGATGAGAACTGTTGTTAGAAACCACACACAAAAACAAACTAACAAACAATCCTCCCAGCTTCCACGGAATTTGTTTATAGGCTTTGCCTCCTAGAACAGTGGGTGCTCTGGTTATTCGTGGGGTGGTATGTATGAAGATCCTTCAAAGTAAAACCCAGAGATGTATGAGTGTGGGTTTTGAGGAGGAGGGATAGTTGAATTTATAGAAGATAGGGGCTTAGTGACGAGTATAGATGAGCACTACCTTGCTAATTGTAGCACAAGGTAGGTTTGAGAACGATGAGGATGACAAAGTGACAAGGTTCCCAGTGATAGCAGGCTCCTGACGCACAAACTGTAGTGCTCAGAAGGACCCTAATCAAAAGGGATAACAATGACTTCAGAAGTGGGAAGTGACGATGACAGCAATTAACAGTGGTAGCAGTGGGAAGTGTTGTGACCACACTGGATCACAAGTAGCAGTAAGAAGTGGACTTAAGATTAGAGAAGAAGTCTGGAATTGAGTTCCTTTTTTTTTTTTTTACAAGGTAAAATACAGGGGTTTATATAGTGAAAGAAAAGTAGGCTATGCACAGTATAGCTGTGCAAAAGAATGAGAAAGAACATGAAGGAAGAAATGTACGCTGACGGATCCTGCATAGGTAGTACAGGATAAGATTGTCAAATAAAGGAAAAGAAAGGGATAGAACAATGAATGCTGTGAGTAATGTCACAGGTTTGTACAGCCATAAAGTAAAGTCCAATAGCAAAAAGAGAGCAGGAAAATCATGATGTCATGGGAAGATGCAGTAAAAAAGGGCAAGGCAAAACACTATCAGTATCAACACAGTTCCTTTATTGTCGGTCAGACATTTTAAAAAAAGATGTGTCCATAAAAATGATTCAAAAATCAGAAATAATTGCACTGTAAATGAATGTTCTGCTGAAAAAAAAGAAACTGGAGCCACCGGTCCACCACCTAGTCCAAATCCGACAGTTCCATGGCCTTACCAATGGACTGGTTGTGTTGGACCACCTGATCAAACGAGGGAGGGAGAGGAGTAGTTCCAATTTGGAACAAGTGAGTCCCAGGCAGCGTGTGATAGGTGTAGCTGTAGCGAAGACGATGGACAAAAGATAAGTGTACCCAAGTGAATGGGACAGCGATGAACATGGGCGACGCAAATTGGAGGTGTCACATTCAACCTTGAATGGATCTTCATTGTTAGGGATTGCGAGCGTGGGCGAGGTGGTGATTGTCTTTTTGAGAGCATTGAATGCTTGTTGTTGGTCCTTGGCCCATTCCCAACTACTTTACCGGTGAGAATTGTCAGTGGTTTTGCGATTTTTCCATAGTCTCTGATAAATCGTCTGTAAAAGTTTGAAAATCCTAGAAACGACTGTAACTCCTTCTTTGTGCGTGGTATCGGCCATTCTGCGACTGCTTGTACCTTCAGCGGGTCCATGCGAATTGTATCATGAGAGATGATCATTCCTAGATATTCGACCTCTTTCTTCTCGAACTCACATTTCTCTGGTTTGAGATATAGCTGATTGTCTGCGAGTATCTGAAGAACTTTGGATACGATCTTCCTATGTTCTTCTAGCAAATCAGTGAATATCATAATATCGTCAAGGTATACAATGACAGATTCTTCGTTGATCAGGTCTCGGAGAAGTCGATCCATCATTGTTTAAAAGGTGGCTGGGGAGTTCGTAAGTCCGAAGAACATAACTAGAGGTTTGAACAATCCTCTGTTAGTTCTGAAGGCAGCTTTGTGCTCATCTCCTTCTTTGATTCAAACATTATTATATCCCCAACAAACATCCAGCTTGGTGAAGAATCTAGCACCTTTGAGCCGGTTTATCAATTCTGAAATGAGGGGTAATGTATATCGGTTTTTGATCGTAAGGGCATTGAGTTTCTGATAGTCTTGTACTGGTCTGAGAGATCCATCCTTTTTCTTGATAAAGAAGAACGGGGATGCATAAGGGGATTTTGATACTCTAATCCTCCCTGTCTCCAGGTTTTCTTTTAAGAACTCGTTAAGATGGATTTGTTCATCGCGGTTAAGTGGATATGTTTTACAGTCTAGACCTTTGGCTTCCGGCAGAAGTTCAATTGCGTGGTCCCAGACCCATCATGGGGGTAGTTTATCAAGTGACGCTTTCGTGAATACTGGCTCAAAACAATGATAAAATGGGGGAACGACATCTCTGAACATGAGTGTTGACTTTGCTCGTTCTGATTCTTCTGCAATCTGCTGGCTTTTGGTCTGAGATACGTTGTCAATCCTGCTCTGTAAGTCTACAGCGATGACTCTATCTCCGTCTTCAGGGTGATACTCCATATCATCAGAAGGGTACGTGATAGTGTTTGTTTGCCAGTTGATGTTGGGATTTGTGCCACGTAGCCAGTCGTGTCCTAATAAAATTCTGGTCTCTCTCTGTCCAGTGACCAGGAAATCCATTAATTCAGTGTAACCCGCCACAGTTAGGCGAAGTGTCACATATTCTGTCAGAGGTCCACTGCGATTTTTGGTTCCATCTGCATTTGAAACGATAACATGAGTTGGAAGTTGTTTCGTGGAAATGTTGTGTTGCCAAACAAAGGCTTCGTCAATGATGGAGTCTGTGCATCCCAAATCTATCAGAACTGGTATAACATGCGTCTGGTGATTGTTAATTGTGGATAATTGGCATTGTAGTGAGAGTTTGCATTGGTGAGATGGGGGAAGGGATGAGAAATCTTTGATCACATTCAATTGCTCTACAATGTAATCTTCATTGTGCTGCTTGAGAAAATTGATTGTATCTGTCGTGATATGTGGGTAACACTGGGGTGAGGCCCAGTTCCGAACCAATGCTTTGGCTCTTTCTTCTTTCTGGTCTTTCATTCGTCGAGCCAACCATTCTGCTGAATGTGGTTTAGCGTATTTCTCGGCACGTGGGTTTAAGGAAACTTCGAGAAAATCCTTCGTCTTTGTCTCCTCCTGGGTTGTGGTTGCTTCTCTAGCTGCAACTTTCTTCAGAGGGCAGTTCCTTGCAATATGGCCCGGCTGGCCACATCCATAGCATAATCTGAACCGACTTTGTCGGTGTCGATGATGAGAACTGTTGTTAGAAAACCACACAGAAAAACAAACTAACACACAATCCTCCCAGATTCCATGGAACTTGTTTATGGGCTTTGCCTCCTAGAACAGTGGAGTGGTCTGGTTGTTCGTGGGGTGGTACGTATAAAGATTCTTCAAAGTAAAACCCAGAGGTGTATGAGTGTGGGTTTTGAGGAGGAGGGATAGTTGAATTTATAGAAAGATAGGGGCTTTGTGGCGAGTATAGACGAGCACTACCTTGCTAATCGTAGCACAAGGTAGGTTTGAAAACAACAAGGATGACGAGGTGATGAGGTTCCCAGTGATAGCAGGCTCCTGACGCACAAACTGTAGTGCTCAGAAGGACTCTAATCGAAGGGGATGACAATCACTTTCAAAAGGGACAAGTGACGATGACAGCAGTTAACAATGGTAGAAGTGGGAAGTGTTGTGACCACACTGGATCACAAGTAGCAGAGTAGTGAACTTGAGAGTAGAGAAGAAGTCTGGATTGGATTACTTGTTTTTTTTTACAAGGTAAAATACAGGGGTTTATATAGTAAAAGAAAAGTAGGCTATGCACAGTATAGCTGTGCAAAAGAATGAGAAAGAACATGAAGGAAGAAATGTACGCTGACGGATCCTGCATAGGTAGTACAGGATAAGATTGTTAAAAAAAGGAAAAGAAAGGGATAGAACAATGAATGCTGTGAGTAATGTCACAGGTTTGTACAGCCATAAAGTAAAGTCCAATAGCAAAGAGAGAGCAGGAAAATTATGATGTCATGGGAAGATGCAGTAAAAAAAGGGCAAGGCAAAACACTATCAGTATCAACACAGTTCCTTTATTGTCAGTCAGGCATTCTAAAAAAATATGTGTCCATAAAAATGATTCAAAAATCAAAAATAATCGCACTGTAAATGAATGTTCTGCTGAAAAAAAAGAAACTGGAGCCACCAGTCCACCACCTAGTCCAAATCCGACAGTTCCATGGCCTTACCAATGGACTGGTTGTGTTGGACCACCTGATCAAACGAGGGAGGGAGAGGAGTAGTTCCAATTTGGAACAAGTGAGTCCCAGGCAGCGTGTGATAGGTGTAGCTGTAGCGAAGACGATGGACAAAAGATAAGTGTACCCAAGTGAATGGGACAGCGATGAACATGGGCGACGCAAGGGGATGAACCTTCTCCAGCTCAAAAACTACCCACCCACGCTCCAACCAGGCAAGACGAGCGACCAATGTTTTGATAGTATATGATGGTAGATCGACGTCATGAAGATGGACCTGTTGCCCTATTTGAACCGGCCGCCGGGGCTTTGCTGATATCAGCAGTGGCACGTGGTAGTCTACGGATCGGCGATGGAAGCGGATAGGAAGTGGTGACATCAGAAATGGTGGGGGTGCAAATAAGATGAGGAGGAGGAGGGTGGAGGTGACGAAAAGGTGGATTAGAATGGGGATCCAGAAACGACCATCAGGTGAGAATAAAAAAGAGAGGAAGGGGCCCATGGTGGGGCTAGGCAAAGGAAGGGGAGTAAGAGAAACGACAAAAGCAAGGGCGCAATGCAATGTGTAGCCAGTGGTGACGCGAAAATTTGCCGAAATACCGAAATGCCGAAAGTACCGGATGGAAAAGCAAAGGTGAGCGTGACTGGATTGCCTAATAGAGGTGGTGCTGATCAGCCACAAGTTCGAAAAGGGCAATATTAATTACTATTCCACGTGGCACTGTGCCTGTATGGCGCAAAGGCGAGTCTTTTTGAATATTCGCTTTGTTATTGACACCTGTCCATGCTACCAATCAACTTTGGTGCATGACAGCGTCAGGAGCCTGCTATCACTGGGAACCTTGTCACCTCCTCGTTCTCAAACCTACCTTGTGCTATGATTAGCAAGGTAGATCATATAACAAGGTAGAGCTTCTCCGTACTCGTCATAAGGCCCCTATCTTCTATATTCCAACTATCCCTCCTCCTAAAAACCCACACCCATACATCTCTGGGTTTTACTTTAAAGGATTGCTATACATACCACCCCACAAACAACCAGACCACTCCACTGTTTTAGGAGGCAAATGTTATAATTGACGTACCAGTACCTACTTACACTTCACCTTTTTCATACTTTTACTTTTATTTTTCCAAGTCACATGACCAGTCATGTGACCATTTACTTTACTTTACATTTTCGAACTTTTCATAGTCACATGACCAGTCATGTGACACAACACCGGACCAATGTCTAGACTCATCATGTGACCGGTCACATGCTAAACATCGGACTTTAAACTCTATTTACAACTGTACAGTACCTCATGTATTTTAGTATATACAGGAGCAATACAAGGGGAAGGATTCAGCGAGTCCTCCTGTTGTCTAGCACAACTAACCCATTGAAACCTAAGGGGTGATCCCTTTCTCTCTTCTCTCTTCTCTTTTGCTTGTCTGAGTTGTGCACCAGAGTAAGAAACTCTTGGTCGTTACAGCAAAGCCCATAAGCAAGTTCCATGGAATCTGGGAGGATTGTGTGTTAGTTTGTTTTGTGTGTGGTTTACTCTGAAAGTCACAGTTCTGACAGGCATCCTATATTCAATGTGGCCTCACTTGGTATGAACTGAAATGGCATGTTGGGAGGAGCAAACTGCAGCGTGAAAGGTTTGCCAAAGGTTGTACCTCCTCTGGACTTGCATTCAAAAAAGGCATATATTTAGACTACCAACAGACTGTAGCTATGAAAACATGTCTAACAATCTACAAAAACTTGCCATGCCAAATTTAAACTCCACACAATTATCTCATCTACAATCCAACTACATTTACAGTAGGTAGTTTAACATTTGGGTGTACAAGATCGGTAGATAACTCCGGGAATATTGCACCATTCATATACAGGGAATGACAAGGATAGAAATATACTGATTTATTTGCCCTTTCCAGGATCTTCCTCAGCTCGCCGATCATGAAGATATCATGCTCCTTATCCATAATGCCGTAACGGCGTACGTCCCTGTGATGTCTGTTAGTATCGAAAGATGCGGGATACCTATCAACACCATGCGTTCCAGCAAAGTCGAAATCCATCAGCATGGCTCCTTCTTTTGGATGGAGTACAATATTCTGAGGACGGAGGTCTCCAAACACCAAATCTCCCCTGTGGAGCAACTGCACCGCCCTCTCAACGCGGTCAAGGATATCGAGGTAGTTCTTCTGTTTCAGACAATCAGATATTGGAAGACTCTCAATGTAGTCCGTCATGACCATACAATGGTCGCTGATAAGGCGAGCAAAGTATTGCAACCTGGGAGCTAGTTGTTCTGTTTCCAGAAGTTTATGCGCCGCTTTGTTGTACCTCGCGGTAAATTCTGTCTAGCAGAATGTAAAAGACTCAGAGTTGGACAGAAAACTCTGAGGTATATATAAAACTGTAAGCACCTAGAGAACGTAAAAGACTACATGAGGAACTAATGTGAGCTAGGTGAAACTACATAGAATAGAAGATGTCTCACCTCAGAGTTGGACGGAAAACTCTGAGGTGTCTTATCGATGAAAAAGAGCTATATATCAGCTAACGGAAACAAAACAAAAAATTGCCATCTGATGGCGCACGGGCCATTCCATTCACTAGGCCTGCCTAGTTCGGTCATTGCTCCAACATCTCGCGCCACCTCTCTATTTCGTGGACGCTTGCACTTGTATTCCTAACAGTAAACTTAACTACGACATCCGCCTCGCCATCCGAATCAATCATCTTTGCTCGGTATATAGCGTAGGGTCTTTCGGCGTCTGCTTCCTCTCTGCGCTCCTCCTGCATGACTTGGATGCATCGTCCGCCATGTGATAGTTTGCACATGTACTTAAGGGCTGGAACAGTATCATAATCTCTGGCGGGAAGCGGGCTGGGATACAGGTGTCTAGTAGTTCGTGCCGCTTTTAGGTCAAGCGCTCTATAATATTCCTTCCAGTCATTGTAGCAGAGGCGTAGGGCCTGACACATGCGGCCTACATGTAGGACCAACTTTGCTTGGAATGCGTCGATGTACAGTTCTTGAGAAATTAGCTTATCCATGTAGACTCCGCCGATAAACACAGCAATCAATATTTCAATACGGGAGCCCGTGACGCCGATAATGACAACGGGGCAATTAGACCTCTGAACGTATGGCTTGTACTAAAAGACTCATGATAATTTAAATGGTGCTTCACTAATATTTGTCAGAACGTACCGATTCCTGAGCGACAGCTTTCCTAAAACATACCCAGCCTTGTAAAGAACTGTCCCCTCCCACGCCCGGCTCGTTCTTGTCTTCGCGGATGACTATAAGCGGATCACCCCAAGTTGCATCTACTATGCCCCCACGATCATCCAATTTGGTTTCGTAACTGCCATGATCTAGTAAAACGCTCTCGAAGAAAGGCTTTAAAAGGACCCTTCTGTGCGGTTCATTCTCGTATAATTCAGCGGAGCCCGAAATGAAGCTATGGCAAAGCCCTAGCAGCTCAGAACTTGGCTCCGAATCAGGCTGCCAAATCGTGGGATCGTCGAGACGGTCTAGACGATGTTTGAGCCTGGCAAAGGCGTGGTGGAACAGCGAAGAATGTGGACCATAGTTACAAGCTGGCCTGTGAATGTATAGATCACCATACACAGACCCAGAGCTGTCCTTGAGTAGCTTGATTTCTTTGCCCAATGGCGATCTAATGTCTCTAACATTGGCTGCCTTCCGGACAGACACTTGAAGTAGATATTAGGATTTGCCAGCAGCAAATGCTAGAGAACTCATTTTGAATTGAATCAGAACGGGTGATGTCAAGGGCCTGCAACTTGGCACCACCTTCCCAAACTCAAGATACTTTGAGTAAGTCGAGCGAAACGGCTGATTAACGTAGCACATTCTGGAATTGGTCACGACGATTATATCGACCTTCCTCTCCTCCTCGTACGCAGGACCTGTGGGGAAATGCCGTTTCATCCGCTGGTGTCATTCCTAGGTCGTCAGAATGTTCGTGAAGCCACTCTGTAACACGGTTAAAAAGTGTGTTTGGTGGGTCCATGGACAGCTCGCCACAGTGCACAAGGATGTGAGCACGACAGAGCAATATATGCTGATAGGAGATGAAGACCTGACCTTTATAAGATTAGATCCCTCGCCTTCCAAGGTTCGTCTGTGACCCAGAGACACGAATTGCCGCTTTCAAGTCTGCTACTTTCGCCCCCTCTGGCACATAGAACGGATAACACGTAGCTCTGGGGTCGTCTTGCGTGTAGGCGACGAAGCGAACAGGCATTGTAGTAATTGTATCGAAAGTGATGGTACGGAGACGTGACGCTCGACAGACCTATAATATACGTAGTCATGAAATGATTTCCCTCGGTCCGCCCGTGGCCATTTCCCTTGCAATGACCGATTTCTCAACAATCGTCCAAGCGAAAAAGCGTGACGCACGAACGGTTCGGTCACACCTCCTCGTCTCCCCATTACTACTAGTACCTATAAGCCTTTTGTTACAGTCTTCGCCACCGTCAAGCACAACACACGCACCAAGATGTCTTCGAAACGAAAATGGGATCAGGCTGCACCGGACACTGTACCAGAAGACAGCGACCACCCCGCCAAAGTTTCAAAAGCGGATGATGGCAAAACGGCTTCTGAAGCTGCTGCCGCCGCCGCCGCCATTGCTGCAAAGATTGCTGCTCAATTCAGCGCTGGAGGTGGGGGAGGTCTTTCGCTAGGTGCAAAGGATCCACATGATGGGGATTTCACGCATGACATCGATATCAATGACGTCCGGAATCGGTATATGCTCACCAAGGGGTCGACACAGACGCAGGTGAGTTGGATAGCTCTAGCTGATAATTGATGTCGGTAGCCCGTTAGCAAGTGAGGAACTGACCCTAATGTGTTTTCTTTTTGAAAGATACATGAAGAAACTGGTGCTTCGATAAGTACCAAAGGCGTGTGGTACCCAGACCGCTCGAAAGCGACCGAAAAAGACCCTCCGCTATACCTTCATATCGCTGCGTCTTCACAGGCAATGCTCCAGGATGCTATGGATAAAGTGAACGAGCTCATAGCTATCGATCTCGGTCCTCTGGTGGAAGACAAGAAAGATCGCTTGCGAGAAAAGGTACAGTTATCAAATCCTACCCATTTGCCAACGCTGCTTACATATTGCTCGTATTATAGCGAAAATGGCCTGAAGAGAAGATTCCTGTCGGCCTCGAGACTATACGAAACTTTAACGTGAGAGCAAAGGTGGTTGGCCCATCGGTAAGCTCACCATCCTACCTGTCTACGCCATTGCTGATGTCTTTCTTCCAGGGCATGTTCGTGAAATACATTCAACAAGAGACAGGAACAAGAGTACAAATAAAAGGTATCGGTTCAGGTTTTGTGGATCAGGAGACGGGTCGCGAGTCCGACGAGCCTATGCATATACATATAACGTACGTATTCATGCCCATCTTCAACCTCATAGAATAATATTGACCGTCCACCAGAGGACCTGACGAAGGTCAAGTAGCCCGTGCCAAAGTCCTAACCGACGACCTGCTCGAGGTCGTCAAATCAGAACACGCCAAGTCCCAAACGCAACTTCATCAACAGCAAATGGAACTGCATCAGGCACAAGCTCAGTATGCCGCATACAGTGCTATGGCTGTATGTTTTCCGTGCTTTTTTGAATCAATGCTAGTCTGGTTGTTGATGTATTGGATTTGCTAATCAGGGATACGCTCCCCCGCCTCCAGCCAATGCTCCACCACCCCCACCACCCGGCGAACAGCCGCCGCCTCCTCCAGATGGCAGTGCCCCTCAACCTCCTGCACCGGGCGGCTCAGCGCCGTATCCAGGCGGGGAAACACCAGGAGATACCAGTGCACAGGACACATACGCTGCATATTGGTAAGATTTTCATTTATCTTGGCATTATATGGAATAATAATGGTGATGTTGGTTGGCGCTACAGGTCTGCATATGGCTATGACGTCAACTCGCCGCAGTTCAAAGAATGGGCAGCCAGCCAGCAGCAGCAATATTCTCAGTATTACGCTCAAGGATACACGGGCGCTACCCCCGACGGTGCACCACCTGCACCTGGTGGTCAACCTCCGCCTCCCCCAGCGTGAAAAAGCTTTTGCAAACTCATTGGCACTATATACTTATGCTCCGAAGCGAGAGAGTGGGTCCAGTTGATTATGATCTATAGTGCTACATAGTATAATTTGTTTGTGCGAACATGCATCTCATGTACCACTTTTTTCCTTTGACATGCAATAACTCGAACTCGACGAGTTGTTTTTGCTCGACTCGTTGCCCGATGAATGATCAACCAACTGGCTGGTTAATCATTCACAAGGGTTATTCTTAGGGTACGAATATCTCAAGTTTCGGCCAGTAGCGGATTATGGAAGCTCAAATGGAGCCACATAAACATGTGCCCCATGGCTGAGTTGGTCACAGCGTCCGACTGTTAAGTTCGAAGTGTTCGAGCGGATCATCGGAAGGTCGTGAGTTCGAGCCTCACTGGGGCAGTTGATTTTTTGTTTCCATTCCTTTTGCCACTCTCCAAACCTTAACCTCACATATTGTATTTTGATGTTTTACTATTATTCCAGTGCATGTAGAATTTTCCTACTCAGAATCTGGTGCAATTCATACAGGAGGGGTAGATGCCAGAACCATGGCCTTCAGAGTTGTTGGAAGACTTAGAAAAATTTTTGGTAAAAGGTGTGGGGAACTTATTGATAATTGAACTGCTGGAATGGAGTACAGCAGTTACAACTTATATCTAAAAAAAAGGGGACAGTGGTCCCAAAAGTCACGTGTCAGCCATGTTGTGTCGGTCATTTTGCTTAGGTGGTTTTTGTAGCGCCACAGGTGTGGAAGGTGCTGCAGGCGCCTGACACTTACAGCAAAGCTGCCATAAGTGCAACTCATACTATCAGAGGGAGTGGGGTTTGTAAGGAGTAACTTGTGATGTAGGCACAGAGTTCTATACAAACAATTATCTAGCAAGGAGAAATCTTATGTGAGAGGAGTTTATCATAAGGTGTGAACTACAGAGTCCATGAGGAACATGAAAACATGCTGAGGAAACATATGGTGGACTGAAGGTCCAGGGTAAAAGTTGGAGCAGATATTCAGAGTATTGTATGGGAGCAAAGCACAGAAGCATGCCGGACGGCAGAACACAAGGGGCACAATTCCCAGGGAGACCAAAGGTTTGGGAGTTTGGACTTGGGGGTTTCTGACTATTCAGAGGTTTGGGTTCCTTGGCCTGTGGCACAAATATGACAGTAGATCAAATTCAGGCTGTTATACTTATGTATCACAAATTGCACATATTGCAGTTTTGCTGCAAGCATTAGGCACTTTCCACACAAAAAAACATGTGAGTAAAACTAAGCAAAAGAATATGCTCCCATGTACACAGTGCTTGGGACTACTATCTCCCCTTTTTTTAGATGATCCCTTAATATCACCTTGACTCACCTAGAAACAGTGGATTAGATTGATCAGATTGTACTTATTACACAATTTGAATGGTTTATTTTTTTTACATACATCTGAGTGAGGGATATATCAGGCAACAAATACAAAGCTATATAACAATCAACAACAACAAGTTAATCCCTTAAGATAAGGTAGTAGTGCTGAGTACCATTGACTGAAGAGTATTTGTATAGGTGCAAATCCAAACTAATATTGAATCAAAGAATAATACACCAAGTGGCTACTCTTTATATAGGGAATAATAAGAATCAGGCCAAAAAGGGAAAATAATGTCTGATCCTAAAATCAACCTATAGGAAAAAGAAAATGAAGTGGTACAACTATTATAATTAATAAGCATGTGGAAGATTTCTCATGAGAGGAATGTGCAATTGGCTAAAACAGTAATCCTATTATAGGATACTGTGCTATAGTCCTTCCTGCTTATTGAATTTCCTCCAAAGTATTCTCATACAAAGCTTATTAATGAAGCTATGTGAGTGGGATATCTCCTTGTAGGTTTGAAGGGAGTATCCTGCTTTATAAATAAAATAGACCATGGGTATGAAGGGAAAATAGAAAAAAGAAAGAGATAAGTAATATTTTACCAACAGTGACTTCTAGTGCAGTGGCCAGCAGAGTAGTTGGGAAGGAGTCTGAAAGCTATGACATAGTGAGAATGTAATAGTAAAAATTGATTCCTAACAAGATACATGAATAAACCTCTCATGCATATATGGGTGGCCACAGCATGGTGAAATTTGTGTTTGATCACAAGTTAAATGCTGGTAGATTGGAAAATATGTGAGCTACAACTTGGTATTTTGGCTACAACATTAGAGAAAGGTTTTTTTGGGCCCAAACTGATACTCTAGGGTTATCCTGCACACCCTTAAAAATATCTTCCCTCCCTACTAGTACATTGAGTACTCAAAGTGTTGTATAGTGATGTCAGAATTGTGACCTTTAGGAAAGCAGAGCTTGGAGTGCGGAGATGGAGTGGGGAGCGGGACAGAGTATGGGATTGGAGACTGACTTAGCTTGTGCGCTAGGCCCTTCTGTGGACCTTGGTCCCTAACCCGTTAAAGTGAACAGATGAGAGTAGAGGATGAAAAAGAGTAGAGTAAAGGCCCTTTGGAGAAGAACCAGAAAACTTAGAAGGGGATTTGAGTAAAGGCAAGGGAATCTAGTTGATATTTAAACTGCGGGAACAGAGTACAGGAGCTACAACTTATATACTGTCGGAGGACTGGGAGCTTGTAAGGAGTAACTTGTAATGTAGGTACAGAGTTCCATGTGGACAACTATCTAGCGGGGGGAAATTGTATGTGGAGGTGGGGTACAGGGTTATGCCAATTGGCAGGACACAAGGAGCATAATCCCAAGAGTGCCAAAGATTCAGGGGGTTTGGACATGAGGAATGTCCTCTTCAAAATTCTGGAGTTATGCCTTCCAATATGGATATGACAGGTGAAGATGAAAGAAAATTTTGGGCTAAAATCATGATAGATGATTCTAAATTATCTGAACTTGCTTATATAATGGTCACAGGTCTTGTCACACCACAAAGTTGTGTTAGGTAGCTAGCAGTGTTCAGAAAACTAAGTAAAATGCCTGGCCATGCTAATCTTAATGAGTAAAAAAAGTAACTTTCCTGTAAAGAAAAAGATAGGCTCATAGTGAGAGCAGTTTTTGTGTATCAGGATAAACAGGCAAAAGGGGAGGACATAGATAAGAAAGGTCTTATCTGGGTTTGTTAAGAGGTTTGAACAAGACCATTTTCAAGAACAAGGTGTCAAGGTTACACTTAATTCAAAGGCATTTTCAAACTATGTGAAAGGAAAGCAAATATTTAGCTCATTCAATGCTAGCAAAAGATGGTCAATTCCACAGGAAACAGAGATAGCTATCAAGTATACAAAGGATATAACTTGCCATGGACTTTCTCTTAATCACCAAATACTCAGGGAACATGTTAATAAGATCCTTTATTCTTGGATTGGAGACTGTTTCAAAAGTGTTAGAAATAACTGGACAAACCATTCGGTGCTTGGGGATAAAGGAAAACTTGGGACCTACTATGCAAAGGGACTTGATAGTGTAAGGGGCCAAGTAGTTAATGAAAAAACTAAAAGCACATACTTTGCTCTGTCAAAGGAAACAGGGTATTGGATGAGACAGGTTTACAAGGTACCGGTGGAGGTCAAGCCTGAGAACAAGTTCTGGCTGGCACACATAGTCTATCAGCAGAGATGTGGCAACAAGGAGACAATAACTGTCATGGTTGCTATTTATGCAGATAGCAAAATATGCCACCAGCTGTGATATTTAGCTTGGGTGGCAAAACCCCATATGATATGGTAAATGGCGCAAAACCTGACCTGCGTGGAATCCGAGAGTTTGGCTGCACCGCATATGTCAAAGACATAGGTGCGGGAAAACTCGAACTGCACGCCAAATTGGGAAAGTGGCTAGGATTTGACAGTGAGTCAAAAGCCCACAGGATCTACTGGCAGGACAAACACACCATAACTGTCGAACGCGACATTGTTTTCAACCCAGAAGAACGACTCATTCCTGCGCCGAATGCAGGCGGCAACGATTTGGACTGTCTATTCGCTGATCCAAACAAATCCTCGCAAAATGATGAGTCAGCAAATGAACAGCAAAACAAAACTGTCAACCTACCGGCCGCTATTCATCCCAACCTTGTGCATAAGGCTATACCACCTGTCAAACAACCACATCCAAACTTACCAGCAGCCATCCATCCTATCCCAGGTCCAATGGTCCCAATCCAACTTGTCAAACTCCCTCAGAACCTTCCCAACGAGCAAAACGACGCTGTTGAAGCAGTCAAAGAGCTCAACAACCGTCCCAGACGCAGCGAGCCAAAGCTAGCCGGCTATTACAAGGCACTACACGAAGGATGTGTCAGCCTAGCCACCGCAATCATGGCAATTGCTGAATCCAATGAAGACAACAACAACTACGCTTACTTCGACACTCAATTTGCAGCAACGGCCATTGACACTTGTCCCAAAAACGACACACCCACAATGGGCGAAGCGTTAAAAGGACAAAATTGAGAGGAATGGCTCCAGGCTATTAATGAGGAATTGAAACAAAACGAAAAACTACGCACCTGGACGCTTGTAAAACCACCACCAAACATCAACATCATACACTGTCACTTTGTTCCCCGCATCAAACGTGGACCCAATGGTGAGATAATCAAGTTCAAAGTACAACTTGTTGCAAACGGCAACACCCAAGTCTACGGTCTTGACTATACAGAAACCTACTCTGCAGTTTCTTGCATGACCACTAACCGCCTAGTCCTTTCACATGTGGCAGCCCAAGGCTGGGAGGTACATCAAATCAATATCAAAAGTGCATACATGAATGCTAGTGTTGACGAGGACATATACATGCATCCGCCACCACACTATCTCGACGATCAGCAAAAGAGTCTGGTTTGCAAACTTAACAAGGGTCTATACAGACTAAAACAAGCAGGCAGGCAATGGTACGAAAAGCTATCCAAGACCTTTGAACACCTTAGTTTTAAAAAGTCCCAACACGACCGTGCACTATTCATAAAGTATCAAGGTCAAAATGATATCTTAGTATCCGTTTCTGTAGACAACATGCTGATAGCAGGCAACTCAAAGCTTGTTACCAAAGACTTCAAAAACAGCATAAAGCAGGAATACAAGATCACAGACTTAGGAGAAATTAACTGGCTCCTTGGTATTGAAATCAAACGCGACAGAAACACTCGCACTATATCACTCTGTCAACATGCATATATTGACACCATTCTCAACAGATTCAACATGTCCAATTGCAAACCAGTTGCAATGCCAATGCAACCTAGCATTTTATTAGATGACAAGACAACCATCACTCCTGCAGAGATGAACGAAATGAGCAAAATACCTTACCGCAAAGCCATTGGCTCATTAATGTATCCAGCTCTTTGCACAAGGCCAGACCTCTTGTTTGCTATATCCTCTCTATCTCATTTCTTGTAAAACCCTAAGCCGATCCATTGGGAAGCAGCGAAACGAGTCTTTTGCTGTCTCAAAGGCACTCGAAATCATTGCCTAATCATAGGCAGTACAAACAAAGGACTAGTAGAATTCTCTGACACAGATTTCGCATCCCATCTCCATTGACACTCAATCTCTGGCTATCTCTTTCGTATCAACGGAGGAGCCATATCCTGGAACTCTAAAATGCAGCCAATAGTAGCTCTTTCCACCACCGAAGCCGAGTATATAGCCCTATCAAATGTGACAAAAGAAGCAATTTGGCTCAGACAGCTATGGAGCGAAATCGAGCTATCACAGCCACCATCCCAATCACTCTCTACTGTGACAATCAAGGTGCCATTGAACTATCTAAGAACAATGTCTACCATGGTTGAACCAAGCATATAGACACTCGTTTTCATTTTGTCCGTGAAGTCGTTGAACAAGGTTTTATAAAACTTGCATTCTGTCCTACTGAAGACATGCCTGCAGACTCTCTAACCAAACCTCTGGCTCGTCCCAAGCTACAATTTTTTGCAGGAATCATGGGGTTGCGTTCAGTTTGAGGGGGTGTGTTGAGGTATAGACTTTATTACAATCATTCTAGTATCCATTTACTACTATACAAACTATCACTGAACACTTTACATATTTTCCTTGTTTTCACTTTTTTGCACATTACATAATCTTAAATTCCCACACTCGAATAGCAAAATTCGGATACATCAGTAACAACAACCTCAGTCTTCTCCAAATAGACTGAGGTATGTCAAACTGCTACTATAGACCATTACAACAAACTCACAATATTTCTTAGTTACTCTATTATTACAGACAACAGTTCAGTGTCTATTCTTTTCACTGCAAGTCCCATCTGCTCAAGCTCATACATCATTGGCTATGTGATGAAAGTAATATCACCACTCAGACATCAAAATGGACACAATTTGTTGCTATCACAAAGTCCTGCAAATATGTATGAGAGGCAGTTGCAAGATGCACTCCAAAAATTGGAGGCCAAAGTGATCCAGCAGAAGCAAGAAGTTATTGCAATATATGTAAGCTGAAAATGTCTTGCAAGCAAACTATTGTGAAAAAGTGCAAAGCCAGCTAGAAATATAGGAGAAAAAGAGAGAAAGGAATAAAAGGGGGCTTGTGTGTGATGGTCTACCCTGACTATGCACTGATAGTGTTTTCTATGAGGCAGTAACACAGCATGAAGTGGCTCAGACAACAGAGAAAAAAGATCAGGGAGAGCCATGCTGCAGTACTTGCAGGCAGAAAGAAGAGAGAGAGCTTATAAAGAGCATAGCACAGAGTCAATGGAAAAAACATGCAGAAGTGCTATTGAGCTGGCAAGGTGAGCAGAAATTGGCAAAAAAGGAGGGTAGGCATGCCAGGTGGCTAAAGCCCAAGTGGCCACTGGCTGAAAGTCCAATTCCTTGACCAACACCCTGCAGAGGAGAGAAGTGAAGCTGATGGGAGCAAAATTGAGGACAATGAGGATAAATTTGGGGAAGAAGATGCATGATAATGGTCAACTGGTACATTTCCTTGAGCAATCTAATTATCATTTTTTAATACTTTTATATAGTAATCACCACGTGATGTGACATTGTGTAAGAACTGGTTTGGGGCCAAAAAACAATTTCTCATTATTATAGTTAGTGCATGTTCTTCTGAATAATCCAGTAAAGTATTTATTCAACATCTACTACAAGGCCATGTATTTATATTATTCTAAGTATCTTTCTAACTACTGCAGAACACAGTGTTATGGTTTTTTTGTGTAAAAGACTAGGTATTCACTGTATCACATTGATCCCATGTTTAAGGCCCTAGAAGAAGAAAAAATAGGCAACCAGGTTAAGTATAGATGCGCTGGTTGTGAGACTTTTGACCACCATGTGGATAATAAAGTATCAAATAGGGGTAATTCCTAGATACATAATTATCTTTTTTTGTTGGTGTAAGGAGCTTAGACCTTGTTGGGAAATTAGCATCAGCGATGTAAATTCATAATAACACAGCCTTCATAATAATGTGTTTAAGATATAAATTATAGCCCTACTCTAATATATATTGCCTGGTACTTGTACTATTTTTGTCCACACTTGGCTATACTGGTTTTAGACCAACCAAGTATAGTAATATGTTAATTGAGAATCCATGTGTAAATCATAAAAAGTCTTTAAATAAATCTGCTGTGCCTGTGGCTGTAATTGTTTTATTTGTGGGTATGAACACAACTTCCTTTGAGAAGCAATTGACCACTATTACTGAATCATACCCATTTGACCCAGGTGTAACAACCAAAGTTTTGATACTCTGGCACACAACTCAGACAAGCAAGTGTGATGGAAATAGAAGTGGATAAACCCCTTAGTGGTAGGACCAAGTTAGCTGTGGGTAAACAACAGAAGGACTTGCTGAGGAGTCTCCTGGATCTATTGCAATATTTATACTACTACAGGTTATTTGTATATGTTGTACTATACAGCTGATAAAAGTAGTGGTTGATGATATCATAGAGCACAGCCTATTGTCATGCACCAAAGTTGATTGGTAGCATGGACAGGTGTCAAAAATGAAGCAAATATTCAAAAAGACTCACCTTTGCGCCACACAGGCACAGTGCCACGTGGAATAGTAATTAATATTGCCTTTTTTGAACTTGTGGCTGATCAGCACAACCTCTATTAGGCAATTCAGTTGCGTTCACCTTTGCTTTTCCATTCGGTACTTTCCACATTTTGGCATTTTGGCAAATTTTTGCGTCGCCACGGGCTACACATTGCGCCCTTGCTTTCGTCATTCTCCCTTACTTTTTTTCTTTACTCAGCCCCACCATGGGACCCTTGATCTCTTTTTTATTCTCACCTGACGGTCGCTTCTGGATCCTCATTCTAGTTCACCTCCTTGTCACCTCCACCCTCCTCCTGCTCGTCATCCTTGCTCCCCCACCATACCTGATGTCACCACTCTCCATCCGCTTCCATTTCCGATCTGTTGACCAACACGTGCCACTGCTGATATCAGCAAAGTGTGAGGAATCGATTTTTCTTATCGCATTCCCGTCATGTCGTGGTTAGCAGATTCGATCCCCATCACTCCTCTTGCCCTTGGACTAGAGATTACAGCTGGTGTCTTATTACTTTTATCATTTTTCTTCTTATTCTCTCTTCACACTCACGTTCTATCGTACCTACAACGAGGTAGACTCGTTGTCGACCCTCAAGAAGATATCCAGATGACATAGCCACGATTCAGTGCTATGTCTGGGAATACTTCGGAGGAATATTGATAAGCGAAGAAGGTAGTGAATCAGCGCCTTCTCATGGGCTTACTGATACAGCCAATCGCATATCCCTTACCAATACGTTTTCTGATACGATTAGTAAACACGATAGATCGGACCACTTCCTCCCTTTTTTCTTATTGGTTAGTTAGCTGGTCAGACCACTTTCTCAGTAGTTCCCTTTCTCGGTCTGACCATCGCCGTTCACTATATAGAGAAGTATATACTCAATGTATTGTTCTCTAGTTCAATATTAGTTTGGATTTGCGCTCTTACCGATACTCTTCATTCTCATACTCTGATTCACCGCCTTCAAGGAAGGACTTGACCAGACATTGAGCTTTGTTATATAGCTTCGTATTTGTTGCCTGACACAAAGCCCTGGCGGCCAGTCCAAGTTGGGCAAGAGGTCCATCTTCATGAAGTTGATCTTCCATCATATACCATCAAAACATTGGTTGCTCATCTCGCCTGGTTGGAGTGTGGGTGGGTAGTTTTTGAGCTGGAGAAGGTTCATCCCCTTGCGTTGCCCATGTACATTGCCATCCCATTCACTTGGGTACACTTATCTTTCGTCCATCGTCTTAGCTACAGCTACAGCTACTATACGCTGCCTGGGACTCACTTGTTCCAAATTGGAACTACTCCCCTCTCTCCCTTGTTTGACCAGGTGGTCCAGTATAACCAGTCCATTGGTAAGGCCATGGAACCATCGGATTTGGAATAGGTGGTGGACCGGTGGCTCCAGTCTCTTTTTTTCAGCAGAACATTCATTTACAGTGCAATTATTTTTGATTTTTGAATCATTTTTATGGACACATATTTTTTTAGAATGCCTGACTGACAATAAAGGAACTGTGTTGATACTGATATTGTTTTTCTATATCCTCTTTTTACTGCATCTTCCCATGACTTGACTATGATTTTCTTGCTTTTTTTCTGTTTTTGGACTGTATTTTATGGCTGTACAAACCTGTGATGTTACTTACACAGCATTTATTGTTCTATCTCTTTTTTTTTCCTTATTTTGACAATCTTATCCTGTACTACCTACACAGGATTTGTCGGCATACATTCCTTCCTTCATGTTCTTTCTCATTCTTTTTGCACAGCTATACTGTGCATAGCCTACTTTTCTTTTACTATATAAACCCCTGTATTTTACCTTGTAAAAAGAACAAGAACTCCAATCCAGACTGGCGGAGGCAAGCAACAGGCCCGGTCAGAGGAAAGAGAAAGCAAAGTTTTGTATTCTAAATCCAATCAACAGTGCTTCCACACCAGCTGCTGAGCTAAGGTACTCCCCTTGACACTGGGGGCCATGTATATTTGTTTGGTTCTTTCTAGTACCTCGGAACAAAGAGCTCGCAACAAACTCGGGGTACATGCTCAAGTTTCTGCCAGCTAGCAAATGCTCAGCACCGGTCTGGCTCCCAAGTCTTACTGTTTGAAAGATGTTCACTTAACCCTGTGGTCTGAGTTTGCACAAAGTGTGAGAGAGTAAGAAGAGCAAGTCCTAATGTTATAACCTAGAGTTTGTATACTCTGGCACACAACTCAGACAAAGCTATAAAGAAGTGAGGGGAGTGGTTACCCTTTGGATAGGACTGAGTTTGTTGTGGGTAAACAACAGGAGGACTCGCTGAGGAGTCTCCTTGATCTATTAGGGTATATATACTACTACATGTTTGTTTGTACATGTGTACTATACAGTTAATAAAGGCAGTGGCTGATGATGTCATGGGGCACAGTTTATGTGGCCAGCTCCACTGTGTGAGATACTTGTAGCTAAAAAATAAAGAAAGGCAGTGCAGCGTGAGAAGGTGGAGTTTGAACAAAATGAAGAGTGCCGCATAGCACAGTGTGTGAAAACTACAGAAGAAAGTTAAAGAGGAGAATCAAATTTAAAGGTCTGAAAGTTGTGTATCGTAACAGCCGCTTTTATCTGCAGGAGGAGGAACACTATAGATTTGTGTCCCTTTCTATTGACGTCAATGTGTACATTGGCCAAGCTTGGGTGTCGAGATTTATCAAAGGAAATTATGGTATGGAGACATGCAAATACTGCTGCTCCCAGTGGGTTGGATAGGTCTAAATGATCTTTAACAAGTTAAATCATGTCAGTAGTAAAGGGTATTTGTTGTGGCTGTTTAGCTTGTGGAGGGGTTAAAATGTTGGCTGCCATCATGAGTGTGGTGAGTCTGTTCTTGTCAATCAACCATGTGAGATCATTGAGTAGATGCCATGCTTGTACCCCATGGAAATAGTTGTTTATGGTTTTGTGGGAGTAAGTCCCTGCCATGCTGGAAATCAAGGTCTCAATGAGATGAATACTGGCTGGTGCTCTGTCTGGTTCCAATATGCCTCACAAATCACAGAACGTATGATAGACTAATAGTCCGGACCCATAGACTTCTTGGATTGAAGTTGACCATGCATTGACCATTACGTGGCAAGTCTGTTCTCTGTCACTGGGCTGTATGAGGGACTCAGTCGATTTGAGATGTTATGGAATGTGTGGTTTCCATAAAAAGATAGAGGACAAAGGGTTGTGATATTTTCTGGCTGCTGGGTTCAGATATGGGTGGGATTATGAATTGAGTTGGGGGTGGAGATGAGAGTAGGGAGTTGTCGTGTTCATAGATGAGGGATGGTTATATGTTTTGATTCAATGGTTGGAGTAAGGGGATGGGAATGAGATTTGGAAGTCTTCAAGGGTTTGACGGATGGTGGGAGAAATAGAACCTCTTCCCATGAACACTGGATATTCGATGAGGAGGCAATCAGCATCATTTGGGATGAAAACGGAGGGAAGAAGGTCTTTGATTGCCATGAAAACCCCTCTGGATGGTGGGCCGGCTGGATTGAGCTTTATGTGAACATACTGAGTGAAGATGCAGCAGTTTATTGCCATTGTGAGTGATACGATTGATCTGAAGACTTTGTTGACTTGTGCATTTTGGCTGTGTCTTTTTTAACCAGGCGTTAATGACTCCTTGATTGTCTCTGTATATACATAAGTGGGTGCTTTCTTGGATGAGAGGTAGGATGGTCTTGACAGCCAGTTAAAACACCATGGCTTCTGCCCAACAGAGACAGTGATGTCTCTGCTATGGGTTTTCCAGGTGGGATCAAGTCTCCATGCTCACCATTGCTTTCCAATGGTGAGTTTGATGCCGACTGATAAGCTTACATCAAAGGATACATTAAGGTTGAGGATAGGTTTTGGTTGAGGTATGATTTGGGATGGGTTGGGTTGAGAGAGATGGTTTTTCCACCAGAGTACAACTAAGTAAGTGCCCTTTGGTGCATGTCTTGCTTTGAAAGGCTATTCATAAAAAATGGCTGTAAATTCCTCAAGGTTGGTCAGACAGGTGTTTCATTCAGTAACCACAAGGGCTGTATGTTGCAATTTTCCTAATACACCACAGGAATAAAACAGTAATAACCAGACTAGCTTGCTTCTAATATGTAACTAAAAAGTTGACTCTCAGTTTCCATTTAGCCAAGCTGTTATTGTTTTAGTGTTTAAACAACTATATTTATGATAGCTTTACTATATAATTGTTGATTATTTGTGTAAAAGATGTACTAGTTTAGTGGTAGTTTAATGTTATTATTTTGAGCTTTGGCTTTAAGTGAGTGACATTTGTTAGCTTGCTAATACCTAAAACCCTAGCCACAAACCAGTCTTTGTTATGTTGGTGGGTTAATTGCTAGTATTTTGAATTTCAACTTTGTGTCTGTGACATCTGTTAGCTTGCTAATACTGGCATCCTGAGCATTTGTGATGTTGTGGGTGGTTATTGTTGCAACATCCTCTGTGTCTCTGCCAGTCAATGTATATGGGTTTACCACCAGGATTGATGATTCTGCCTCTTTCTGATTTTGTACATCTGATGGGGGAGCCATCCCACATGCAGTCTGCGTTGCATTTGGGAAAATCATGGGGGTATGAGCCAAGGCATAATGCACACACTGGATTGGTGGGCATTTTTGTGACACAAAAGGAATGATTGTCACGGTGTTTATGATGTTGATGGTTGCGATGATGATAACAGTTATCGTGGGATGTGTTGCGGGATCTTGACTGAGGGCAGCTGTATGGTTTTTTCTGCCTTCTGTATGGAGATGCATTGTGATGTATGCGGTAGGTAGTTTGTTCGGCTTTTGGGCCTGCATGAGTGTCACTCATCTGACGGTTATGATATCATGTATATATATGATGCATGTGCAAGTGTTGTTGTTACAATATATGATTTTTATTCAATTATAATTATGTGAATGCATTTGCATTTGCATGTGCATGTTGTTGTTACAATTTCATCTACACCCTTTATTTCTTTTCTTTTCTTTTATCTTATCTTGCATTGCCACACAGACATTCTATCTTTGGACCTCTTATCCCATTTGACACTATTGTCTTATCAGCTATCTTTAGCTATTCTCCAAGGATTCTCCTATCTGCACTTCTCTTGACAAATTATGACATTTATTTATAGTATGAGAAAACATGCATTGGCCAGGGCTTGAACCTGGGACTCCAGCTTTCATGGTCTGGTGCTTTACCAACTAAGCTACCAAGGCGTACTTGGAAAGCATACTGATTGGTTACATGCCCAGAAGGTCCAGAATCACTGTATACGGGTGCGGATCCCATTGTGTTGTGATATCTCTTAGATCATACAACCACCCTTTGATCTATCTTTAGCCATTTCTCCTAGGATTCTCCTTATAGCTCATCATATGACTATAAGCCCTTATTGCCATTGGTACCTATTTATATCTTACCTCATGGACACCTCATGACCAACACCCGTCATCACTATTGGTCTATTGTGTTACCTCTTTCATACTTACCCGTTTCCTCTCAACTTATCTACAAGCCTCCCCTGAAGTAGACTAACAGTATATATACCGCATGTATGTAGCATAGTTCTGCATCATGAATCTACCTCATGATACCCAGTAATGCCTTACATGAGCTAGCTCCCATATTACCTTTAGAATCCCTGGCAGCTAGTGGAAGACCAACTTCTCTTCCTAAGAATGGTGCCATACACACTTATCATCAGCAGGAAAGCACCAAAGAACCCGATGTCGATGATGAGAACTGCTGTTAGAAAACCACACACAAAAACAAACTAACACACAATCCTCCCAGATTCCACGGAACTTGTTTATGGGCTTTGCCTCCTAGAATAGTGGGTGCTCTGGTTGTTCGTGGGGTGGTATGTATAAAGATCCTTCAAAGTAAAAACCCAGAGGTGTATGAGTGTGGGTTTTGAGGAGGAGGGATGGTTGAATTTATAGAAAGATAGGGAGTTTGTGGCGAGTATAGACAAGCACTACCTTGCTAATTGTAGCACAAGGTAGGTTTGAGAACAACAATATGACGAGGTGACGAGGTTTCCAGTGATAGCAGGCTCCTGATGCACAAACTGTAGTGTCCAAAAGGACTCTAATCGAAAGGGATAACAATGACTTCAAAAGTGGGAAGTGACGATGACAGCAATTAACAGTGGTAGCAGTGGGAAGTGTTGTGACCACACTGGATCACAAGTAGCAGAGAATAGTGAACTTGAGATTAGAGAAGAAGTCTGGATTGGAGTTCTTGTTCTTTTTACAAGGTAAAATACAGGGGTTTATATAGTAAAAGAAAAGTAGGCTATGCACAGTATAGCTGTGCAAAAAGAATGAGAAAGAACATGAAGGAAGGAATGTATGCTGACAAATCCTGTGTAGGTAGTACAGGATAAGATTGTCAAAATAAGGAAAAAAAAAGAGATAGAACAATAAATGCTGTGTAAGTAACATCACAGGTTTGTACAGCCATAAAATACAGTCCAAAAACAGAAAAAAAGCAAGAAAATCATAGTCAAGTCATGGGAAGATGCAGTAAAAAAAGGGCAAGGCAAAACACTATCAGTATCAACACAGTTCCTTTATTGTCAGTCAGGCATTCTAAAAAAATATGTGTCCATAAAAATGATTCAAAAATCAAAAATAATCGCACTGTAAATGAATGTTCTGCTGAAGAAAAAGAAACTGGAGCCACCGGTCCACCACCTAGTCCAAATCCAACAGTTCCATGACCTTACCAATGGACTGGTTGTGTTGGACCACCTGATCAAACGAGGGAGGGAGAGGAGTAGTTCCAATTTGGAACAAGTGAGTCCCAGGCAGCGTGTGGTAGGTGTAGCTGTAGCGAAGATGATGGACAAAAGATAAGTGTACCCAAGTGAATGGGACAGCGATGAACATGGGCGATGCAAGGGGATGAACCTTCTCCAGCTCAAAAACTACCCACCCACACTCCAACCAGGCAAGACGAGCGACCGATGTTTTGATAGTATATGATGGCAGATCGATGTCATGAAGATGGACCTGTTGCCCTATTTGGACCGGCCGCCGGGGCTTTGCTGATATCAGCAGTGGCACGTGGTAGTCAACGGATCGGCGACGGAAGCGGATAGGAAGTGGTGACATCAGAAATGGTGGGGGTGCAAATAAGATGAGGAGGAGGAGGGTGGAGGTGACGGAAAAGTGGATTAGAATGGGGATCCAGAAACGACCATCAGGTGAGAATAAAAAAGAGAGGAAGGGGCCCATGGTGGGGCTAGGCAAAGGAAGGGGAGTAAGGGAAACAACAAAAGCAAGGGCGCAATGCAATGTGTAGCCAGTGGCGACGCGAAAATTTGCCGAAATGCCGAAACGCGGAAAGTACCGGATGGAAAAGCAAAGGTGAGCGTGACTGGATTGCCTAATAGAGGTGGTGCTGATCAGCCACAAGTTCGGAAAAGGCAATATTAATTACTATTCCACGTGGCACTGTGCCTGTGTGGCGCAAAGGCAAGTCTTTTTGAATATTCGCTTCGTTATTGACAGCTGTCCATGCTACCAATCAGCTTTGGTGCATGACACCGATGCAGGCACGGGTCACACGGAGGTTTGTAACAGTTGTGTGATCAATTGTATTTGCGTGAATGAGTATATGTGCATGGGTGTGTGTTAGTTGGTTATTGTGATTGATGATTGTGGGTTGAATGTATGATGGAAAGTAGAGAGTATTGATTAGAACACAATGTAGGATGTATGTTATAATGAGAAAAGAAGAGATATGCCTATTTGATTTCCCTGGTGTAGGTGCTCATCAAGAGCTGTCTCTCAATGGATCCCAGTAGATTCCCGTTGATGTTGGCTATATTAAAGACTGACTCTGAATTGAGTTTCAGTTGGTTGTGCCGTTCTCTTCTGACTTGAGCTTGATATGCTAACAATGCTTCTTCTCCGTGCAGGGTGCAGCGCAGAGGGTGGTTCTCAATGTGGCTGAAGAACCAGATAAGAGAATCAAGGTGTCTGCATGGCCATGCCAATTTCTCAGCATGGTTGAGGGTTGAGGAATGCAGTGCGAGCTACTGAAAGTTGCGCCATGGTCAGGTTTTCATCTTGGATGACGTTCCGAGAGGCTCAAGTGGAAGATATGGGTCTGAGTGCGACTAAGTCACCCATTTTGGTAAAGCTGAAAGAGTTGGCATTTGATTGCATTGTTGTGGCAGCTTCAGTGCAGCCTGCAGGTGTGAAATACCAGAGTTCGATGTATTCTATGTCTTCTAGCTTTTGCAACGCGTAAGAAGATGGTTGGTCAAGGATGAAGGATAGAACCAAGCTGTTGTTGTCAAAGTCTTTGACCTTGGTTTTTAGTTTGTTGCTCTCCTGGTCAGGATTATTTGCTGGTTGAGGGTCAGGAAAAGCATCGCAAGGGTTGACAGGAATTTGTGCGGGATTGGCTGGATGAATGTTGTTGCAAGTTCTCCGTGTAGCAGTAAGGTTTTTGATGGCTTCTTCATTAGTTAGGCCAAGGATACGAATGAGACCATTTCTGATCTCCTCGTGTTCTTGTGATGTGGGTTTTGTTGAGGCTCGGGTTCAGGCATACAGTATATGGTAAATTATTATTGGTAGATGTGCGTAGTGGGATTTGTTAAGGATTGTTCTAACCAGAGTATGCGAGAAATATCAAAATAAAAGAAAGAAAGATAATTCTTGAATATTTTGTCTATTTTGTGGCCAGCATAAGTGTTGCACTAAAGAAAGAGAGGTCGTGTGACTCTCACGTCGGACCAAAGACAATATTCTGATGGCCCCTTCCGTGCCGTTTGGTTCCGTAGAATTCCAATTGATGTTGGATAGGTGGTTCGTGTGACACGTGCACGTGATTGTGAGCTGTGACGAATACGTGCGAACTTGGCCCAACTTCAAGTTGTTTCAAGCGTTTCATCCATGGAAATCGCGTCCGTTCAAGAAAAACTACCAGAATGCTCGCCAAATCTCATGCCATTCCACCTTTCGTATTCAGGTCTTGCTCCTATATCCACGTATTTCCGCGTCAAACCTCCGCCGTCCAAGTCTTTAATGGCGACTAGCACCAGCCTTACTGCAGAGACATCTCAAATGAGCATTTCATCATCTACTACAGTTGTAGAAAGTCAGAGCACTTCTGCTGATAACGCCTTGATACAAACCCAAAGCAGCGTAGGAACGCTTTTCGCACAAAATGACCACGTTATGCTTGAGCAGGGCTCCCTGTCAGTTGTTCAAGGCACTTCTGGTACCGAATCCACCCTGCCGAATACGCATTCGGGGGAACAGGGAGGGAGCAAGGAAGATTTGGGCCGTTTTGTGGCTAGCTTTAGGGGAAGACTGATGCAAGGGGTGAATGTAGACCTTCCCGAAGGATACGGCGGCCTTGTTCTACGCTCTCCCAATGCTGCTGCTGGGAACACCTCTGCGACAATCATACCCATAAAGACGAGAGGGACTAAACCACGGTCTAAATCGAGACCAGGGATTGGTGCTAGGGCAACTCGAAGGATCACTCGTAATGCGAAGGATGATATTGAACCTCAGGATGATAACGATATTGATGACAATGCAGACGAAATTAGAGGTGGGAAATACACGGATGAGGACAATACCATTACTCGCATCCTAAAGCCAACAGAAATGTTCTCTTCGTTTGTACTGTGGTCTCCAGATAATCCTGTTGACGCAGGAAAAGACGAGTATCTGCGATCCTTAACGGAATGGACCAGGTTGGCTGCTGAGGTATGTCTTTTTTATATATATATCTTCTGTTTTCTGACATGCACGCTCGTCGCTCGCACGTTAACAGATACACCGTTATGATGAATAAGGAGAAGTACCGTCGTATCCGTGATGTCAAGACTACCATCTCGACGCCCATGTTGACATTTCAGGCGCTTCCCGCCATTGCGTATCATTTATAGATGATTCTGACTTTAGGTGTACGTACCACCGGCCCCTTCGCACGATGTATTCCGTGCCCGAGCTCTTTCTCCAAAGCTTACGAGGATGTAGATACCAGTCTTGCCTCGACTGGAACTGTGAATTTATTGACACGAATATTTTGTATGAACGATGGTCGTTGACACAAGCAGAAAAACGTAAGTTTGAGAGCGAACCAAAAAATTGCGAATGGAAAGCGGCTGAAACACAGCCACGATCTAAAAATCAGGCAGGGACATCACAAGAGCAACCAGAACCAGTGTGCAGCGTGGAACCAATTCGAGCGCGGGCTGAGATTCCCTGCAGTCAGCTGAGTCTGAGACATCCCGCCTTTATATTTTCCCTCAACGTTGGGACCTCTGTATATTCCACTCTTTACTCCCTTCCTTTGCACTTCCCTTCCTTTCCTTCTGGGCTTAATCGGACAGCGTCCAAACGTAAGTGGAGCATCAATGATCGTGTTCACTTTTTTAAGAAATTAGTTATTTTAGATATACCAGAAATAACATGTTCGCTACCCTGCTTTTGACCGCTCTGGCCTCTGCTGCTATTCTCGTTCGCGCAGACCCCTCCCCCAGTACCCCCGCCCCAAATGACGTTTACATAGAGGGTCAACCATGCCAAATCGCTTGGGATGTAGATCCTACCGGTACCTGGAAAAATATGAGCATCGAATTGATGACTGGCGACAACTTTAACATGGTGTACTTGACTAGTTTGTTGTTTTAGCTTCAACTCTTTAACATCATGCTCATCCGATTTTTTCTTTTCAGCCGTGGCTACAGTCGATGGGACCGACCCAACGAAAACCACCTACTCGTACACTTGCCCTCAGGTCAGTCTCGATCAATACAATCACAGTTAACCTTTACCTCATGCTTATTTTTTTTTAGGTTACGCCCCACTCTCCAATTTACTTCTACCAGTTCTCGTCTCCTGCTTCTACTAATAATACCTGGACTGGCCGCTTCACTATCACCGACAAAGCGAGCGACGTCGTCTCTCCTTCCCAATCTACTCAGCCAGACGGTGAGGCTATTCCCTGGGGGACTGGCCAATTGGTTAACTATACGGCATCGGTCGCACCTCCTTCCGGTGCGACCAGCGCCGTGTCTGCAACTGGCACGGCTCTGGGCACTCCTTCTGACACCAACCCTGTGACCTCCACTCCCGTTGCATCAACCACCTCGAGTGGCACGCCTGCGGTTGTCGTCCTGACCTCTACGATGACGCCGACAAGCTCCTCTGTTGCTCCCCCCACGTCTTCCAATGCCGCTACCGGCGTGACATCTGCGAGGGTTCTGATTATCCAGACCTGCGCTATACTCGGTGTTTCTGCTCTTGGGTTCAGCCTACTGCTCTAGAGATAGGGTACGACAAGCGAGGACACGGCTTTAGAAAGGCGCAATACCCCCCATTCCCAGTTCATCGATTTTCTTATTATCTATTTTCCCCTCGATTTCCTCAGTTTCATGACACACGATTCTTCGCTGCGCAACCTTGCTCTTTCTTGTATCGCCGAACAGTCTGCATCAACTAACTTGTCTTGACGAGCGGTTACTTGCATGTGTATGCTATTTTTTCTGCATTTTCTGCTGCTAGCTTTACATCTTTCATACTATCGCGAACCGTCGTCTGGTTGCTTTTTAATGCTTTGGGTCCTCTTTAATGTTCTCGGTAACTTTCCATGTGCTGCGACGATCGCTTGATGTTTATGGATGCCGATTCGAGCATAGCTATTTTATATATTATTTAAGTAGCAGTACGTTTTGCTCGTTCACAAAAGGTCAAATATCTTCAACTTCTTCGTGGTTTCAGGTTTTCTGTTGGTGCTTTGGCAGCAATTCGTTTCTTTTGTGGTTGTAGAAGGTACAAAAATATTTATGCAAATATGAAATGTGCAATGTTAGATCGCGTGCCCAAATACTGGGGGCACGCAAGGCTCAAGATTCTCCAGGTAAAATTTTCGCAACCTCCATCAAGCTATCAAACCTTTTATCCTCTGCCCAGGCGATGGTTTGATCTGTTTTCAATGTCAAAGCTTCGTTGAGACCCCTCGTTGGTTTCCCTTCCTTCTCCAAGATGGCTATTTCTTGGTCTACGGCATCAAGCCAAGCTTTCGCCACTTCGGTCTGAGACGAAGTCATGGTTGGAACACGCAGGGCCCAGAATGGCCGATCGGTTGCGTGAGTCACATACCCTTTAAAATGGATCGAAGAAACATAAGCAAAAGCGAATACCCATGAAAATGATAGCACCTACCTTTTGGGCGGATTTGCTCTGGGGTCCATTGAATCTCATAACGGAACACAGGGAACCCAACTTTCTGGAAATCTCTCACAAACATCCTCACAGGCAAGTGCACCTGTCCGTCACTCAACATCTCCCCAATCAACCTCTCCGATTCATCCGCGCTCGCTGAAGCAGGAAGGGTCCTGTACTTCTTCACGAGCTTCTCGACGATAGGTGTGGGGTAATATCTAAGGACGTTCGGAAATATGTCTTGCGGACCGTGAATGGGATGTGCGATGGCGTAGAGATACCATTCTTCGGTGAGGTCGCCTATAGCAATGGATTTGACACCCTTTTCGCGGAGGCGAAGAGCAAGTTCACCAGTTCTCTGCCATGTCATGGGGTCGGGAGTGGTAGCGAGCCACTCGCCGTCAAGGCACCCACGGAAGGTACCGTTCTCGACGCCTACCGCATCTGTTTCAATAACATGAACCAAAGCGGACGCTGGGACTTTGGAGGGGTCTCGGAGAGTTGTGAGGATGTCGGGTGATGTAGGATCTAGGTCGAGGGCGCGACAAAGAGCATAGAACTGGGGGCGCAGTTCTGTAAGTGCCTTCGGATTAGTTCTGCCAATAAGGGGAAATCGTGGGTTAGAAGAAGCTACCAAGGGACAAAAACAAGTCACATACAACAACGCATTTGATTGTAATTGCGCAGAGCGGAATGGCGCATTTTGTCCTGGAGGTAGACGCGATGCATGATGAAGAATTTGATGAACAGAATGAGCACCTAAAACATGGAACAGTCAGTCAGAATATCCACTGTAAAAGGAATGGTGACTTCACATACCAGCAGAGAGGCCCGAAACTTGTACATTCTCGGGATCACCTTTATGAAGTAAATTTATGAACAACACGAATCTTGACAATGATAAATCATTATGAAAATTTTCTATTCCCTTACCTCCAAAAGAAGCAATATGCTCCTGCACCCACTGCAACGCAAGCCACTGGTCCTTGAACCCGAAGTTACCATCGACCTTGGGCTCATCGCATGCAAGGAAGCCGAAGACGGAAAGGCGATAACCAATGTTGACCCAGACCTCGTTGCGAGCAGCAGACACATATTGTGCTTGGTTGCTTAGTCCGTGGGGGGAACCAAATTGAAGAAATCTACCGAGGTAATATGAATTATGTTCCCGGGAATGGTACAACAGACTTAGGTGAACAAACATACCCTCCATGGATATAAACCTTTACTGGAAGTTTCGCACCTGGAGTGAAAGAAGGGGGAGAGACAATATTCACAAATAAGCTAGAATGCGAAAGATAGAAAGGACGTGGTATTTTCTTAGTCGTTAGACTTTAGCGAAAAATTTTGCCCTTACGGATTTTCTGACGGGTCTCCCAGACCAACTCTGTCAATGTAAAGTGTGCCTTTCATAAAATAATAGTAAGAACGAATTTTTACCACACATCATCACCCATTGGAATCGTACCTGCAGCTTGGCCGTCGTTGTGTGGTTGCACCGCGTCTATGAGAGACGTTAGATTGTAAGGTTGTCTGTGTAAATAAACGAGACGAACGTTTAGATTCCTTGATGTACTTTATATTCTCATATTGATAATCCGGTGGAAGCGGTTTTGGGTCTTCGAAACGAATAGGAGGTAAAGCATAGGGTACCTCTGCAAATAATTTGACATAGTTTCCGGTTTACATAAGAGGGCAAGATGTAAGCTCATAATCGAATTGCGGTTTGATCGTTATCACCAACTCACCAAGGAATACCGCAGCCCCATTGGCCGCTCGTCCCCCTTGGATGGATCCAAACTTGGTCTCTACCACAACACTAGCACCCTGTTGCAATTCCTCTCCAAGATGTACGCTAGCCATGTCGATTTGAAAGCAACCAGAGCAAACTACATCCTGTAGCCGCACGGTGCTTATATGGTGTTGCAAAATCTCAAGTCACTTGAGCCATTCGAAATCATATGCGTCATGTGAGCACATGTGAGCACGCGTGTGAACTCCCCTGCAGCCCAGTTTACGATAAAGAACGAAGTGGCATAAGCAAGGAACAAGATACTATAAGTACACAAACGGGCAGCCGACGGATATCTCTCGAGAACCTATAGTTAGTGATGCTTCAGGCTTCATTTCTTTGTTATAGCCGACTTTTCACTTTCAATTGCGGGAACCCTTTGGGCATCTTTGCCCCAGGGACGGGCTCCTTTTTAGCTCTGAACTCAGAGGCCATTTCGTGTAAAGTAGCCCAGTGAACATTGTCGTGTGTGTTAACCCACTGAATGAATCGTTCCTGTGTGCATGCTCGTCAGACCATCAGATTACAGAAGCTAGAACTCGGCGCACCAGCATCAGGAGAACATGAGGACGGCTACACAAAAGTTCATTATGTGCGACCTTATGTTTATAGATCAAGGAAACAAACGTACCCACTAACATCTGGATGAATGGTAATAGGGAAGATAAAATCACCTTCTTCTCTAGTGGGGTGTTTCAATATATCAATACATAAACAGGTCCGGGATCTCGCACCTATAACAGTACGTGAACATATCTTTCCACAGCTGTTCGACGTCCCTGGAGTTTACCTAGCAATCAACGCTTGAAATGGAACATCTATTACTAAAATCTAATACAATACTGACCCATCCATGGGAATTTGAACTGGACTTGATGAACCTGTCAATGACGTGAGTTACACAAGCACGCACATGTCCACAAGCTAACATGCTCACATCATAGGGGGGAGATCATCCAAGTACCTAGGAACACGCTAATTTAGGTTCACATGTAAGTGAGAGCGATATAACTTGCGAACCAATTTGCGGGTATCTCGACAAGCCCTGTTTCATTTCCCTTTTGCAACGGCTTCATCCATGTGTGAGCTTTGGCACTGTAATCGATCTTTGTCCAAGTATCTTGATCACGAAGATAAAATGCTTGACAGCTATCGAACATCTAGTAAAATGCAAAGACCAAAAATTAGTGACAAACGCACTCGTGTGCCATACTTGAGTGATCTTTTGGGGAAGAAGTCAGTAAGTGCGCCTTAGCTTACACAACACAGTGTAGCCTTGAATCACCATATTCGATTCCTTTCTCCAACAGGAGATTGGTCCCTTCTTTACTTGTCTCCCACCATGGAGCAACGCTACCTTTGGGTGGAACGCCATGATTGAAATCGGTGAGCAACTTGTATGTGTGATCCAAGATGTCCCTTTGTTGTTCTACGGTCATTGAGACGGGGTTCTGCATGCACTTGTCAGCTAATAACCTCAACAGAGCAGAGTAATCAAACCTCGTGGGAGTAGCCATGGAGTCCTCTGAAACGAATATCTGAACAAAACTTCAATCGAGAAATTAAACATTTTTGCGCTCACATTTCGTGACCTGCATCGCGAACAGCAGCCATCTGTTCAGGGAATGTTTCCAAACTGTGACCTAAGCAATATTAGATGCCATTCAAGCTGAAATTTACAACCCTTACCAGGAATGAACCAAGTAGTTTTGATAGAATATTTGTCGAGAAGCTTCAACAATCGCGGCACTCCGACTTCTCCAGCATACATGCCCTGAGAGACAATGCTTGGTGGTGACATGACTGTGGTACATTGCAACCATACTCACCCTGGATATGTCCAAAGGAGAGTCCTCTCCGCCATAGGAGCCAAGCCTGGAAGACAATATTCAGTCTAGCCCTAATCTCGATACGCGGTACCTACCATCCTGCCACTGCGTCCACGTCAATACCAAAACCAATGAGCACTCGTCTGGGCATGTCTACCTGTCTATCCTCAAGGTGATCCTTACAGGGTTGGTGAGAATAGGTATTATGGCGGTGAATGGCGTCTCGATAAAGCAGAATTGGGAAAGCACGAACAAAGAGGATGTGGTGATATTGTTAGAAATTATATGTGATAAGGGGTAGCAGCTGACCGATGTCTGGAGACATCATCCCATGTCAAGGGTCAAAAGACTAAGACATATACCAAGAACTCGACCATAAAGCATGGGAGAAACATCTGAGGAACCTGAGAAGACAAGCTATATCTGTAGAACATCGTGCTGTCCAAGAAAAGAAAATACATTGTAGAGATAACCAAGGAAGGACCTCCCAGAATTCATCATCAAAGAAGTCTGAGGTGGTTTACAAGTACTAGTAATTCATGTTTCCCACGAACCCATGTAATCAATCGTATTGCTACTTGCTAGATAGTGGCGCTGCCTACTAGACCCAAACCGTCACAGTGATTTGACTGCCAGCAGAACTCAATAGCGCAATAGCTGCCTTTCTGCTCACCTGATTTATCAACATTTCCATATGCTGCCCCTAGCGTTTAGGATGCCTGTGGTGCACCCGGACCGTCCTCACTGGCTTGTCAATGGGTAGAGATAAGGATTTGGTTCACAGGGAGCATCATGCTACGCATTTTCCCACTAGCAACATATTTCTAGCGTCATGGCGCTGGTCCTTATCTCCAGTTGCATGCATGTCCCTGAGGAGTCAGTTTGACGTAATGGTGTTGGTAAGGACAACACATCTCTTCTGGCCGCTTTCACTTCTCTTGCGCGCTCTCTTTCCTGAAGATGCCGAAAGTCGAAAAGTCGGACACTAGCATCGATGTTGTCACGGTGCAGGAAGACGCTTCTGCTTTACGAGCTGCAGACAATGCGTTACTTGCTGAGCTTGGTTACAAGAGTGAATTCAAAAGAGAATTCTCGGTCAGTTATCCAACTATCTTATCTAGATGTCCCAGTACTTACTGTATCTTTCGCTGTATAGATGATCGAGACTGTAGCATTCGCATTTTCCATCATGGGTGTTGTTGCCTCCGTGTCATCTACATTCTCTTTCCCCTTGGTATCAGGTATGGCTAGTTGGATTACCATTTGCCACGTTACTAAGGGCCACTGAATACAACAGGTGGTCATGTCGGTATGGTGTGGGGTTGGTTCATTCCATGCTTCTTCGTCATGGCTGTAGCTACGTCTATGGCGGAACTAGTGTCATCTATGCCGTAAAGTACCCCATAACGTCTATTTCACGAAATGTACTGATTTCCTTGTTCTTACAGGACAAGTGCAGGTTTATATTACTTTTCAGCTAAACTAGCACCACCCAAGTATTCGGCTTTGGCGAGTTGGATTACCGGATGGGCTAATATCACTGGTCAAGTAACTCTTGTCTGTTCCATTGATTTCACTTGGCAAGTTGATCATTAAACATTCATTCGAGGATCGAGCTAAATTATCGTCGTTCAGTGCACAAATGATCACTACTGCAATAGCAGTGGGGTCCAATGGGGCTGTTGTTTTGAGTGCAGGCGCGACATACGGCATTCTACTCGCCATATTATTCTGTCATGGCATCGTATGCTCTGCTGCGACCCATATTTTGGCGCGTCTTAATTTATTCTATGTCGTAATCAACGGTAAATTTATTGTCTACTTTTCATGTTGGTTACCTATCTCACCCCCTACTGTCCAGTGGGTACTAGTATCTCGGCGATAATAGCTCTCCTCGTATGTTCAGGTGACAACAAAGTGTCCACGAAAGATGCGTTCACTCTATATGAGAATAATACTGGATGGATGAATAGTATGTCGCCTCCATGATACCAAGTTGTTGATACTTATCAACGTGCTCCTAGGCGGTTGGGCCTTTCTACTGGCATTTACGTCCCCTATGTGGACCCTCACTGGCTGTATGTGGTACAGTCGTTTCATTTGTTGATGACCTATTGATCGCATGCATTTTATCTAGATGATTCCGCTGCCCACATCTCAGAAGAAGTCGCTGGAGCACAACGTACGGCGCCAATCGCGATTCTTGTCGGTGTTGCAGGTACCCAAATTCTCGGCTGGCTTCTGTTCATAGCAGCTTCATTTGCCACCAATTCTGTCTCGGACCTTCTCACCACCGATTTGCCTCTACCTATGGGTCAGCTTTTCTTCGACGTCCTCGGTAAGAGGGGTATGTTGGCGATATGGAGCTTCATAATTGTTGTGCAAGTAGGTCGATAGCCCCTACATGTGGTTAATGTGACTGAGTATGTTGGTGCGAGTAGTTTGTAACAGGCGCTGCTCAGGGCGTTGATGCCTCTCGCGTAGTCTTCGCTTTCGCAAGGGATAACGCATTGCCTGGTTCTCGTTGGTGGAAGCAGATGAATAGGTATACACAGACACCTGTCAATGCAGTATGGTTCGTCATACTTGGGTCCGCAATATGCGGTCTTCTCGGATTCTCGGCCGCTGCATTGTCGTCGCTTGCTGGGTACGTGTGAAGGCTTTCTCCCTATAATCGTCCTGATCTAGAGTTACCACTCTTACTCCGACATTTCCTTTACAGTGCATCTGTTATTGGTTTATATACGTCCTATGCAGCTCCAATTTTTCTCCGTATCACATCGGGGCGAGATAAGCTGGTACCGGGAACTTTCTCACTTGGGAAGTGGTATATGCCAGTTGGTGTTGTGGCTGTCTCATGGGTCGCGTTCATCATCGTCTTGCTCTTGTTCCCTCCGTCACAAGTGGTCACTTCGCCCGATATGAGTACGTTACGATTATGTTAGGCCTTTTATCGCTGCTTATCTGTGTCAATGTGTTTCAGATTACGCAGTGGTGATAATCATGGGTGTGTTCATGTTTGCTTCCATTTCCTGGGTCGTATCAGCCCGTCATTGGTTCCACGGACCTATATCCAATATCAACGACAAGTCGTCGTTAGACGAGAAGGAGATGTAGGCATCTTCTATTCTTCAACATAGTTAGATCAACAAGTTTCATAATGTATTTATTGTATATTTTGCTTATCGATTCCGCGCCGTTGATGTCCACCTGACCGTGCAACGCGTTGGTAGTGTAATGGAAGTGTTATACTGCCGTCAGACATGGGGCTGGTTCATGACCTTCATGATATGATATGAGCGGGGTTTGATAAGTCTTCAAAAGCGAGCCTTCTGGAGTATTCGAGCTGTTCGGGATGACCCACAAACGACAAGTTGTATGTAATGAAAGATGCAGCCCATCAAGGTTAAGGTGTCAAGAGGCTCCACTCTCACCTTGAAAGAACTTATGTTAAAGAACAAATGTCCAGACGGACCTATTTTCTCAAGATCAATCAAATTATACTCGCCACAGACTAGTGCTAGTTGAGCTGGTGACTGCGTAAGAACACTTCGAGCGGAGCCAGCCTCATCATTCTGCCGTACTGGCGAATCAGGTGTCTTTTTGGTTCAATAGTTTTCTAGGCGTCTTCTGAACCTTGACAAAGGAGAATATCAAAATACACATGCACCGTCATTCTAGACAACCCCGGATAGTGTTTACATACCGTAAGATAAGATTCGAGCCAACCCAGGGCGGTGGTGCTCTTCGGGCGCCCAAAGTCACATTGTATCTTGGATAGCCTCTGGGACGTCGTGTCAAGTGCTAAAAAGTCTGGATTCTCTTCAGGACAATAAGTAAAGAAACATACCGTCCTAAGCGATCCAATGATCATTGAATTAAGAGGTCCGAAAATTTCACCTTCGGATGGCGGCTAAACAAAATCTAGGAATTTAGGTTAACCCAAAGGAGGACCAAGGTTTATTAGCATAATCCACGCTAGACTGCCTCTTCCGTTGAGGAACCCAATATGAAAGCGGCTTCGTGGATCGATAGTCTATTTTCCACAGCATGCCAGATCCACGAAGTAATAGTGACAACGTCTCTCCTATAGAGAAGGCAGTAATGCAGCGCTCCTCAGAATGGCGCCATTTTCTTTGGAGATTATTGAGGTTCTACAACACCATCAGTTACGACATAGAAAATCGTGTATAGGTCGCACGAAAGACTAAGTAAACCCACACGTGTGAGGGGTGTGTATCACGCATGCTACACTGAAAAGAACGTGTCAAGCGTGATTGCGGGAATAGACCAGAATATGTAGCGGACCTTGCGTCGGGCCGTGATAGCACATGATAGCGGTAGCGTTTCTGTTAGCGTTTTCGTCTTCAACTGAGTAACGTCAACTTCTGTACCTAATTTCAGTACCGTTTGGGGAGCTGAAGGTACTTTTGCGTACACTACTATCACAAAGAAAGTGACATACCTTGTGTAAGTCCACACTAGGTGTACAAACACGTTTGAGACCTCGTGAACAGTGTCTGCCATAAGTAAAGCCCTCGGGATACTCCACCTTTCGGATAACTACGGCACATGTGAGATTTTATGCGCCTTTTCAAGACAACTCTTGCATTTCAATCCAGATGATGATGGATGATGGCAGCCTGGAAATTTCGGATATATGATACGTAAGTTGTGTACGGAACGGAAGACTGGTACAGACTTCATCGTTATCGGAATGTTCGGAAGATAGAAGGGGTGAAGCTTATGAGACTCGGGTTGCCCATGTGTGATTCTTGATTGAAGAATCTCGTGGAACGTGATGGGCCTCGAGGCAGGCTGGAAGAGAATGGAGCCACCATTACTCACCAACCTGAGCACACCAACCTCAGATATTTCACTTTCCTTAGGCGATGTTGATGGCATTTATGCTTGCGCGCGTATACCGGCCGCCATTGGCAAAATTATTGCGCGGAATTGGCTTCGATATAATCTGGGTATTGAATTCCACATAGTGGGCTGGGACCAGATGCATGTAGTAGTAGAGATTCAAGTGCCAAACTTCGCTTTTTCTGAGGCCTTCCGAACTACCTTGAGAAGCACATTGTTACGTAATTCACAAACGCACTAGTTTCTAATTTTGGAAGACAGGTAATATTGCAGATCTGAGTGAGGAAACAATATTTGCATAGGCATCGGTAAAGAACTTTGATGTAACAATAAATCGGACAAGCTATCTTTTCCATATGGTACTGAGATTACATGTTTCTCAGTTTTCCTTTACTTTACCTAAAGGAGTCTTAGCCATTACGCTGAGTACTTCAAAAAGCACCTTTGCAATGTAGGAAAATGTGGGTCAATTGAAAGATTAGCGTGATAGTATTTTAGATGCACTTACGTCCGCGGCCGCCATGGTGGTCAATTCGGCGTTTGTATCGTATGCTGGAGCAACCTCGACAATATCAGCAGAGACAATGTGGAGGCCATCTAAGCCTCTTAAGATGGTGCGAAGCTCGCGGGTTGACCAGCCTGATCACAGGCAGATCTGTTAATGATTGACACGAGAATAAAGGTACGTTAAATCCAACCTCCAGTTTCCGGGGTTCCAGTAGCTGGCGCAAACGCGGGATCAATTGAATCAATCTGGCCAAAAAAAATGTGGTCAGCCAAGACGTAAAACAGTGTTATCCCCAAGCTGACATCAATTGAAAGATATACTGGTCTAGTTCCGACAGTTTCGCGGATCTTCTTGATAATTCCATCCGTTCCTGATAAGAGTATATCAGTGGATCATGCGACGTACACGGCGACACTAGGACAAGGGTATCATATACCAATTGTGTCAATTTCTCGTGCTTCAATTCTCTGGAAACCAGATTCATCGTCATTGGTGTAGTCAGCCGGACCAGAAAGCGTTGTCCTGATGGCGCCGTGCTGTTATAGAAGGACAAACTAGGATCAAAGCTTTCAACGGCACACAATATGAAATGGGGGGTGGATGATTTAGAAAACAGATACTTGCAATGGAACTTCCGTTTCGGATCAATCCCTCCTGGCTTGCCCAGTAAAAGTAAGTGCCGTGATTAATCGCCGCTTGCTCGGATGGAGCACCTCCAAAAACGGATGGCTTCCAAGTATCAAGGTGCGAATCGAAGTGAATCACGGATATGGCTCCATATGCTGAATATATAGACCTCAGGAGGGGGAGAACAATCGTATGATCACCGCCGAGAGTAATGATACGGGGATGATTTTTCCCGTCCAAGGATATAGGCAAAAGCGGCTGGCCCGTCAAAGAGTCATTCCCAAGAGGAGAAAATGCGGGGCGGTGAAGAAGTTGCTTGTGCCCATTTTCAATTTGTTTGATAGCATATTTGTTGTCATAAGGCGTGACGGGGATGTCGCCGCAATCCACGACCTTTAATCCAGAAAGGAAAGGGTTGACCTGGAGGGGAACATTGTAGCCGCCATAGAGCGTCAAGCGGCGAGAGCCAGCACGAATGCCAGCAGGGCCAAACCGAGCACCGGGACGATATGAAGTTCCAGTATCCTAGCAAAGCGCTGTTAGAATACATGTTTAGCTGGGAGTGTCGAATCTACTGTACGAAAGGCGCTCCGAGAAATGCCACATCGAAAAGATCATCCTTATCTTTGGTTAGACATTGCACCCAAGGGAGTCTGGCGAAGGTAGTAATTCCGGAGAAGATTGAGTCAGCAGTTACTGAAATGGTGTAGTGAGTACGAATGCCAAATTAGGGATCCACGATGCAACACTGTACCATCATCGTCACCTGGATAAATAGCTTGGTAAGGGAACTTCACATAGTCCAATGGCATTTGATCCTCGTGGTGGTCATGGGCCGCAATAGGCACCAGAAAAGCAGATAAAATCAAGAAAGCAGTTGAATGTTTCATATTGAAAGTATAATTGAACAGAGGGGAATGGGGAGGTTGGTGTTTCGATAGCAAAATGTTGAATGGCTAAAAAGGATTTCTCGCGGGAAAAATCATATCCCATGATCAGCGTTTTTATCTCGTCACTACCGTACAAGGAGCGCTTTCCTCGTATCTTGATTTATTTTGCCTCGAGGCGATTTGAACCTATAAGGTTCAGGTTCTGCTCCCTTCTTATCAAGAATCAGTACGAAAGAATGGAAAGAAATGGGTTACAAAAATATCTCCACCGCAAATTCATCAAATCCGATGAACACGATGCATCAAGAAAGCCTCGTTCATGTGAACAGTACCTACTGTGTGGAGAGAGAAATTCCATAAGCTGATCGCCCCACCGGCAGAAGTGATTGTAAAGAACCGAAATTCGACATACCATCTGGATTTCAATTAAAAGCGAGGATGCATCAGCTTGTGGATTCGTATTTTCCTTGCCTGTGTCGAAATGTCGTTCTCCTTTGATGAGACTGCTCCCCTTTTGTCAGATGCAATGCTTAGACCCATCGAAGAAAATGATTCTTTGACCTCAATTCCAGACATACCGCAAGTGGAAGTAGAGTCACAGCCACCCGGCTGGCGACTTCTTGCTTCTTTGGCCGTGGACTCGATCCCTGGTGAGGACATTTGTTTTACAATATTCACTACTCGTCCCGCTTTACTGAGAATATTGTAGTCGTTCTTTCTTATGTCCTACAGAATTCTATACAAACCGTTTCCATATGGGTTGCGGGACGACTTGGTCCAGAAGAGCTGTCCGCTGCAGCATTTTCAGTAATGGTGGCTTTCGTTTCTGGCTAGTACTCGGTATTCCTTTGTTCTCCCAGTACTATGATCCCACATCTCGTTCTCCTTCACAGGATGGTGTGTAGCTCTCGGCGGTGGATCTGCTCTTGATACTTTGGGATCGCAAGCATTCACCGGTGGAAGCCATCCGACAGACCTTTCCGTGCATCTCCAGCGATGCATAGTCATTCTATGGTGCCTTCTCATCCCGGTTTTCGTTCTCTGGACCTTTATGGAGCCTTTGCTGTTGGCGATTGGAGAACCAGAAGCCCTTTGCAGGGATGTGCAGAGATTTTTGCGCGTCCTTATTATTGGTGCGCCTGGTTACATCGCTTTCGAGTCGCTGAAGAAGTATCTACAGTGTCAAGGTATGGTTCTATCTAGGTTCCCGCTTTAAGTGCCCTCATATTTTGCGTATAGGCATTATGAGAACATCTACTATTGTTCTCATCATTATGGCTCCCATCAATCTAATCATGAATATAGTACTGGTTCATCATACCAGTCTTGGTTTACTTGGATCTCCTGTGGCGCTATCTTTCACCTACTGGTCATGTTTCTTTCTCTTGGTTATATTCACATCTCTATCTCCGACGCATAAGAGTCACGGAACGTGGGGTGGTCTGCAACCCAAAGCCGTGTTAGACCTTGGCAGTTGTTACACGTTCTTGAAATTGGCTTTACCTGGGATATTCATGGTAGGAACAGAATGGTGAGTTCCTTTTTTTATCCTCCAAAAAATAAAACCCTTCAACAGTAAATCTCCAAGGGCTGCCTTCGAAATAGTTGCGCTTGCAGCTGGGCGTTTGGGAAAGCTTTCGCTGGCTGCACAGTCGGTGATAATGACGACAGACCAAAGTAAAAATATTCACAAGTGACTTCCTATGTGCTTTCGCTAAAATAATGCCTCAGTAATAAGCACCCTTCCATTTGGCATAGGTATTTTTAGCATTGATATGTTTACTGTTGAGCATCTTCACGAGCGAGGTCTACTCAGGTGTTGTTGCTTCAAATCGCATTGGAAATCTTCTTGGTGCTCGCACGGCCACTGGTGCTCGACGTGCAGCACATGCGGTTGCCTTACTAGCTGTCCTCGTTGGTCTTGTCATCATGATAGCTATGTTAGCTGCCAAAGACGTGCGTACCGGCCATCTTCCGTTCAGTTCGTGTCTCATCCACTCTTTCAGATATTTGGTTACATTTTTAGTGACGATCAGGACGTCGTAAATCTTGTCAGCAAGGTAATGCCATTCGTGGCATCATTCCAAGTATGCAGGCAAATCACTTTAGCACGTACAATATATTTAATTATTGTGTTTTAGATTGCAGATGGATTAGCAAACTCATGCGGAGGCGTTCTCCGAGGGCAAGGTAACGTCAATACTTAATATTGCACAATATTGCACTAGTGACTTTCGACTTACTTCTCTGTATAGGTCGCCAGCATCTCGGAGCTTTCTTCAATATCCTTGCATACTATGTTTTGGCCCTTCCCATAGGCATAACTTTAGCTTTTCGCACACGCCTCGGACTCCAAGGATTATGGATAGGTAAGGTCATGTGAACGTTAAGCGAGGCATTTCTTTTGACACGTTGTATTAGGTCAAGTGATTGGTCTATTCACTGTCGGTATATGTGAGTACGCGGTTGTATGGTTGGGGACCGACTGGGACAGGGAGATCCAAAAAGGTATTGAAAGGAATGCGGAAGAAGCGAAGAGGCGTGATAATCGCTCTCAGCAACACCTAGGGCTTCCAACCGATCAGAATTATAGACCAGACTGATCAAATAAACAAACCTACTGTATAGTAGTAGTAAGTACTTTCTCAAGATCAAGACTAGCTCATTTTCCTCGCGTAGAAGATATATAGTATGTATTTCGGTGATGCAGATATGCAGTAGTTCATAAGTATTTTGCTATGCCAGACGCCAGCTTTTCTACTTCGTGTGCAATCGTCTCTTGTTTCTAGGTGGCATCAACGAAAGAAAAGACGAGTACAAGAGGGAAATTTCTTGGATTCGCCTATATGGTGAACAATTTCGTGGTGCCGAAGCTTTCCACCAGGCATTTATCTACCTGGCTTAGCTGATGAGTCAATCTCGTCTCGTCTCTTATTGGTGCCTTAACTAGAAGTCATCTAACGCTGAACATGAGCACTACGTTCAATTTCGGAGGGTACAACAAATTAGATAACGAATAACGAATAAGGCGAGAAAATCCACACTAGCTAGTCTACAAATAACAAAACCATCCATGGTCCCCTTCCCTATCAACACAATTATAGTGGCGGGTCGATCGCACAAAGAGAGTTATGGGAGTTGATGAGGTCCGGCTGTTCCACAGCTCTGCTCTAGCTCTTCTTCTTCTCTCTGTAATCGGGAGGTGGCAGCACGTAAAATCCTGCGCCTTCGTTCCTCGACACCATCGTGCATGTGGCTCCCCGATAAGGCCTGAGTGTCACCACCCAAAACATAGGCACGTGCCTCTGCTTCCAACCTTGATGATGGTTCATACAGGTCTCCGTCGCCTAGGAGAGAATAGGTGCCTTCAGCGACAGACGTTTCGAACTCCACAACTTCCCGATTCAATTTGGAGTTGAGTTCCTTGAACTATGCCCATAAAATGATGAGATGCAGCATTCAATTAACTCGTAGATAGAGTACTTTACATTGTCATCGTGATCTGACCAAACGTTGTGCGTTAGTTCGTGACAAAGTACGCGCCTGATAGTTCGATAGTCTCGAAAGCCATCATAATCATTAGTACGCAGCCGGAGTTTGATTTCCTGGCCACCATTCACATTCAACCCCAATAGCCCAGGATGCTCATGCGGTGCAAGCTCCGTAAGCAATCCGACAGAAAATTCGTGCTTATGCATTACATGACGAATTCCTTGGTCATTCGATAATCGAGTGAGCAATGATAATGCGGTCTCTGGCTTGGGCAAATGGGGAAGGGGTTCCAAGCGGTGGAAAATGTACTTGGTGGATATACTACTGGAAAAGCCGGTTGATCGCACCTGGGGTCTGACAATAAGCTAAAGTCCCAGCTGAGAGAAGCAACTTGGACGCACTTTGACTTGGGGCTTCAGAGCTCTCTCACGGAGGATACGATCCTTCCTGTGGTGTTCGTCCTCTAGCGCTTTAAGGCCGCCAATCTCATCTAAAGTGGACCCCAGCATTTGCACTTTAATGCCATCTCTGAGCCCTACTTCGGCAAGCGATGCGTTTTCTTGATGTTGAACTTTCTTTCCTTTATACAACAACTTCTGTAACGATGGTGGTACCGATGTCAACTGTTCCAAGTGGTCTTGCAAGGATGATAAAGATGACTCTGGAGAAAGTGAGAGCGTATGAGAAGTGCCGCGAAAGGTAACACGAATAGATATGTCGGAAGTCATGATGATTGTTGGAGACTGATATGACAATGAAAAGAATAACGCAAAGAGAAAACAGAGTTCAAGTTACATCGCAGACTGGTATAGCATAATAGCACCTTCTAGTTGCCTGCATGAGAAGTGCCGATTTCTAAGCACTACGTCGGTATCTTCCGGGTACCGAACGGTTTTCCATGGTAGCCAGCAAATATTCACCCGTTCAGAATCTAACCCACTGACACCCTTAAATCCACGATATACGAATCAGACGCAAATGATATATACATACGCATAGATACAAATACTCGAAGTATATGAATATTGGTTCCAGCCCTCATTATATGTTATCTGCATCCTCAGAGTCAGTGGCGCGTCGGCTTTTGGTATAGAAAGTTCAAGCATACCCCATCGAGGGGGGGGGCAAGTAGATAGTACTCACATTACATCCATCGGTCCTGGTCCCTCGAGCTCGGCATCGACATCTGTTTCCATCTCTTTCAGCGCACGCCTTGGTGAGTGTCAGATGAGTGACTTAGACTACCACCGAGGGAGAAATGAGCCTTACCTATACGCTTCTCGACATTCTTGCCGTATGCTAGAATTCTTCCAGCGTTGCTTTCGGGAAGACGGCGCTAGTAGCTCCATATCCAAGGCTGTAAAATTTAAGCAAGCGTAAGTATAACAGACATGACAATATATATCAGTGCAATATTCACCTGCATCCTCCTTCAGAAGTAACAGTCTGCTGACATCAAGCCACTGCCTATAATTTAGGTCGTAACGAATATAAAAATCCAAACAAGAATGCAGCTCACCATGAAGAAGTTCTGTCGAAAAATCGAACCAGATGTAAAGAAGAGTCGTCAGCTTTGCGAGCGGACTTCCGCTCCTTAAGGACATTTCTGGGTATGTGGATGTCGTCTGGTTCAAATATTACAGCAGGCCACCATGGATATGTATCTGATATAGTTCCCGCCATTAGCAGTCATGTAACAATATGCCAAACGGATGTACTTGCCTGCTTTGGCCCAAACTATAAAAGATGGGAAATGATTATAGGATGCTGAACAATATTGAGCACAGACTTACCGAGTGTACCACCTTCTAACATATTTCCCTCCTTAAGATTTATCGCAGCTGGTGTGGATTCAGGTTGTGATGGCTGATTACCTGCATGGTGTATTACTTCCTCTGCTCCGTTTTCTTGTCTCGTTTCCTCCTCCTCCTCTTCCTCCTCCTCCTCTTCCTCCTCTTCCCCTTCCCCCTCTTCCCCCTCCTCCTCCTCCTCCTCCTCTCTACGAGCCTCTGCTGCCGAATAGAGAGCTGACGATATTGGATTTTCTTCATCAGAATCTAGATCACTCAAGGAGCTCAGATCCGATTCATTCTCAATAACATCTCTATCACTCGATGGGAGCAATTTTCGAGACTTTGTAGACCTTGATGGGGTTAGAGCACTAGCAACTTGTCGAGATTTTTCAGCTTTGCGACGCATATTCTTTTGTCTGCGAGTGGCTGGTGAGTCTAGCTCCTCGATGATAATCGTCCCATCTGGAGCAATAATAGCACCAGGAGGTAGAGTTGGCCCAACAACTGGCGCTGGATCAGTGACTTGCATACTATCCTCTAGTTTATCTGCTATGATGTCCACTTCAACTTCTCCCTCCTCCACGTGAGGCACAGGTTGATTTGAAGTATCTGGAAGGCTTTCAGGTAACGACGAGGATGCTTGTAACATTTGCTTTTCTGACATAGGAGTACTGAAATTGGAAAGACGAGAAGTCTCACCGCCTGCGGTTTGGGAACGTCATTAGTATGCAACAGTGTGAAAATGAGAATACACTGACCTGTCCGTATGCGCTTCTTCGGGGGTGGGAGTGTAGACCTATCCACAGGCACTCTTCCACCACGTTTTTGATCTGGCGGTAAAATCCAACCTGCATCGAACATCTTGAACGAACGTTGATTATCCACATTATCAACCATAGGTGGCACGTCACTTTGCCCAGGGAGAATAAATGGCACGCGGCGTGACTTGAGGCCCTTCTGTTTTGTGCCATCCATTTGTCGGTCATCAGTGTCAGGGTTAACTCCGCCATGAGCTTCTGCCTCGAACGCAGCAGCAGCAGCCAATGCCCGTCTTGTCCTCGGGGCGCGGAACCCAGGAGACGAATCAAGAGCTCTACCTCTCGCACTTGATACTGCTTTGCGTTTTATCCCCTTGCGAGGTGGTGGTAGTTTGGGAGGTGGTGGTGGTGGTGGCTTGAATCTTCCAAGCTCGTAGTCAAAGAGCGACGTGAGAGGATCGTGATCAAGAATAAGGTTTATATCGTCTTGGATGGCATCCATGGAAGATACAAGTTCGAGTAAGGGCAAAGGAGGTTCGAGATCACCGATTGTAGTGTGTTCTACTGGAGGAAATTCAGGAGTCGAGATGCCGTTCTCCAGAGCATTCAGTGGTAAATGCAAGATGGAAAGACGATCTAACTCAGACAAAATGGTCTGACTAGTGCTTTGGACTCTCTGAGCAGTTTTGTAGAATAAGGTTCCGGGTTTGTTATAGATCATGGCATTTGTGAGTACAAGGTCAATATCACCCTGATACGAAACATTTAGTCGACTGTAGTAGGGAGGCTACAGGAAAGGCTGACCTTGAAAGACTGTAAGTCCCAATATTCATGACGATCAAGCTTATTGTCAATGATATTCCAACACATTGGATTTTGGATAACATCATAATAGTCAGGTACTTCTGCCTTCGAGACAGGATTCTTGAATAAACCTTGGCGATCGAGTCTGAACAGGGTAAAGTTGAGTATTTATGAGGTTCTGACAAATGGGGGGGCTCACGCCAAAATCCTCTCAAAAGCTAGTCGGAGGGGAGGCTCATGGGGAAGCAAAGCAAGCCCGATTACCTTTTGCATACTTTCCGCTTGTACCAGCTTTCGGCTTTCGCGTTTACGAGTGAGTAGTGCTAGATCACGAATCGCTTCCAGATCTTTCCGAAAGCGTCTCAGTAGCTGATAGGAAAGCCATGTAAGTGAATCAACGTAGTAAATAGCCTGAGAAACGTACGTCAAGCTTCGCGGCCTTTTCGACTTCTGTTTGTTGCTTATTTGCATTCGATGCTGTCCATGGCTCCAAGTGCAGTCGTTTGAGTAAAGGAGCGCCTCGTCTCGCCTCTCTCTTCAAGCTCCAATATTTGCAAACCAATGTGATGAAATCGGTTTTCTTGCGGATATTGACTTTGGCTATATAGTGTAAGATTCTCTCCACAATGATGTTCGGCACTAAAGGTGGACCTGTTTTATAAGTTTTGGCATAGGCACGAGCAGATTTAGATGTTTTTGGGTCGTTGCTATCACCATCCATCCCATCAGCAGCTAGTGCAGTAAATCGTGTTTCTTGTTGTTCTTTCTGAAAGAACTTATATCAATACCACATTCGACCAAAGTCTACTAAATAAAACGCACTGGCAGATGCTTCTCGCAATAGCAAGTCAGCATTCCGGGTTCGGTCCCTTGATTGCTCTTCATTGGCATCAATAATTTTTCTTTCCTAGCGCAAGTAGCGTGGAAAGCAAGAAAACACGAGGTCTTGCTGCATTGTATACATGCACCTTCGCGTATCCCACATATAGAACATTTCTGTGTTTTGCATACATTCAGTCATGCACATGAATAAGGGCTGAGCATCACCGACTGACCAGTTTCCACCGTTGCTTTGATATCTTGTCGACCCCTGTGATGGGTTCCATGAATACCTCATTAGCCACACGAGTTTCGGGAATCCAGATGGCACATAGAAGGTGAGCCCAATCTCCAAACACTGTTTGTTTGAATGCACCACCTTCGTTCGGACATAGAATACACGACTACATTATGAGACGTCAACAGGGCTGGAAATTTGAGTTATGAAGACGACGAACCACTGGTATTTCTGGAGAAACTGTACACTTTCGACACAACCACTGGCCCTCTGGAATATATGGAACTCCATAGCAGTCTTCACCAGGTCAGGTAGTCTGTATGGTGACGAAACAAGAGAGAAATACCTTGATGTACAGCCAAATTACATCCATCGCAGAACACAATAGCATTACTATTCTCTCCCTCAGAATCGTCGCATATAGCACATGTAGAATCTTCAGATGGTAGAGCCAGGTCAGGTTTAGGGATATTTTTAGTCTAGATGTACTGTCAGCTAATTATGTGGCATAGTTGCGAGCATACACTCAACTCACCAGATCAAACCATTCTTTCTCCAGTCTGTCCATTACTATCTCCAAGGTCTCATAAGATACCGTATTCAGCTGATCCTTCTTTCTCTCGACATTTAGTGCATCCAACCACTCCTGGTCTATGAAAGGTGGTGGTTCAGCAAGCTAAGCATAGGTCACATATGGTGTAAGTTTCACCTTGTTCATCCATATCATATTCAACTTGAATAGCCAATTCGCTCTCCAGCGGCTCTGGTACATGTCAATCATTGGACCCTTGAACCCTTAAGACGAAACATACCTATGTATCGAATGTAGTGCTCCGGCTTTTGGAATTCGGAAAAATCATTGTCTGATGGTGGCATTAGCGAAAGTGCACAAGAGTTGGTTCATAGTAACATACACCCATACGATCTGGCTTGAAGGTCATGAATACCGGCTGGCTGCGTTGACCCATCGTTTTGCACCACAACGAATGAGACTTTGGGTAGGGGAGTTTGTGTAGCAGGAGATTCAACACCTCGTGCCATAGTTTTCTCTCAGTTTCTTTAATGAATATAATTGCGCTTCCGAACATTCATTTGTACTTTGTCAAGTCAATTGCACGGGGTCGCTGAGCTCGAGGATGTCTTTGACGGATCGCGGCAAGATGGGAGGTGTCGTTACGTAAGAAAATGCATTCATGACAAACAACCATGCACACAGTTTGTATGTACTACTTAACAAGGGAAGGCACGCTCGAGGCATAACTACCATAACTAATGGCACGAGTAGCATAATGCATAATACATGTTCACAGAATTCAAATGCATCCGTAAGATAGCGGATCACGCCCATACTGCTAATCGTCAATACGATGATCAAAATCGTCCCGTCCCGTCGCGACGGCTTTGCTATGCTGTAGCCAACTTCAGAGTTTGCTGAAGCGCCCGGTAAGCCAGTTTGGACAACATCCCATCTACTACGAAAAGGCCAAGCGCCCAGCGCAGAGCCCTTCAATGATGGGTTCATCAAGATGGAATCTTCTCGGATTCCCAAGCAGCTGTGTACGAAATCAACTTGCTTTTAGATGTGCGTTAGCCAAGAGATCTTCCGAAAATGTCTTGAAATCTGCTTTAGAAGCTCTCCCAGGCTGTGAGAGCACATGGGCGGGTTATAACGTGTGCAATTATATGCGGGCTGTAGATAACTGACCTTGAGAGCATATATTACTATTACCTCCTTTTGGGTTTCTCCTTTGTTTTCTGGTTCAACTAGCTCTTTGTGGATCACCCGCAGTATATTTTCCTCCGCATCGAAAGCACAATGAACGGCTGGGCGGATCTTGATGTTCGCAGAGACTTGTCCTAGAGGTTCTCGACGAAAGACTAGCTGGATATCAGTTAAAGTGTCAAAGCTACGAGCGAATAACGTACGCAATCTGTCCGTTTGGTGTTTGGTATGTGCAAGGATTTTTATATGACCATAGATACCATCCGTAAATTCTTTACTACCACGTTTGATGAACAGCTTGACTCCCTTGAGCTCCGATTGAATTGTCTCATCCTCCTCACCGGTGAAAACTGTACAAGATCATCAAGGATTAGAATAACAGCAGACGATGAAGTCGTCGAGTCACTCACGAGATTGTAGTGGTTTCACAGGGCCAATAGCACAAAGAGTGTCAATTTCCCTTTCAATTGCGTTGCCTTTAATTGATAAAGCAGGCGTCACGTTTCCACTATTATCAGAAGCAAATTCAGGCTTCTTTCCTCCTAGGGCTTCGCTATCGTCTAACGTGCTCTTTCCTAGCGGGCTATCACTTCTCCGCCATGCAGGTGTTCCATCACTGTGAGAAGGCCCGGAAAGACTGGTTGGGAAGAAAGAACCAGCATTGGCATATGCTGAAAAAGCCTTAGCGGTGAAGACGGGAGTGGGTGGTCGAGAGGGTACTGGATGTACAATGACTGGTTCCTTTGGCTCGGAAAAATCATTGGTGGGTTCGTTGATGGGTTCGTTGATGGGTTCGTTGATGGGCTCATATTTCGAGGTTGCGACCTCATCTTTCAATTCGACGTGCGTCGAGTGGGCAGTTATCTGGTTTGGCTTACGCGAGCCATAAGTTCGTGCCAAAGTCTGAACAAAATGAAGCGCTTACCTGCTGAGAATAAGATTCTATGTCTTCTGAGTTTGCTGGATCAGCGCCGCAGAGGTTTGGCTGGGGAACAACAGGTGGGATCTAACATAAAATCAGTACGCCCTTCTACATGATACTGTTAATTAAACAGACGGCCTGGTTTTCTTCTTCGACTGGCGGAGTTTTGCTGCGTTTCTGAGGACGCTCACATTCTGCAGGCTCGTCTGTATCCTCGGTCAACTTTCGCTTTAAAGAGGCTGCAGAAGCCTTCTCATCGAGCGGCTATAAGGCTATGAGTTAAAAAGAGGAAAAGGTAGGGGGTAAGGGCTTACCTTCTCCATCGCCAGTGTTTCTCCTGACATTTCTGTACATGCCAAGCTGCCCGCTTCTACGTCGCTATTATTGGCCCATATTATTTCGTATCCTCCTGTCGGTTTGTTTCATAGATTAACTCACGGCTGGGTAGTGGTTGGTCTTGCGAGTCGTCTTGTGCAAGCAAAGCCGACAGTAGCGGCAAATGTGGCAAACCCACAAACGGCGAATTGGAAGTCGGTAACAGGAAGCATCCTAAGTGGAACTAGAGGTTGGGTTATAGAACTTGAGAGGGGGAGAAATGGAGCTGAGTCGAGGTTTATAGCTTGAGTCGTTACTGTACCAATGCCCAAACTGGGGAAGACAATAAGGATAATAAGCCGAGGCGGTCCAAGGTTTTGTCGAATGGTACGAAATACGACTTGCAACCAGGCGAATCAAGCAGGAGCAAAGATATGAGTTGTTGCCCTCGATCGCTCATACTTGACTTTTAAAGGAGCTGATAGTCTGACCTGCCGAGATACATGATGCTTGTACCTCGTTGCCTGCATGAGTCTGCATCAGGTGAGGAACATGTGTTTTGGGGCCGACGGGGCTGATAGCGCCTTGGGCTCCTTCTACTGGCAAATTGGGAAGCGATATCAAAATAATCGAGGCCCTCATTAGTGTTAGCCGAACACGAGGTGGGGGTGTGCCGATATGTTCCACAGACGCTGGGAGATTTCCCTCAGGTGAATCCAGTCACTTGAGTTGTCCATGAAACTACCCGTAGAGTCCCGTAGACAAATGAATAATTTCTCATCGAGGCCTTCAAAAATGAGGATATGGTGCCAAAAGAAACTGTAGCTTCAAGATAAAGCCAGCGAGACATTGCAACAGGCAAAGAGTACTGCTACCACGTGACTTAATTACGGCACGACGCGCCAAGGCGTTGTAACAGCAAGACTGTCGCGCCGATAACAGAGCAGAACAGAAGAGTATCATATTCGAGGTATGGATGTGTGCTCGTCTACCATTCAACCAGTTAGCACTTGGAAAACACAAGCATCATAATAGTCCAAGATCATGCAAAGAGAGAAAGCATACACGAAACTAAGCACGGCTCGGAAAGAAATCTGAAATTATAGTCAAGCAAGTTGTAAACAGTCATATTTTCGGGATATCCGAAAATAGGGTTCGTGTCTGCAGAAACTCTACATGGTTCATAGGGGAAAAGACGGAAGATGCAGCAATGGCTGTGAATATTAGGCTAAGAAATATATCATAAATGTGCAGAAAGAAAAACATAAAGAAGCACGGTGCGAAAAACACAGCGAATCCAGCGCCGCGAGAATTTTGCTTTACGAAGTCATGTAAGCACATCAATACTCAGTTTTCCTTCATTACTTCATCGGATTCGTTGACGCGAGTAAAATAGGCACTATCAACTGGTCTATCCATCGGGCTTAACGAAGGAGGTGTATTCATCGCCATCGCCAACTTGCTAGCAAAATCTGGGCTGAGCAGAGAAGGCGATGGGAGTGTGCTAGGCGTGTAATTGTCAACAGAATAGAAGCGATGGGCCAACGGGCGACGGATGGGTTGCATGTTTCCGGAGGTCGACACCGCTGGCAACTCGGGCAAGGGAGCGGTCGGAGGAGGAGCCGCCGGTGTTGCTTTACGAAGAACTCGACGCGATCTGTGGTCATACAGTCAGGATATAAGAGTATGGTTACAGAATTGCTAAAACTCACCGCAAAGCTCCACCAAAACTCAAGCTACCACTCCTAAGTCTACCTACGAGGCTGCTACCCTCATTGGCGACGCCGATGGAATAACCCATACCATCACCCCCCTCGTTCAAGCTACCACTGCGACTACGACTTGGTGAGAGAATGCCGGTGCGCTGGAATGCACTTGTGGCACTGCGTGATGGCGATTTGATATGTGCCATGGGGCCTGCGCCGACAGTTAGGCTGCTGCGACGTTTGCGCAATCGAGGACGTTCAGTGCCCACAGCAGAGTTCGTGTTGATCGTAAATATCCCATTGCTCATGCTGGTAGCATTTGAGTCGTACGAACTGGGAAACACAGAGCTGCTTGGTGTGGGTGTTAGGTTCATGCTACGGTCGATTGGATCAACAGGGCTAGATGGAAGTGGAACAGGAGACGAGGGAGGAGCTGGACTGCCCGCGATGCCCTGGTAAGGTGCGAGAAGGCCAGAAGAAAAAAAGTCAGAATAGGTCGACATGGTCGTTGCTAGAAAGAAAAAAAGGGAGGATAAAGGAAAAGACAAAAGGCAAAGTTGAACTTTCAAATAAGGGCCGCGGTCATTTGGTTTCGAAGTGATTATGTCATCCTATTCTGCATGCCACGAAAAAAAATCAATGGCCAACGTGGGGATCGAACCCAAGACCTTCGCGTTATTAGCACGACGCTCTAACCAACTGAGCTAGTCGGCCGTTGAACATTTTCCTATGCGCAGACCCACGAGTCAGTCCCATTTATGTTCGGACCTGGGCCTGTCTTGCACCATGATGTGACTCCTTGAATCTAATCTCCATATCCCATTCATTCAACTACTCATGGCGCCCTCCAAACGTAGTGCATCATCTTTGAATAAAAAGACAAAGTCTACCAACTCTACGCCCATGAAACAAGCTTCTCTTTCCTTTAGTAGTGCCAAACGCACTAATTCAAATATCAGTACTCAAGGAAACAAGCCACTGAAGAGATCTTCATCCCTTGTGCACAGAAAAAGCGAAGGGGAGGAAGGTGCAGGAAGCGAAGACATAATTGAAGTCTCGTCGGAGGATGACCATGGAATTACTGCAAAGAAGGTTCGAGTTTCCCTTCGTAAATCGGACGCCCGAGGAACGTGGGTGAAGCAGGGGAGCCCGGTGACAAGCGTTGTAATCAAGAAAGAGGCGTTGGATCCGAATGACAAGGCCGGAAGATGGAGAAAGCATTACGATGCTGTTAGGGGGAAGATGGATAATATGGAACCTAGTGAGTACCGCATATAGCCAGTTCAGATGGCAATGATATATGGGTAGCGAGAGGGACTTATTCATAGAGATCTTGTTTCTGTTTGTTTTTATCATTTGTTAGAATCGGAGTTGATCGTCTTATTTCCAGTTCATTCCGCAGGTCAGACTAAAGTACATGAAATTCTCCGCGTCTTTGATATGCAAGTCAAAGGGTTCCTCCGTCTTCGTTTTTATTCGCTGATAAATTTAAATAGGTCCTACGAGTATGGTCCATGTGTTGGAATGAGTCGTCTTGAAAGATGGGAACGAGCTGATGTTCATGGTCTCAGTCCTCCCATAGAGGTATGACTTACTAGGATTGCAATTTCGTTTTCTCGTCTGACTTGTGACCACTCCTGGCTCGACTAGGTTCGGGAGATACTATCGACTAAGGAAGGGATGGAGAACGACGAATTCTCCCAGTGCGTTTTATATGGCGAAGTTTAGCTTTGGGAGTGTAAGTACATGATGAGACGTTGATAAGTTTATTGAATTATTAAGTTATATTGTACTGAATATTCTTTAGTGTATTATTGTAGGCCACTTGCCGCAGCCCCGTGTATCTTATACTGTATTTTACGTTTTGCTGTCAATGGTTCAGATTTGCTACTACTTATGTATCATTTCACATATTTCAACTGTAAATCCGAGTCTCTCACGGGTGTGTGGAACATTCCTTTACCCCAGCCCAGACAGACTTGTACTTTCTCTACATGTACATTTGAACGACAACTTGAAGCAAACTTTGTTGACTGTCGCCTTGCATTGAACTCTTTGGGTTTATGCTTCCAAGCAAGTCATCAAGGTCCGAACGTCGCTCGCATCTCGTCCGCACGCAATAGCCTCGGAAGACCCAAGGACGTTGGCTGGGAGTTGATAGAAGCCATCACCTCGCGAAAAATACTCGGGTCCTGACACACCAGCTTCTCTATCTCAGACGACTGGAAGCTTGACCCGCGGCTCTGAGATGACTATAACAGCCAAGTGTTTGGTGCTGTAAAGCAGAGTCTGTAGGGTGTTTCTCTACAGACTCCAAGATGCGACCTGAAGCTGTGGCCGCGTATCGCCTTCGATTTCGCCGTTGCCTCCTTCCAGCGTCGTTGATGGCTTTAGCGTGCCTTTTTCTTTCCTCGTATGGCTCATAACTGACCAGTGTAACCAAGGAACCTGACAGAGACCATATATGAACATATTTTCTTGGACTTGCTACCACGGGTGAGAGAAGACTTCCGCAATGGATTGGCTCTCACGGGGATCTTCATCTGGTCGGTTACTTATACAGCCACACACTCCTCGCCGCATGCTATTCAAAAAACTTCTTGCATACAGGAAGTTCACTATTTTAAACCCGGGTCCATTGAAGACACCGGCATGTTAAGTGAGCACCTAATCTAACCAAACAAACACGAAGGATCATTCGCAGCGACCGTGGAACAAGATATTGGTGTCTATCAGGGCTCTCACGGAACCTCGAGGGCTTGGTCATGCCGTAGATAACGGTTATCTACCTCGAGATAATCGCCTTTCTAGTAGCCAGTTCATTTTTTCTGTCGTATCCACATTTTTGGCGAGCGGGTATAGGTTATTGCCCATTAACCTCGGGGGTATGTTGTACTTTTCAGTCCATCTGGTCACGCAGATGAGTGTTATGCTTATGCGAACTGTTACCCTCGGTGTTAGCGCGACCGGACTCGGAAGCTCTGGTCCACCATGTCTTCTCTACAAAGGCTATGTCATCCGACAATCTCTGTCTATATTTCTCGGCTAAGGTAACGATCCTCCTCTTAATTCATAATTTTGCCTATAATATTACTACAATTAAATTCGTTTGTGATTTATCCTTCCCATTTGAGAAGTACCTGGCGCGTAAAGAAGATTTTGCCCTGGACGGCGCCTTAGGTTTTCTTTTGCGAGGGCGAATTCCTAAACGATGAGTGTGAGAAGCGCAAGGAGTATAAATCTGGTTTGCACGCACAATCGGGCTTTCCTTCACAAGTCTTAATGCTCTGGATCGGACTCAGAGAAGTTCTGTTATCACCCCTGACTCCGAGTCGCATCCTATAAAGCTAGCACTATTTCCCACTCGAAACTCGTAAAGTCCTGCCTTTCTTTTGTCAACTATGCCTGCACCTGTCATCAGAGAATCTGAGGTCGATGTCCTCATCATCGGAGCTGGCCCTGCCGGGTTAATGGCTGCCAATGCCCTCGCCAGAGCAGGGACTAACGTTAGAATTATTGACAAGAGGTATGTGCGTGAAACGCAATCCTGTACAAGGCTCATGATTGTTCCAAGACCGGCTATGGTCGCTGCAGGTCAGGCAGACGGTATATCCCCACGCACCATTGAAGTTTTTCAGGTAAATAATCGTCCATATTCATCTTGGATACATTCTTTTTATTGACTACAATGAACAGAGCTACGGGATAGGTGAACGTCTGTTAAGGGAAGCATGTCAAGTGCATATGGCTGTGGGTTGTTTTTTCACTGCTCGCATCACGGGGCTGAACCTTTCTCCAGGCCTTTTACAATCCTAACATGACCGGCGGCATCGAGGTAGGTTAATATGAGAGATATGTTCCTCATTCGCTAGGGAATCTCATGTACAATATAAGCGAACGGGCCGTGCTCCCGACGTAACGGCTCCAACAGCGCGGTATCCTTTCGAGGTCAGTTGAGATCCTCGTAACGCATTGCACACACTAAATTGATACACAGGTGGCCCTGCATCAAGGAGGGATCGAAGCGATCTTCTTGGATTCGATGCACTTGCTGGGCACGGATGTAGAACGACCCGTAATACCCACCTCAATAGAGCTTTCCACTGATGAAGCCGAGTTGACGGACTCAGCAGCTCATCCTATCCGAGTATGTACTCTGATCTATTGCGTACAAGGAGACACTCACATTCAAACACCTTTTTAAAGGTGACTTTGAGGCATCTGGATCCATTGGACGGCAAAGCAGAGACAGAGATAGTGTGTGCAAAGTTTGTCCTTGGCGCCGATGGTGTGTACACAATCCGTGATGATGGTATGGTTGTAGTAAATTTAGATGATACTGCAGGCGCCCACTCTTGGGTTCGCAAAATGTTTGATATCACTATGGATGGAGAACAAACAGGTGAGTACTATACTTATTCGAGTCGTGTGCCTTTTAACCTATTTTTGGTGCTTTTGCAGAGTTCATTTGGGGTGTGCTCGACATGATACCGGAAACCAACTTCCCTGATATTCGGAATAAGAGTCTTGTCCACTCAAACAATGGATCTTGCCTTGTTGTTCCCCGGGAGAAAGACAAAATACGCATATACATGCAATTATCGGACAAAGATGTTTTAGATCCAAGTACAGGCCGAGTTGACAAGGACCGGATGGGTCCTGAGCAATTGTTGCAGGTAAGGTAGCTACGAAGTTGCCTCACAATATGCTCTCATTATAGGGGCGTCTTAGGTCGCACAGAAGTCACTCCACCCTTACAAACTGGCTCCAGTTGATGAAATTGACTGGTGGACGCTATATATTAGTACGTCTGATCGATCCATACTGTGACGAGCCTACCTCACACAGTTTGTTTTACGTAGTTGGTCAGCGTGTGGCGTCTAGGTTTTCTGTTAAAGAGCGAGTATTCATCGCTGGGGATGCTTGTCATACGCACTCTCCTAAAGCGGGTACGTTTTTTCCTTGCCCTTTATTATCCTTCGGTTTACTAATTAGGGATGTCCGCAGGCCAGGGCATGAATGCTAGCATGAATGATGCTCACAATCTTGGTAACTCGCATTTGATTTTCTGCCTATACACACAGTCTTATCATCAATGTGCAGTATGGAAACTTACACAAGTGCTGAGAGGCTGGGCGGATATGTCGCTGTTAAAAACAGTGAGCTATTCGTCATTTAAGTTTTATACTCGGTGCTTAGTATCACGGATTGCAGTATGAATCAGAACGTCGAAAATATGCCCAAGATTTGATTGCTTTCGACAAAGACTTCTCCACACTCTTTTCGGGCAAACCACAGACTCATGAAAATGAAGATGGCGTTACACACGAGGAATTCCTAAGGTTTGTGTATCCCAACGCAAACTTGATCGTCATGTTATATTTATTGGGCCGAATAACAGAGCGTTCCAGACGTACGGCGGCTTCACCAGTGGCATAGGAGTACACTATAGCAATTCGGCGATTGTTAACAACGCTCATCAGTCATACGCCAGCAATCTCATCATCGGCGAACGAGTACCGCCCAGGGTTTTCGTACGAGCTGCTGATGCTTGGCCATATGAACTACAGGATCTGCTTCCGTCGGACTCACGCTTTAAAGTCATTGTATTCACGGGTAACTACAATGATACGGCTCAGCGTGGAAACGTGGATGCACTCGCGAAGGAACTGGAAAAACCAGAAAGGTTCTTGAAGGTTTACGTACCAGGAGGAAAGGAGTCGATGTTTGACATTATCACGATTAGTCAAGGAAAGAAGGAAGAGGTGGACTATCTTGAGTTCCCCGATGTGCTCAGGCCCCATTGGTCAAAGTAGGCCAATTTCTCACGTGCACAGATGCAGGCGCTAATACCTTCGACATAATTTAGGGTTCTTATTGACGACACCGATGTCACAGGGAACATTGGTGGCCAGGGATATTCATATTACGGTGTTGGACCCGAGGGTGCACTGGTTGTTGTCCGCCCTGATGGTTATGTCGGTATGGTTGCCCCGCTACAGAAAGTTAACGACATCGACACCTATTTTGCGTCTTTTCTGCGGCCGAGCTTGTAGGCTATCACCTTGGAGATAGTTATCTTATTGTGAGATTTAGTGAACCCATAACTTATAGGATCTGGGCTTCTTCGCGTGGCTCGGTATGAAGTTGGAGTACAGGGGTACAGCGTACAATATTGATTGCTTCTTGACTCTTCAAGGCGGTAATGCACTAGACAAATTGGATCTCAGGCAGTTTTATCAAGTGCACGGCTACTAAGTATCGTTGTAACAAGAATTGATGGCAGTAGGGACGTAAAGTTGTGCAGGTAGGAGAAGTCAGGTGCGAGCCATTTTAGTCTGTGATGGATCATCATGGATGAGTGGCATCAAATTATACTTTGAATTATACTTTGGCAACAGTTTTGAAGACATGCTGTAACTCCATTTGGGAACAATGATGTGTTATTATTATTTTTGTACATCCATATGTTTTGTGAGCAAATTATAGGAATCTGACAAAGAAAAATCAGCATCGTTGATCAATGTCTGCTTATATTGGTCTGACTTAACAAAAGAACTACTAAGAGTCATGAGCCGCAGCCAGAAATGACAGATATAATTATAATTAGATAGATTCTCAACCATGTGTGTTTGGTGATTTAGGCTGAGCACTAACTTGGGATTTG